>NC_068413.1:16143842-16483842 GCF_023724105.1 Carassius gibelio | reverse complement strand
TTGGGTATCCTTAGGTCGCTGGTTTAATTCCGGCTCGAAGGAGTGTGATTTTAAATTCAGATCAAATATTTTCACATTTCCTTTAGACTTCGTATTGGCAGTTAAAAAAAGCCAATGGGTCAAGATCCAAATATATCACTTTACAGAGTGGAAGTAGTGTTTGTCATATTAGAGGCTTCTTTTTTACAGCTTCAATAATTATGAAAACGAAGCTGGATGAAAACGCTTGACGTTGGACTTCATACTTTTAATGTAAAGAAGAGATGGCTTGACCCCGACGTGATTTGAACACGCAACCTTCTGATCTGGAGTCAGACGCGCTACCATTGCGCCACGAGGTCTTAAAAAACAGGTTATTGCTTCCTTTGCATGGTCGTTGACGCATTCACCACAAAAAGGAGCCTATTTTTCCCAATAACCTCGAAAGGTACGGATGTCTGAATTTCTTGACACCTTCTGGTGCCTTATGCACTACATCCTTCGATAGCTCAGCTGGTAGAGCGGAGGACTGTAGATGAGTTGTTGGGTATCCTTAGGTCGCTGGTTCGATTGCGGCTCCAAGGAGTGTGATTTTAAATTCAGAGCAAATATTTTCACATTTCCTTTAGACCTCGTATTGGCAGTTAAAAAAGCCAATGGGTCAAGATCCAAATATATCACCTTACAGAGTGGAAAGAGCGTTTGTCATATTAGAGGCTTCTTTTTTACACGCTTCAATATTTATGAAAACGCTTGACGTTGGACTTCATACGTTTAATGTAAAATGGGTTGACCCCGACGTGATTTGAACACGCAACCTTCTGATCTGGAGTCAGACGCGCTACCGTTGCGCCACGAGGTCTTAAAAAACAGGTTATTGCTTCCTTTGCATGGCCGTTGACGCATTCACCACAAAAAAGGAGCCTATTTTTCCCAATAACCTCGAGAGGTACGGATGTCTGAATTTCTTGACACCTTCTGGTGCATTATGATGAAAACGCTTGGCTTTGGACTTCATACTTTTAATGTAAAGAAGAGATGGCTTGTCCCCTACGTGATTTGAACACGCAACCTTCTGATCTGGAGTCAGACGGGCTACCGTTGCGCCACGAGGTCTTAAAAAACAGGTTGTTGCTTCCTTTCCATGGCCGTTGATGCATTCACCCCAATAAGGAGCCTATTTTTCCCAATAACCTCGAGAGGTACGTATGTCTGAATTTCTTGACACCTCCTGGTGCCTTATGCGTTCCATCCTTCGATAGCTCAGCTGGTAGAGCGGAGGACTGTAGATGAGTTTTTGGGTATCCTTATGTCGCTGGTTCAATTCCGGCTCGAAGGAGTGTGATTTTAAATTCAGATCAAATATTTTCACATTTCCTTTAGACTACGTATTGGCAGTTAAAAAAAGCCAATGGGTCAAGATCCAAATATATCACTTTACAGAGTGGAAGGAGATTTTGTCATATTAGAGGCTTCTTTTTTACAAGCTTCAATAATTATGAAAACAAAGCTGGATGAAAACACTTGACGTTGGACTTCATACTTTTAATGTAAAGAAGAGATGGCTTGACCCCGACGTGATTTGAACACGCAACCTTCTGATCTGGAGTCAGACACGCTACCGTTGTGCCACGAGGTCTTAAAAAACAGGTTATTGCTTCCTTTGCATGGCCGTTGATGCATTCACCCCAATAAGGAGCCTACTTTTCCCAATAACCTCAAGAGGTACGGATGTCTGATTTTCTTGGAAACTTTTCGTGCCTTACGATTTTTCCATGCTTCGATAGCTCAGCTGTTAGAGCGAAGGACTGTAGATGAGTTGTTGGGTATCCTTAGGTCGCTGGTTCGATTGCGGCTCCAAGGAGTGTGATTTTAAATTCAGAGCAAATATTTTCACATTTCCTTTAGACCTCGTATTGGCAGTTAAAAAAGCCAATGGGTCAAGATCCAAATATATCACTTTACAGAGTGGAAGGAGCGTTTGTCATATTAGAGGCTTCTTTTTTACACGCATCAATAATTATGAAAACACAGCTGGATGAAAACACTTGACGTTGGACTTCATACGTTTAATGTAAAGAAGAGATGGCTTGACCCCGACGTGATTTGAACACGCAACCTTCTGATCTGGAGTCAGACGCGCTACCGTTGCGCCACAAGGTCTTGAAAAACAGGTTATTGCTTCCTTTGCATGGTCGTTGACGCATTCACCACAAAAAGGAGCCTATTTTTCCCAATAACCTCGAGAGGTACGGATGTCTGAATTTCTTGACACCTTCTGGTGCCTTATGCGTTACATCCTTCTATAGCTCAGCTGGTAGAGCGGAGGACTGTAGATGAGTTGTTGGGTATCCTTAGGTCGCTGGTTCAATTCCGGCTCGAAGGAGTGTGATTTTAAATTCAGATCAAATATTTTCACATTTCCTTTAGACTTCGTATTGGCAGTTAAAAAAAGCCAATGGGTCAAGATCCAAATATATCACTTTACAGAGTGGAAGGAGTTTTTGTCATATTAGAGGCTTCTTTTTTACAAGCTTCAATAATTATGAAAACAAAGCTGGATGAAAACACTTGACGTTGGACTTCATACGTTTAATGTAAAGAAGAGATGGCTTGACCCCGACGTGATTTGAACACGCAACCTTCTGATCTGGAGTCAGACACGCTACCGTTGTGCCACAAGGTCTTAAAAAACAGGTTATTGCTTCCTTTGCATGGCCGTTGATGCATTCACCCCAATAAGGAGCCTACTTTTCCCAATGACCTCAAGAGGTACGGATGTCTGATTTTCTTGGAAACTTTTCGTGCCTTACGATTTTTCCATGCTTCGATAGCTCAGCTGTTAGAGCGAAGGACTGTAGATGAGTTGTTGGGTATCCTTAGGTCGCTGGTTCGATTGCGGCTCCAAGGAGTGTGATTTTAAATTCAGAGCAAATATTTTCACATTTCCTTTAGACCTCGTATTGGCAGTTAAAAAAGCCAATGGGTCAAGATCCAAATATATCACTTTACAGAGTGGAAGGAGCGTTTGTCATATTAGAGGCTTCTTTTTTACACGCTTCAATTATTATGAAAACACAGCTGGATGAAAACACTTGACGTTGGACTTCATACGTTTAATGTAAAGAAGAGACGGCTTGACCCCGACGTGATTTGAACACGCAACCTTCTGATCTGGAGTCAGACGCGCTACCGTTGCGCCACAAGGTCTTAAAAAACAGGTTATTGCTTCCATTGCATGGCCCTTGACGCATTCACCACAAAGAGGAGCCTATTTTTCCCAATAACCTCGAGAGGTAAGGATGTCTGAATTTCTTGACACCTTCTGGTGCCTTATGCGTTACATCCTTCGATAGCTCAGCTGGTAGAGCGGAGGACTGTAGATGAGTTGTTGGGTATCCTTAGGTCGCTAGTTCGATTGCGGCTCCAAGGAGTGTGATTTTATATTCAGAGCAAATATTTTCACATTTCCTTTAGACCTCGTATTGGCAGTTAAAAAAGCCAATGGGTCAACATCCAAATATATCACTTTACAGAGTGGAAGGAGTGTTTGTCATATTAGAGGCTTCTTTTTTACAAGCTTCAATAATTATGAAAACAAAGCTGGATGAAAACACTTGACGTTGGACTTCATACGTTTAATGTAAAGAAAAGACGGCTTGACCCCGACGTGATTTGACCACGCAACCTTCTGATCTGGAGTCAGACGCGCTACCGTTGCGCCACGAGGTCTTAAAAAACAGGTTATTGCTTCCTTTCCATGGCCGTTGACGCATTCACCACAAAAAGGAGCCTACTTTTCCCAATAACCTCAAGAGGTACGGATGTCTGATTTTCTTGGAAACTTTTCGTGCCTTACGATTTTTCCATGCTTCGATAGCTCAGCTGTTAGAGCGAAGGACTGTAGATGAGTTGTTGGGTATCCTTAGGTCGCTGGTTCGATTGCGGCTCCAAGGAGTGTGATTTTAAATTCAGAGCAAATATTTTCACATTTCCTTTAGACCTCGTATTGGCAGTTAAAAAAGCCAATGGGTCAAGATCCAAATATATCACTTTACAGAGTGGAAGGAGCGTTTGTCATATTAGAGGCTTCTTTTTTACACGCTTCAATTATTATGAAAACACAGCTGGATGAAAACACTTGACGTTGGACTTCATACGTTTAATGTAAAGAAGAGACGGCTTGACCCCGACATGATTTGAACACGCAACCTTCTGATCTGGAGTCAGACGCGCTACCGTTGTGCCACGAGGTCTTAAAAAACAGGTTATTGCTTCCTTTGCATGGCCGTTGACGCATTCATCACAAAAAGGAGCCTATTTTTCCCAATAACCTCGAGATGTACGGACGTCTGAATTTCTTGACACCTTCTGGTGCCTTATGATGAACACGCTTGACGTTGGACTTCACATTTTTAATGTAAAGAAGAGATGGCTTGTCCACGACTAGATTTGAACACGCAACCTTCTGATCTGGAGTCAGAAGCGCTACTTTTGCGCCGCGAGGTCTTAAAAAACAGGTTATTGCTTCCTTTGCATGGCCGTTGACGCATTCACCTCAAAAAGGAGCCTATTTTTCCCAATAACCTCGAGAGGTACGGATGTCTGAATTTCTTGACACCTTCTGGTGCCTCATGCTTTTCCATCCTTCGATAGCTCAGCTGGTAGAGCAAAGGACGTAGATGAGTTGTTGGGTATCCTTTGGTCGCTGGTTCAATTCCGGCTCGAAGTAGTGTGATTTTAAATTCAGAGCAAATATTTTCACATTTCCTTTAGACTTCGTATTGGCAGTTAAAAAAGCCAATGGGTCAAGATCCAAATATATCACTTTACAGAGTGGACGGAGCGTTTTTCATATTAGAGGCTTCTTTTTTACACGCTTCAATAATTATGCAAACAAAGCTGGATGAAAACACTTGACTTTGGACTTCATACTTTTAATGTAAAGAAGAAATGGCTTGACCCCAACGTGATTTGAACACGCAACCTTCTGATCTGGAGTCAGACATGCTACCGTTGCGCCACGAGGTCTTAAAAAACAGGTTGTTGCTTCCTTTTCATGACCTTTGATGCATTCACCACAAAAAGGAGCCTATTTTTGCCAATAACCTCAAGAGGTACTGATGTCTGAATTTCTTGGCAACTTTTCGTGCCTTACGCTTTTCCCATCCTTCGATGGCGGTACCTGACAACCACAAGTCTGTAAAATTAATCCAATAGTATGCCGACTTCTATCTTTTAAAAACCAATCACGTTACAACTTCTATCTTTTATAAACCAATCAAGTTACGACCTCTATCTTTTGAAAACCAATCACGTTACGACTTCTATCTTTTAAAAACCAATCACGTTACGACTTCTATCTTTTATAAACCAATCACGTTGCGATCTCTATTTTTCCCGCGTCCAATGAAACGGCAAGGTCCATTTCTCATACACCAATCGCGCACGTCCTCGCCAATTGCATATAATCTCCGCACAGGTAACATTTAATTATTTACATTCCGCTCATGTATGTTATTTATATCTTGATATGAATTAAATGGTTTAGGATTTTTGTTCTTTAGGAATCGCACTATTGGCCATGTAAATTAGCCTATGATTACCGCTTGATAGACAACGTAACGTCAACTGTCACTGATGTGTAAATACTATTACGACTGGAGCTAACATAACTGTAAAAATGTCGAATTTAACCGATTAACAAGTTTTCTCTCTGAAAAAAAATGCTTTTTATTTAATCGTCATAAGGTTCCATAACTTTTTCCACATGCGGCATTTGAACACACAAAATAAATTTGGATAATGTTATTGTTTTGTTTAACTTTTACACATATGTTATATGTTTATACATATGATATGACCAGTCAAAAGAAGTGAATGGATAAGTTTATACATTCAGGTTCATGCCCTTATCACATGGACACAGTTGAAAGAGCACAATATGTTTAATCTGAGTATTTGTTTTAGTCAAATTAATCCATAATGCTATATATATATATATAATTTTTTTTTTTTTATATATATATACTCAAAAACGATCTATCACAACTTGTTAAGACTCTATGTATTTGTTCTTATACTTTTGTTCTTGTTATAATTTTATTATATGTATTTATTTTTTATATTTGTACATACATACATATATACATACACACACACACACACACACACACACACACACACACACATATATATATATATATATATATATATATATATATATGTTATATAATTGTTTTGACACAATATATATATATATATGACTGAATTGTGCAATTGAAATGTTTCCTCTTGGCATGAATATAGCCCCTGCTGCTGACATGGCATTAAATAATAAATAAATAAATCACAACATGTTATATGTAAGATAATATGTGTATTATAATGAACTTATAATCTGCTATAATATGGCGGTCGTTCTGGACCAGGAACACAACTAACTATCATGAAATGAACACAACAGGAGGGTAAATGCTACAGGCTACAATGGCAGTTAGTGTAACGTGTTATGTAGTGTTTCAGGCAACGACATGGCTTCAGCTAAGTCTCACAAAGGCATGAGTAATGCTGAATGGCTTGCGCGTCTGGAGAGTTTTGCCCAAACAGGAGTTTGGCCATCTACACAGGGGAATAGACCTTCTCCCCGACAAAAAAGATGGCATGAGATGTATCAGAAGGTAAGTTATGCAGCTAGATTCATGGGCAAACTAACAAACTTTTTTGACAATACATTGTGGTATTTTTATTTATGTGTATGGTTAAGTAATTACATACCATGTAAATACAATGTTATATTGATATAATTATGATGACTTATGGCTGTTTTGAGATCCAGTGTCAGAGGTATAATTCATGTTCACAGATAGAAAAGTGCCCTCTGCAAATGAGGGGACAGACCACTCTTCTGAAGGAAGCTCAGACATGTATTTGTGGATTTCACAAGGTAACTTCAATTAGCCTGGTTCAAGTTGCATAAATAGATAGATGTGTTTGCAACATCAATGTGTCTTTATATCTAAAATCACATTAGGAAGACTGTTTTGTACTTTATGCGTGTGTCACAGGTTCATCCACCAGTCACAGGGGAAGCATCACAGAGCACCCCGACCCAAAGCACACCCTCTGTCAGCGATGTGTCATGTCCTGCAAAGAGACCTAAACTGACATTGTCAATGGTAAGCAGACCACACTATTGCATGCATCACTGCAGATACTGAAACATCTCAACCTTTAACTATAGTGTTAAGGTTTTGTTATCACTAACCATGACAATTCTTTTCAGTTTGAAAAGTCAAGGTTTGGAGGCTCACATGTGGCAGCAGCAAAACCTAATTTGAGCACCCAGAGGAAAACCTCTCAGGTTAATATTAAAAGACATCAAGACTTTTATAATGACATCATATCTTTATCACTATGTAATTTTAATTTATTAAAAACATGGCAATCCCCTTAATAGATTAATCATAATGTTTGACTCCACAGATGTTAGAGCACTCCAGTTCAGCTACAGTTTCACGTCCACCCTCTGATCCTCATCCTCCTCCATCCCCCAAACCTCATCAGCCCGTCATCCAGTCCTCCTCTTCCTTCTTCCTTCCTCCACCTCAGAGTTCACAACGCATCAAAAAAACAGCAACGCCATCAACTGTTTCTGAGAATACTGTTGTGAGGAGCCCAGTAAGATCTCATTCAAAATATATACATGTCTTCATCATTTAATGCTCTCTTAGCTTTTATTTAAACCAGTGTTTTTTTATAATATCAGCAGGTCTCATCTCAGCCAGAAGATCTCCCCCTTCTGTGGCCACAGACAATGCCACAGCAAGACCAGAAGTGGGTGTCAGAAGCACTTTTTAGGGTTGGTGCAAAGGGAAAGCTGGAGCTGCGTGAAAACCTACAGTTGTGGTATCACCCCCCACCACCAGCCCTGTTGTACCACCAAGCTCCAACACCTGATAGGTTTTTTTCACAGCGTCTCTTGCTCTGGATGCCATATAAGCTGTGGAAGGTGCGGCTCCAGTGTACTAACCCTGCCTGTGCCAGGCAACAGCTGTGTGGTGGTGGACTGCACAGGAGGGTACGACAGGTGTTAGACATTGACAGATACTACAACCTGGTGACAGAGACCCTGATCTGCACCAGGTGTAGAACCAGCTATCTGTCCTGGAGTCAAGCTGTGCTGCAGCAGTTGGACCTGGCCCATCGATCTGAATTCAGGGTCATCCTCACACGCAAGTAATTATTTTGCAGTCATTTTCACTTATGTGCTACCCTTTCTGATAAATATTTCCTACAATAATTAGATACCTTATAATAAGATACTTAAATGAATACTTTTTGCCTGTGACATTCGGGTTCTTCGCTTGCTGCGTGAGAGGGGCATGGGGAATGGCCCAGTGAGGATCATCGGCCAGCTGAGAGAGAACCACAGTGAGGAGTGGTTGAAACGTGCGCTTCGGTACACATCAGAGTGTGTGGCCTTTTTTGATAATCGTGGCCTGCATCCGCTGCACTTCCAGGAGCCACCACCACTTGCTTCAGTACCCAGCTACAAATGGCTCCTCACTGTATATAGTCAGGACATTCTCAACAGGCTCGATCACATAAAGGCCAGCATAACATCCACGTATGGATCAATCTTAAAAATGGATTCAACTAAGAAGGTCAGATAAGCTGCTTAATTGACTGTACCCTTATCTATAATGTATTGTTAGACCAAGAGAGCTTTATTTTTTCAGTGTAACTGATTTGGATGCATGTTGTATTATTTGCTATGCTTATTGTTTCTTTCAGATCACCAAGAATTTGAGTGGGCCTGCGAAAGGCACAGCACAGTGGCTTACCTCAGTGGGCAATGAGATAGGTCAGGTGCTGATGAGTGTCCTGACTGCGAATGAAGGGGCTGGGTTAGACCTCATGGCTGCAGGGCTCATGGAGCGATACCGGAGTGCTGGTGTTGATCCTCCCACTATCATTTATGTGGACTGTGATTGTTGCAAGAAAGTGGGAGAGACTAAATTGAAGAGGCGGTTCAGCGGCTGGCCAGATGTCATCGTCCGCCTAGACATTTGGCATTTTATGTGACGTCTGGCAGTAGGGTGCACCACTGACGCCCACCAGTTGTACCCTACTTTTATGGCAAGGCTGTCATCCTGTATTTTTGAGTGGGATGCAGGGGATCTCACTCTGCTGAGACAGGCCAAAAGGTAGCAACTCATCCAACAGGGCTGGCCTACACTGACGCACTGGCACTGGTGGAGGTGAAGGAGCCCGGACACTGGGCACTGGTGGAGTCTGCGCCAGTTCTACCAGCTGCACCAGTGCATATGATACAATAAAGTGTGAATGCCGTAATAAGGTTATTTTGTCCCCACTGCCACAGGAAATGATTGCCTTAATAAATGCACTTGGACAAATGATAATGATAATGAGGATAAAATAAAAATCAATCTTAGAAACGAAACAATAATTAAATTCAAATACATTACTTTTAAAATCAAACTTGGAAACAAAACAATCGATTCACAATTTTTAACAAATACACGCATAACTTTATGTGACAGCGTGGATTCGAACCTGTGATTTCCTGAATTTCTCGCGCTTCTCTTCCCCCCTTCTTATACAGACAATTGTTCCCCAGCTTCAGCACCGTCACTCTGTCTGTTCTTCTGCTGAAATCAGCTGCAAACTACATCAATCTGCTGTGACCATCACAACTCTCATGAAGCAGAAGACTCACCTCTCACATGAAGTTAACATTTCCTACAGTAAAAGAAAAAAAGTGCTAGACACTGACATGGTGACTCTTCATGTCTTCTTCAAAGAGCATTAATTATACATCTGAAAATTGGTGTCGATTTTCCGGCTAAATTATGCTACTTTTATACTGTTGCCCCAGGTTTTTTTAGTCATAAGAATTCGAGAATTCATAGACTGCAAAACATAATAATAACAAAATAATAAAATAAATAAAGGTAGCGATAACACCTCGCCCCCTGAATGCGATTGGGCGGGTTTTGTAATGCAGACCTAGCAACCCTGTTTATAAATGAGGTTATCTTTTTGTTTTTGTAGCCTAGTGTTGCTTCCATGTGAACAGCATTCACTGATAAGCCACATGATGCTTTGTGATTGGGGTGTGATAGCGACACCCAGTGTTCAGATTACACATTTCATGATCTCTTAATAATAAACCAAATAATAAAAAATAAGTAAAAATCTTGCAAATCAAACAATGACATTATGCTGCTTTTTTAGACAATTTTTCCAATTTGATAACAGAGAACGTCACATCGGAGAAGATGATTGTCTCGTATGGACTTCAAAAATGGAGACGTCTGTTTTGCAGTAGTACAGAAATTGATTTATTTTTTCTTTATATACCCATGTTGTCTAAAAGTTTTCAACAGAAAGATTTACAGGAGATTGAGAGGGAAATCAATTCCTTCAGCGTTTGATGTGGTTGTGTTTCTGTCTTCTGGGCACTTCTGAAGAACTTGGCACCTCAGTCAATAATAATGCATGTCCGTGAGATCAGATCCGCGTGAGCTGGTGCCACAGACTCGAGGGAAGAATACTCTCCACCTTCTCCATGATGAAGCTCAGCGGAGCGAACAGGGTGCTCAGGAACTGATGGACGAGACACAAACAAGTGAGATATCTGCAGTCTGAATACTCATCTCAGACAAAATAGACAAAAACATAATGAAAAGATTCATATAAAAACAAACAAAAATACATTTTGCTACAAATTAGCATGTTGGGGGTAACACATTACAGTTAACATGAGTTACTTTACCCAAGTAACTAGTAAGGTAACATTACGGTTTCATTTAGAGGTAAATATCCGAGTTACTTTTTCAAGTAAATAACTCCAGTAACTTTGTTTCCATGTGTTGAGTGACAGCTCTGGTGTTGCCATGGAGACAGACATCAGGAGTAACATCAGAGTGTTGTGTGTGAACATGATCTTACTGTAGTTCTGGACTAAATATAAACGTGTGGTTACTCATCTCACTGAACAAAACACACTCAGTGTTCCTCAAAAACAATACAAAATAATTAAATATGTTAAATAACACAAATATCATGTATTTAATCACATATTATTAACCAGTGTCTTTGCTGTTAACCTTCGATGATCCAATTCAACCTTACTAATGAGCAAAAATAACATGTTTTATTTATTTATTTTATTCCTTTAGAGTGTTAAACTGTCTTCTCTTGCATCCAATTCTTCATGTAAACCAGATCAGCAGCATAACCTCTACTATACAGAAGTCAATTTGCCAAAAATAGTAACATATATAATCACAAGATAACTTTTTTTGTTATAATAAAAACAAACAAGAAGAGAAAAGGTAATGTAACACATTACTTTTCATAAAAAGTAACTAATAGCACAATTTGTTACTTCTTTAGGGATTAACACAATATTGTAATGCGTTACTTTTAAAAGCAGCTTTCCCCAACACTGCTAGTGAGGGATTCATCTTCAGCGAGCAGAAACATGCAGTGATCTAATACAAATCCATTCAGAGGTTAAGACTACAACACTGATCAAACTGTGAAAGTGAAGAGATGAACCGGTTTAATATGGAGACGTCCAGAGAATTCAGTCGAGAACGAGAACTCAAGGCTTTAGTCGATTTGTTCAAGTATGATGGACTACCTTTGATTATTTTTAATCTGGCTACATGTGCATTTTATAGCTAATTCTTTTCTGAAAAACAGTTTCACAGTATAACAAACTATAAGGCAATGGGGTAAGATGTGCCACCACCAGCTGATTACGTTTCAGCAGAAATTAGACACTAGTCTCTATGAAAACGCAATGTTAGAGATAAACCTGGTCATATTTTCTAAAGATGAATCTTTCAGCACTACGTGAAGAATGTACATTTCAAACACAAATATGAGCATGATGAGTTATCTTTAAAAAACCTGATGTTTGGCCAATCCCTGCATGTCAGTGTTTTTCAAATGATTCTTCATCAGAGCTGATGAGACTCAATAGATGCTGATGAAAATGAAAGTCTTCCACGGTGGTGTGTTTGTCTGTGTGATACTCACGGCTTTAGCAAACACTCCCATGAGCTCCGGGAACTGATGCGTGAGGAGCGCCAGCATCGCTGTGAACGAGCAGAGACCCGCCGTGAACAGGATGAAGAACGGCAGCTCCTTCTTGGGATACACTGACACCTCGTGAAACACTGCTGACACACACACACACACACACACACACACACAGTCAGGGTTAACTACTGCTGCTCCAGAAGAGAAGCGCCTCAGTGATCACACAGCTTCATGTTGTGTATGTTTATTACTTTGGGCTTGACAGCTGTGCTGGATATTAAAATAACAGCAGATGGGTTTGGAGACTGGCGTCAGGAATTACTCAAGCACTCTTTTAACCCTGTGATGCCTGACACAGTGTTCAGTAAGTTACTCTAAAAAAAGTGATTAATTACTAGTTAACAGTGTGATTAGATTACTGTACAAATCACTCTCTCCAAAAAGTATTCTACATCTTATATCAGCCTTAACAAGTTAATGATACGAGGATAGATATGAAATGGCTCTTTTAGTTACTACATATACTATTCTGGTCACTCTTTAGATTACATTCCAATTCCCACAATTAACTAATCATTAACCATTACTATTGCATCAATATATTCCTAATTACTGCTTTTAAGAATTGGGTAGGATTTAGAATTTAGAATAAGGTCTTGCAGTATTAATTAATATGTGCTTTTTAAGTATTAATTAACAGCCAATATCCAGTAATATTCATGTTAATAGTAAGGACTGGACACTAAAGTGTTACCAGTATTCTTATTAACTCACCAAAGTATTTAAAGTATGCATTTAAAGGTTTGACGTTAAATCCACTACTGTATAGTACATAACTGTTCTACAGTCTACACACAGTATTACATTCTAATACAAATTAATTCCCTATTTTATTTTTTTTAAGGGAAAAGATATTAAACTACAGTAAGTAATTACTCAATAATTAGTTACACCCAACACTGGCCTGATATACCAGACAATAGTCAGAGAGTAGCATCTCAATCTTCAGTCAGTCTATCTTTGCAGTGATGTGTGTCAGTGAGATGAGATGTAGATGATCCGCACATATAACACAGTGATGGAGAGCTGGAGAAATCAAGGCTCCTCAGAAGATGTGAGATGTTCTGGAGGCTTGTGAAGATCATTCCTCCGCTGAGGAACAGTGAAAGTAAAGCTTCTGGAAACAAACGCTCCTCAGAAGATCCTGAGGATCAGATTTGAGACTCTAAAACATGATTGATGGAGAATCAAGTAAAGCTGAGCTGCTTCAGTCCAGAAAGAGTTCATCTGGAGATATTACTGACCTTTTTCTGACCTTTACTTGTTCACAATCAGGAGAGATCTGACACCAGAATCAGCAGCTGAACATTTGTATAACTGTACTGAAAGGCCTAATATACTAATATCTGGATGCTGCAGATGACAGAAACAAGCCCAAGCTTCATCTACAGGAGAGGTGCAGGAAAATCTCTTACTTGGTAGCAGTTCTCTGTCCGCTGTCTCTGTACAGACTGGATACGGATAGAAGAGGTGGCCTTTCTCCAGAGGATACGGGATCATCCTGAAAGCTGAAGCATCAGGCCATCCACAATCAGCTTTCAACACAAAGAATGAGCTGAAAAATTCTGTTTTTCTGATATTCACTAGAACACTTTAAACTTTTATATTTAAAAAAGTTTGCTTCTTAAAAGTCATAAGAAATAAAGGCATTTATTAATAATGAATACCATGATGAAGGCGACGCACAGTAATTACACTTAGAAAAATAACTTTCCGTAGCATATAAAGTGCTACAGACATAAATGTGACTCGACTACACCAAACTGTTATCAACAAACCTTACAGATTTCCATATCATTGCAAAATGAATAAACCCCAACATGAAACTACTATAAATATACCCTATTTTATCCACATACATAACATACACTCACACAGCATACAATACAGCAAATCTCAACGGCCAGATGGTTTATATGATCTTCATATTTAAACTATACTATTATCCAGGATAGGAAAATAGCTGGCAGAGATGCAACTATTATTTATTAATGTGTGTGTGTGTGTGTGTGTGTGTGTATATATATATATATATATATATATATATATATATATATATATATATATATATATATATATATTTATTTATTTTTTTTATTTTTTTTTTAAATCTGGAATCTGAGGGTGCAAAAAAATCTAAATATTGAGAAAATCACCTTTAAATTTGTCCAAATAAAGTTCTTAACAATGCATATTACTAATCATAAATGAAGTTCTGATATATTAATGGTAGGAAATGTACAAACTATCTTCATGGAGCATGATCTTTACTTAATATCCTAATGATTTTTGGCATAAAAGAGAAATGTATAATTTTGACCCATACAATGTATTGTTGTCTATTGCTCCAAATATACCTGTGCTACTAATGACTGTTTCTGTGCTGCAGGGACATATTTGATCATAACACAGTACCATGCAATGCTGTGGACTGCCTTAACACGGCAGAATAATAAATCAGACAGAAGTGTGGCGTCTCTGATGTTTTTCAGAGCTGATGGTCTCTCACTCACTTCCCTCCCAGGTGCAGTGCAGCAGGTTGAGAGCTCCCTCCACACGCTTCCAGTGCTGCAGGTGGAAGAAGGTGTAGGCGATGGCTTCACTGTCTCCACGCTTCAGGATGTGCTCCGGAGGCAGAATCAAGCTCTTCATCTCTAAGAGGTACTGCGGAGAGAACGAGAGGCAGGTTACGGCTGAGCAGGAGGAGCAGGAGGATGATGAAGATGATGATGATGCTCACTTTTGGTACGTGTGGGTTGAACTCCACCGCTCTGTGTATGGCTTCTACTGCGTTCATTTCTGCTGTGCTCAAACCTCTGCGAGACGCCGCCTCTGGAGAAAACCTGCAGACGAGCCACACCAGACACTGTTTAGAGCTGTAGCCATACAATAACATGACGGTTCGGCGTGCTTTTTTTAATGAACAATGATTTACCAAACAAATTGCTCGTTTTTTAAATAAATTCAATTATACCTAAAATTCTCTTAGGGATAAAAATCTACCTCAATTTATGTTCTAACTATAGGGAGCCCTTTTATATTACTATAAGAATACAGTTAACAATTTATTTTTAATTACTATTTATTTTATATATAATAATTGAGCCTGAGCCAACGAGAGCAGGGGCGGAAGATGGCTCATCTGTGGATTACCCGGTAATGAACACTGGAATGGAACAGATTACGAGACTGATGATCAGCATAACGGAGGCTCTGATAGCTACAGCAGGACATAAGCTCAAGAACTGCATTTGTGGTTGGACAAAGGTTACTTCCACCCAAGGCCTGAAAATACACCAGTACAAAAAAGGGTGCCTAAAGAAGGGTCAACAGGGAAGTCACATCGACAGCTATTTTTTGAGAAACAGGCCGAGTCAGTTGACAGAAGTTCAGTGGCAGGACACATACCACAGTCTGCAGGACATCGACACCCCTGCCCTAGACGAGGAACAACATTGCACAAGAGGGCAACCTGAACCCAACCCATCACGACCAACAGCAGAGAAGAAGACCCAGGGGTGAAGGTCATTAGTCAAGTGCAACAAGACGATGTGGAAGGAGGCCAACACCGATCTCTGCAACATGCTGGGAGGGATCAGAGGCACAGCCATGAAAAAGTTGGATAGGATGGGCAATCTTATCTATGCCTACAGAGTGGAACGATTTGGAGTGGTTGAAGGCAAATGAGCTACTCCTTCAATCCCCACCAAGTCCAACACTGAGGAGAGCTGAAAACATCCTGAGGAAGGGCAGAAGGAATGAGCAAACAAGATCATGCTTCTACAAAGGTCCCTTCAAATTTGTGAAGAGTCTATTCACAAAGAAGAAGAGCGGAATTCTCTCAGTGTTAAATGCCGACCTGGAAGAACATCTGAAAAACACCAGGAAAAAGTTATACTCCCACCTGACATGCCACCAGTCAACCCACCAGAGCATGAGCTGGATAACAATCCACCCACGTGGAGTGGGGTAGAACAAACCGTGTGTAGAGCAAGAGCCGCATCATCTCCAGGTCCCAATGGAGTTCCATATAGACTCTACAAAATGCTCCAGATGTCCTGCTATTCCTCTGGAAACTGATGAGAGTTGTATGGCAAAAGAAGGAGATACCAAAATCCTGGCGGAGAGCCGGAGGGATCCTTATCCCCAAGGAAAAGGACTCGTCATCGGGCATTTCCGACAGATCAGCCTTCTAAACGTAGAGGAAAAAATCTTTTTCAGCATGGTCCCTCACAGGCTGGCAGGATACCTGCAAAGAAACAACTTGATTGACACGTCAATCCAGAAAATAGGCATTTCAGGCTTCTCCGGTTGTTTAGAACATGCTAGTGTCATCTGGCATCAGATCCAGGTCACCAAAAAGGAGGGAACAGATCTTCATGTGGTGTTCCTGGATCTTGCGAATGCCATTGGCTCAGTCCCTCACAACCTCCTGTGGAGAGCCTTTGACTACTTTAGAGTCCCAGTAGCTCTCACAACTCTTGTCAAGGCCTACTTCCAGGACCTCCAACTCTGTGTGACAACAGCAGAGTACAAAACAGCTGGGAAAGACCTGGAAGTGGGAATCATGGCAGGCTGCACCATCTCCCCACAGGCCTTCACCCTGGCCATGGAGGTCATCATTTGGGCCTCTAGATGGACAGATGGCGGACAGCAAATAAGACCTGGGCTGAGGCTGCCACCGGTCAGAGCCTACATGGATGACCTCACAACTCTCACCACGACCAAGGTTTGCACTGTACGACTATTAAGAAAGCTCCAGGAAAACACTGAGCGGGCTCGCATGAAGATCCAGCCTGAGCAAGTCCAGAAGCATCTCCATCTTCAAGGGGAAGCTGTCAGACCACCGCTTTTACACTGGCGAGGAACCCATCCTTTCTCCGAGAAGCCAGTAAAGAGCCTAGGTCGGTGGTATGATGCCTCCCTTGAAGACAAAGAGCAAGTAGAGAAGCTTAGGAAGGAGGTAGCCAGTGGCCTGGAGAACACTGACAGAACCCTGCTTCCTGTCAAGCTGAAGCTCTGGTGCATGCAGTATGGACTACTTCCACATCTCCTGTGGCCACTAACCCTCTATGAAGTCCCGCTCTTGAAGGTGGAGAAGCTGGAGAGACTGGTCAGCTCATATGTAAGGAACTTGGACTTGGGGCCAGTACACCAGTGTGGAACAAGGCCTCTCCATCTCAGAGACGCAAGATGGTGGTCCAGGAGGTGCGTTGGGAGGAGGAAACAAGAAGCTGCACCCAAGCTGTGGCACAGGCAAAGCAAGGGCAGTGGATGGCATGGGAAGGAGTGGAGAAGAGGAAGATCTGGAAAGAGCTGTGGGAGATGGAGGCATTCAGGTGTCCTACCTTCTCACGCAAACCTAACACAATGGCATGCCAAAGACCCCACGTGCCCTTTATTCCCAAGTCTTGCAACACATATCTTAGTGGGATGCAAGACCTGCCTCACCCAAGGCCATTACACCTGGCGGCACAACCAGGTGCTAAAGTGTCTTGCAGCAGTGTTGGAAAGTCGACGGACAAGCTTGAAAATCGCAGCCACCAACCTGCGACCAGACCTTATTCTGTGGTCAGCTTCACTCCAGCTTGACTACATAATCGAAACTCACTGATCCCTGGGAGGGTGCAGTGGAGGAGGCCTATGAACGGAAAAAGTTGAGGTATGCTGAACTTGCAACCGATGCGCAACAACAAGGCTGGAATGTGAAAATACTCCCAGTGGAAGTAGGCTGCAGAGGGTCCGTAGCCACCTCATCATCCAGGCTATTCAGGGAGATGGGAGTGCGAGGAAAGGCTCACTGGCAGGCAGTCAAAGACTGCCAGTGGCTATGGGTGAAGATAAAAAAGGCTCCGCCTGGGTCTTCACGTGAGTTGATGGCACCTAGGGAGTTAACCTGGGATGCTGGCATTCACTGCTGAACCCTCTGGAGGTGTCGTGGACCTATCAGCAAAACACAAAGGAAGGAGGGCGCCCACTTGACAAACCAAAGGGTGCCATCACTCAATCGACCATCCCACGGAGTCTCATCGGAGCCTCAAGTATGCATTAAATGTCTAATTGTTGTTGAAATATATTCAATTAGACAGTGGCTGTCATTACATTTTATTTTAATAGTCCACTGTAGTCATTCTACTAACACCATAAGTGACTTTGTAACTACATCTCAACTAACTCCGATTAGACTCTTAGGTTAGGGTTAGTAGAATAAGTTGATGTACTCACAGTTATTTATTAATATTGAGAATGTGTTGATAGAGACTCACTTGTCAGACACAGCTCTGGCCTTCAGCAGTGCTGCTGTGTAGCAGATAGTTGCAGACTTTGGCAAACTAATGTCTGTGGATGAGAACAAACAAGAGTGTCTGATGATAGGAACACAAGTGCTGTACACTCCTCCCAGACGGCTCTTCTGCTCAAACTAGGGCTGTGGCGTTCGGAGGGATTATTAGCACCAATAATTCACAACGTACAAATTATACCTTAAATGTCATTCAGTGCATTAAAATTAAGACAATATGAAGTCCTCGAAGACGGAAAGCAATTTTATAAGTTAAATGATAGAGATAAATGTTTCATCATACATCTCATCTCTTCATGTTTTATCCCAATATTTTAAATCAGCTGACACTGTTTGTAACAGAGGAAGCAAGGTTATTATAGTTTTGCATCTTTACATTCACTTTAAAGTTTAGCAGATTAAACAGATCACTTCCATGGCACAGACCAAAGTAAGACTTAATTTAACCTTAGCGACACAAACATCTAGAGACAAAAAATTAAAGCCTGCTGAGATGGTCAAAGTATACAAATAAACACCAAAATAAAGCAGCCATGCATTTTTACTCCATAAATCTAAATAAGTTGTGCTTACATTTTCATAAAAACAATTAACTGAATGATAAATGTGTGTTGTGATATTTAATTTGAAAATAAATGTAATTTGTTTATATTAGATATCTTTTATCATATTTAACCATAATCATGATACTGTTTGCTAAATAGTAAGGCATGGCCAAAGCCAGTGAAAGTACTTATTTACCTGTTTGGAAGCCCTTAGTTAGGCGTGGCCAGCTGACTTCAATAACAAATCCTCAGACAAGTATAAAATTGGTTTGTTTCATTGTGGTAGCCCTTGACCGACGAGTGTAAAGAGCATCGACTCTACCTGCACGACTCCAATGAGTAAGGACGACGACAAGGCACTTGAGTATTGCTTTTCATCCCATTCTTTACTTTTTATACAGCTTGTTCTCAAATACTAATTTAGGTCAATTGTACTCAATATGTACTTTCAAATCTCTACTTCCTCTTTTCTTCTCTGTCCTCCTCCCCCTCCTCCTTCATCAACTCTTACAGCCAATGACTTTGCAGTTTTCTTCACAAATAAGGCAAAAATCATCAGTGACCAATCCTCCACACCGCAGACTGATGCTAATTTCACAATGACCAATGAACACTCTCTCTCCTCCTTCTCTCCACTCTCAGAGATGGACGTTTCCAAAATTATCCTGTCCAATCATCCTACTACTTGTCCACTTGATCTGATCCCCACTCACATCCTTCAAGAGATCTCTTCTTCAGTCATACCTTCGCTTACTCACATTGTCAACTCCTCTCTTCACTCTGGAACATTTCCCTCAGCATTTAAGCAGGCTCGGGTAAGCCCACTGCTGAAGAAACCATCTCTAAATCCAGCACTTTTAGAAAACTACAGACCGGTCTCCTTTCTTCCATGTATTGCAAAGACACTTGAGTGAGCTGTTCAACCAGCTCTCTATGTTCCTTCTATGTACCTCCTGGACAGCAACCAATCTGGCTTCAAAAGCATCCACTCAACTGAGACTGCCCTGCTCTCGGTTACTGAAGCCCTCCGACTAGCAAGAGCAGCTTCAAAATCCTCGGTACTCATCTTACTGGACCTGTGTACTGGTTTTGACACTGTTAATCACCAGATTCTTCTGTTCACCCTCAGAAAGATGGGCATTTCTGGAATTGCACTCCTGTGGTTTAAGTCCTACCTCTCAGATAGATCCTTCAGGGTGTCTTGGAGTGGTGAAGTTTCTAAGTCTCAACTTCTTGCTACTGGGGTTCCTCAAGGCTCAGTACTTGGACCACTTCTCTTCTCCATCTACATGACATCATTAAGATCTGTCATTCAGAAGCATGGCTTTTCTTATCACTGCTACGCTGATGACACCCAACTCTACTTCTCATTCCAACCAGATGACCCAACAGTAGATGCTTGCATTTCAGCCTGTCTGAGTGACATTTCTAGCTGGATGAATGACCATCACCTCCAGCTCAACCTTAATAAGACAGAACTGCTGGTGGTTCCAGCTAACCCATCGTTTCATCATAACTTCTCTATACAGCTGGGTTTGTCAACCATTCCTGTCAGAGTAAGGCACCCAACTTCTTGTCCAAGCTCTTGTTCTCTCCGGACTGGACTATTGTAATGCTCTCCTGGCTCTTCCTGCATGTACTATCAAGCCTCTGCAATTGATCCAGAATGCAGCAGCGAGGGTTATCTTCAATGAGCCAAAAAAAGCTCACATTACTCCACTCCTCATCAGGTAGCACTGGCTACCAGTAGCTGCGTACATCAAATTCAAGGTACTGATGATTGCCTACAAGACGACCACTGTCACGGCACCAACATACCTAAACTCACTAATTCAATCTTATGTGCCTTCCAGAAGTTTGCGCTCACTCTCACGGGACCTTTTCCTGGACTGTGCCCAGCTGGTGGAATGACCTCCCGGTCTCAATTCGTACAGCGGAGTCTTAACTCAGCTGTATGAAGAATTTCAGTCAGGTTTCAGGCCCCACCATAGCACTGAAACTGCACTTGTTAAAATTACAAATGACCTGCTTCTTGCGTCAGATCAAGGCTGCATCTCATTGCTAGTTTTACTTGATCTTAGTGCTGTGTTCGACACCATAGATCATGACATACTCATAGATCGATTACAAAACTAAACAGGTATTCAAGGGCAGGCTCTAAGACGGTTTAGATCCTACCTGTCTGATAGCTTCCATTTTGTTTACTTAAATGGGGAGTCATCTCATTTATCACCAGTAAAATATGGAGTGCCACAAGGATCCGTCCTAGGTCCCCTTCTATTTTCAATATACATGTTGCCCCTTGGAAATATTATTAGAAAATACGGGATTAGTTTCCACTGTTATGCTGATGATACTCGGCTATATATCTCAACGAGACCAGATGAAACTTCTAAATTATCTAAGATAATGGAGTGTGTTAAAAATGTCAAGATTGGATGACCAATAATTTTCTCCTATTAAATTCGGATAAGACAGAGATATTAATTATTTGGAACAAAAAACACTACACAGAATCTTGTAGATTACAGTTTGCAACTAGATGGATGTACTGTTACTTCCTCTACAGTCAGAAATCTGGGTGTTATATTAGACAGCAATTTGTCTTTTGAAAATCATATTTCCCATGTTACAAAAACTGCATTCTTCAATCTTAGAAACATTGCTAAGATACGAAACATGTTATCTTTTTAAACATGTTTAGCCCCTGCGTACCTAACTAGCCTTCCACCACATTACAACCAATCACGCTCCCTAAGGTCACAAAACGCTGGACTTTTGGTAGTTCCTAGGATAGCAAAGTCCACTAAAGGAGGTAAAGCTTTTTCACATTCGGCTCCCAAACTCTGGAATAGCCTTCCTGATAATGTTCAGGGTTCACACACACTTTCTCTGTTTAAATCTAGATTAAAAACGCATCTCTTTCGCCAAGCATTCAAATAATGTATCTCTTAAATTGTGACTGCAGTTGCATTTGAACAAATGCACATTCTTATTCTTTAGCTTGGGTTAAACTAATTAATTTTACTTTGTTGGAACAGCAGCTACGCTAATTATGTCTCCATTTGTCTCTCTGTTTTGCCACGGGATTTACATCCCTGGTAACTAGGATTTACACAAGCTCCAGTCTGGATCCAGAACACCTGAGAAGAGATGATACTCCCCATCAGAGGACCCCAGATGATGCTGACCCTGAATCAACAAACAGAACTAACAAATATTGCTACAAGTTTGACTGCATCATATAATAATTGCTGTCAATAATGTTCATCATCTGGTTGACTACGTCTTGTATTAATTTTTCTGAAAAATCCTGTCATATGCAAACAAACTGACAGTCACCACTTATAAGCTACTACTAAATATTGTAGAAACGTTATTTTCTGTAAAGTTCCGTAAAAAGCGCAATACAAATAAACTTGAATTAAATTTACTTATTTTCAAAAAACATCTAAAGAATAATCTTTTTTCACCAGCACTTGACCAACTAATACTATAATTACCTTTTCTATTCTATTCTATTCTATTCAAATACATAGCTACATGTTCTGTACTAGACTAACTGAGACTTGTCATGGCACTATATTGTTGTTGTTCTCTTGTTGGTCTGATTGCTTGTATTATTCTAATTTGTAAGTCGCTTTGGATAAAACCGTCTGCTAAATGATTAAATGTAAATGGATATGTGTGGTGTGTGTGAGAGATTGTGTGCGGTTGTGTGTGTGTGTGTGTGTGTGTGTGTGTGTGTGTGTGTGTGTGGATAGATCTGTGGTGCTCGTACCGTCATACTTGGCCAGCACGGCCTGGACGTCGGCGTAGTTCTGCAGCTCCAGAAGAGACTCCAGCAGGTTCTCGTGGATGTTGAACATGCTGAGCAGAGGAAACTCCTTCATTAACTGCAGGAAACACAAGAACAGCTCATATTTTCCAGCTCTGGAAACTTCTGCGGCTCATTAGCAAGGTGTATAAGACAGATGGTCTACACACAACTGTTTTTTACATGCACAAAACGTATGAATTCAGTGATGTCAGGCCATTGAATTAGCGAAAGATAATGCACATGGTTTCAATCATAACTGCATCATCAGCTGTGCACAATTCTCAATAATTCAACGGGCTATAGAATAACAGCACAGTCGCTCATGCTCATATACCACTAGCAGTTTGCTGATTGCATTACTAATAAAAATGAGGCTTTGTTTCTTTTGTGTGTCAGGAGTCAAAGGTCACTCACGTCTCGCATCATCTTGACAGCTTCCCGTGTGCGGCCGAGCTTTCTGGAGCACATAGCGAGTCTTCTCTTGATATAGACTAACACGTTTGTGTCTCTTCCTGTGAAAAACACACACACACGTTTGCACATTCATTTCATTCAGTGTAACTTTGACTAGCTACTTCTGTTTTAACATTCACTCATCTACTGACACGTTGTGCTGCTCGTCGCAGGAGAAAGACAAACTACAGAGATGCTGGAGGATCAGCTGCACTCCACTGGATGTGTATCAGAAACATTGCTACACAGCACAATAACTACACATAGAATATACAGTTTCTAGATTATAAAAACCATTACACCTATGGGATGAACACACTTTACACAAAAACAAACATAACAAACGTGTGTGTGTGTGTGTGTGTGTGTGTGTACTCACTGTGCTGGGCTTCATACTGTGCTCCGTGATGCTGTAGTTGTTGGCTGCGTCGGTAGCAGCTCTCTCCGATCTTTAGCGCCTGTTTGAAGAGTTTCTCTGCCTCCACGATCGTCGTGGCCTCTTCCTCAGCGAGGAGAATATACGCCGTCGCACAGCTACAACACACACAACACATTCAACACTAAACACTCCTGACCATTAAACACATTTACACTGACAGCACGGGACAACAACCAAGAATTAAACATGCTGAGAGAACATTACTACAGTATGTACATATTTCACAAGCTACAGGAAATGTCTGAAGTAATGTGTGTGGATTCATCGATCAGTGAATGAGTGAGCTCACGTCTGTCAGCACAGAAACACACTCACTCCTCCAGATCCAGAGCTTCATGAGCGGCCGTGATCCGAGCCTGAGGATTCCTCTCTCTCCAGGCCTTCTGCATTACTGCCAGCACACACACACACACACACACACACACACTCATAAACAGGTTCTCCAGACACTGCTCTGGATGTTGATGGTAAAGCGGTGCTCTTACTGGCGTCTGCAGGCCGCAGGTGATCAGAATCACAGGTGAAGAAGGTCTGATGATCTTGTGCCGACAGATTCATGTCGTAGTATGTGAGCGGCTCTCTTCCCGTCACCCACGTGTACCTGCGGCAAACACATTCACATCTGCATCTCAATTATCATCAAAACAAGAAAGAAATCAGCCCTGATGGGACGTTCACTCACCGGTTATATTCAGCTCCTCTGAAAAGATTGAGAGGATTTCGCCAAACCTTACACTCTAAACACAAACACACACACACAAAACATTAGCAAATACACATTATATCTCAGACTATATCTGAGTTTACCTAGTAAGCGACTGACTAACAGCTAACCACAGTGTGTTAAAGAGGTCATGACATCTATTACTGATATAAGAGGTCTTTGTTCCATCTAATCATCCTGCAAGTTGCATGGCTTTAATGCCCTCCTCATTATAAACAAAGCATTTATTTAATCAAGCTCTAAAAACGGCTTGTTTGGATCCTAGGTGCAGGGTGACATCACCTGGACACAAACATTTGCATTAACACACCTGCAGAGCAAGACATCCACCCACTGTGTGTGTGTGTGTGAGTGTGTGTGCGCGCGCGTGCGTGTGAGTGTGGGCACGTTTTTGTGACATAACAGGACACAACTCTGTATAATGACATGGGTATGACACAGGTATTACAAGGAGAGGGTGACCAAAGCCCCTTTCACACTGCACGTCGGACCCGCAATATTACCGGAACATTGCCGGGTCGCCTTCTGTGTGAAAGCAACATTGTGGGATTCGACCCGGGACGAGCGCTGTGTGAACAAAGCCAGATCTAATTCCGTGTCGAAGTGATGACGCGCGTTATCGCGCGACTCTTTTACCAGCCGTTTTGAAGAAAGATCAACGTTCGCAACGAAAACACATGTGTAAACTGTAATGAAGCAGAGATCAGTTAGTTCCTCACTTTCCGCGCTGACACACAGATCGTTTGCTTGCTTCAGTGAAAGTGTAACGTGTCTAGCGTTGTCGACTCGTACATTACACGTCACGCGCTGATGTCACGTGTCGTTACGGGATCTTCACGGGTTTTGTGTGAAAGCACGCACATATACCGGTAATCACTGGCAGTGTGAAAGTGCCAAATCTAGCGACCAGGGAACAATTGCAGGAACACTTTACCATATATTGTATTTGCCGGAATAGCAGTGTGAAAGGGGCTTTATGAGGACATAACCCATGTCCCCATTTTTCAAAACACTTATAAATCATACAGAATGAGTTTTTTTGAGAAAGTAAAAATGCACAAAGTTTCCTGTGAGGGTTAGGGTTAGGTGTAGGGTTGGTGAAGGGACATAGAATATACAGTTTCTACAGAATAACAACCATTACACCTATGGGATGAACACACTTTACACAAAAACAAACATGAGTGTGTGTGTGTGTGTGTGTGCTTGTGTGTGTGAGGGTCAGAAAGAGGGTTGAAAATAACCCTTTTTTCACATATTTTGTTTAGTATTTTTGTGCCAAAACCTTTATTAACGTTATATGTCAAACTCAAGGAACACATTAGGACTGCAGGACTGTTAGGAGAGGTGGAGGTGTAGCTGCTCTACTTAAAGATGTCTATCAATGCAAGCGTCATTTGGTCAGTACTTGTCTTTCGAATATCTAGGGATTGTGCTGAAAGGTGCTCCACGCATTCTGTTTATTATTATTTACAGGCCTCCAAAATACTCTCCAACCTTTGTTGAAGAGGTCACAGAAATGTTATCCATGATTTCCTCAGAGTTTGACTGTTTTGCTATTGCAGGGGATTTTAATATTCAAATAGATAATGCAGAAAACAAAACTACAAAAGAAATGATAACGGTTTTAAACACTTTTGACCTGACTCAGCATGTGCATGGACCCACACACCAAGGTGGACACACTCTGGATCTAATCATCAGTAGGGGTCTAAACATTTCATCCATTGTTATTAAGGACGTAGCACTATCTGATCACTTCTGTATTTTCTTTGATATATTGATCTCTGCTACCACTGAATCTAGATCTGTCTCTGTCAGAAGGAGATGCATAAATGAGAACACAAGTGTACTATTTATGGAGGCTATATCTTTTAACACCAATCATTTCTGCAGACTCTGTTGATATTCTCCTTGATTCCTTCAACTCAAAAGTTAAGAATGTTATTGATGATATTGCTCCAGTAATAGTCAGTAAGAAACCAAACAGACAGAAATCAGTTTGGAGAAGATCAACAGCAGTTCAGACTATGAAAAGACAATGCAGAAAAGCAGAGCAGATGTGGAGGAAGACAAAACTTGAAATTCACTATACTAGAACCAGTCAGTAAGAAATACCAAGGTGTGGCGAGTGGGGCGGGGCCGAGAGGCGTGGGAACGAGGAGTGAGGCCAGGTGTAGTGATTGGAGATGAGCTGCACCTGCGCCCCACCGCTAGTATCGATTCCCACGTAGGAGATGGAAGGAAATAAAACTGGAAGCGACTATAGTGAAGGACGAGAGAGGACCAGGCCTGGGA
The DNA here is from genome assembly GCF_023724105.1 of Carassius gibelio. NCBI lineage: Eukaryota > Metazoa > Chordata > Actinopteri > Cypriniformes > Cyprinidae > Carassius > Carassius gibelio. The sequence continues at coordinate 16,457,145 of NC_068413.1, read as the reverse complement.
CATTATTTTATGTTTTGGCTTTTATTTGTGCGCGTCAGTCGCCGTGAGGGGCTGACGCGCTGTTTTGTGTTTATTTTGAATATTAAAATTATGTTTTGATTGTGCGCCGGTTCCCGTCTCCTTCTTCCGGATTATTAGGAAGTTCCTATCGTTACGTTATGTGCCGCCATGGACGCTCGAGGCGGTGGGCTGGAGCGAGTTGCCGGGGATGGGCGAGCTCGCTGCCGGCCGCCCACGATATGGAGGGGCTGCTGCCATCCGTGAGGGAGCGGAGGAGTCGGCGCCGTTCGCCAGGGGGCCGGAGCCTGCCGCCTCTGTGACGGAATCCGGAGGGGCAGGGAACGGGGGACTCCTGCCGCTGCCCAAAATCGGAGGAGCCGTCGGCGTCCACTGGGCGGCGGAGGAGTGTCGTGCCGTCCGCCGAGGGCCGTCCAGTGCCACCGCCGGGCACCGCGGAGGAGATCACCCAGCCGGTGGAGGGCCGAGCAGCAGTGCGTCTGGGAACCGAAATTTTTTATTTTTTTTTTCCTTTCTCCCCTCTCTCGTCCCTGTCGCTCCTCCTTCCATCTCCTTTTCTCTCGCCTCGTCTGTCCTACCCCCAGGTTCCCGCAGGTCCCTTGAGCGGTCCCCCCCGGAGGGAAGGGGGGGGGGGGGAGTAGAGCGCAGTCTCGAGGGTACCCCCCCGGCCTGCGAGGGGCGATGGGGGTATGTGGCGAATGGGGCGGGGCCGAGAGGCGTGGGAACGAGGAGTGAGGCCAGGTGTAGTGATTGGAGATGAGCTACACCTGCGCCCCACCGCCGGTATCGAGTCCCACGTAGGAGATGGAAGGATATAAAACTGGAGCGACTATAGTGAAGGACGAGAGAGGACCAGGCCTGGGACATTATTTTGTTTTGGCTTTTATTTGTGCGCGTCAGTTGCCGTGAGGGGCTGACGCGCTGTTTTGTGTTTATTTTGAATATTAAAATTATGTTTTGATTGGGTTCACACAAAACAAGAGGAGTCCTCCTTTAGTTACTATGCCCCCCCCCCCCCCCCCGCAGTTGGAATCAGCTTCCAGAAGAGATCAGATGTGCTAAAACACTAGTCACATTTAAATCTAGACTTAAAACTCATCTGTTTAGCTGTGCATTTATTAAATGTCCAAACTGATTGCACTGTTTTTTTTTTCCTTCTTTAATTGTTGTGATAATTTTTTATGATTATTTTACACTCTTTTAAGTAAAGTACTTTAATTTACCATTGTGTATGAAATGTACTATATTAATAAACTTGCCATGCCTTGTAAAATAATAGATAATCCATGTCATGAGCTCTTAACTGACAGTAAGGCTGGTGTTGTCCAGTCGTGTGTTCCTGACCTGACACAGTCTGTCGGCTGGAGTCGGTGTCTCCATCACTGCTGCTGGAGCTGTTGGGCGAGCTGTGGTCAACTCCACCTAACAGAGGACGCAGATGACTGACAGACACCTGCTCGATGAAGGACATGCCATACTTCCTGAAGTACCACCACTCGAAGATCTGCAGCACAGAGACACACGCCCTTTATCATCATCATCATTACCATCACCATCATCATCATCATCATCATCATCATCATCACCATCATCATCATCACCATCATCCCCATCACCATCACCACCATCAACACCATCATCATCATTACCATTATCACCATCACCATCATCATCATCATCATCATCATCATCATCATTACCATCACCATCATCATCATCCTCACCATCACCACCATCATCATCCTCACCATCATCACCATCACCACCATCATCATCATCCTCACCATCATCACCATCACCATCATCACCAGCATCATTATCATCATCATCATCACCATCATCATCCTCACCATCATCACCAGCATCATTATCATCATCCTCACCATCATCATCATCATCATCACCATCATCACCAGCATCCTCAACATCATCACCATCATCACCACCATCATCATCATTACCATCACCATCATCATCACCATCATCATCACCATCATCATCACCATAATCATCATCATCACCACCATCATCATCATTACCACCACAATCACCATCATCATCATCATCCTCACCATCATCATCATTACCATCATCATCATCAAGGGTCTGAACAATAATAATACATTCAGCTGCTTCTCTCAATAACTAATTCAATGTCTTTAATATTTCTAACTTCTAACTAATATAACCTACAGAGCGCCTTTTATTGACAGAATCTATTTGGTTATTAAAATACAAGGAAGAGATTAAACTAAATTAAATAATACTATAGTTGTTTTGAAAAATACTATAGTAAAATGTATCAAACTGTATATATTATAGTATTTACAACAATTTGTTATTGAATGCTACAGCATACTGTAGTGATAACTATAGTGAACTGATAATAAATACTAGGGCTGGGTCAAAAAAATAAAAATAAAAATAGATATCTCGATATATTATCGATTCACATTTTTACGAAACTATATAAATTCGTAAATCCCAAGAATGGATTAGTCGAGCCTGTTTTCAGTTAATGGATGGAAAACATTAATGGGCACTTCCCATCCAATAAATCACAATAAGCATTGTACTTTGGTACTTTTAATATGAATCAAAGTCTCAAATTACAAATTATGTCTATGTATTGCAGTATTCAAACAATAAATGCAGTTTTGGAGCCGTTTAATGTGAAGTGACAGATCGCTGTAATGTCACACTGAACTGATCGTCTCCTCCTTTAATACTAGTTATAGCACAAAATAAACATGACTAAAACTCCGAAGGTAAGTTAAAAAAAAAGAGTACAACTTTATAATCCATATCCTGTCCCATGTAATCCCTCGATCAGCATTCCAGCCGTGCAAAGACCTCAATATAACGCTTTCACCGCAGAAACAAACATATTCGGGACCATAAACTCATTAATCAGAAATACACGCACCAAATAACATATTCAATATAATATACTGTTCTTCAATCTTTTATTTTTGTTTGAATAAATCCATCAAGTTTTTATGACAGCCCCCATTATGAAGTGAAGTTTACAACTGAAACAGACATATTATGTAATTGTAACTTTATTTTATTTTTTTTACTTCATAAACGTGTAATTTTAACAAATCAATCAATTTTAACCTTCAATTTTTAGTAATGTTGCACCAACGGACTCTCATGTATATTTTACAGCATTAGTAGATAGATTTTATTCCTGATATAAATCCTAAATAATCAATATTGAATTGAAGTGCAAGTTTGTGAATGTGAACCAAATCAAGTCCGCAAATTTGTGTCAAAATGCAGCCCTATTAAATACATTAGTATACTTTAGTTTTTACTACAGTAAACTGCATTGTGTTGTAGTATAATATACTCTTTAGTTCTAGAAAACTTAGTTCAGTACTGGGTAAACTAATTTGTTTATATTATCATAGTTGTTTAATTACCACAGTAACTATAGGATAACCACAACACATTAATTCAAGAACTTCACTATAGTATTTACTATAAAGTACTACAGTATATATATATAGTATAGTTCAAAAACACTGTAGTATTATTTCACGTGGGAGTGTTTGCCAGCAGTGAATCAATCTCACCAGTATGAGTCCAGAGATGAGGGATGAGGTGCCCGTCAGCGCCACGTAAAACTTAGGGGTCAAAGTGTTGAGGAACATGCTCACTGCAGAGAAAACGGCGAAACAGAGGAGTTTAGACCGAAGACAGTGACATCACAGACCACAGACACCAGACAGACATCAGGACCAATGAGAAATGAGCTCTGACAGGAACACTGAATCAGCTTTCACATCACTCATCTAATGCTCACCACAGCCTGCTGAGGTCACGCTCACCACATCACTTCCTGTTTTACTGATGACAATAAATACCACTAGCCAGAAAACAACACGTGTACCAGACCCATTGGCCTGTGAGGATATCAGCTGATCTGTCGAGACGAACACTTCCTGTCACAGCAGACCAGTGATCCTGAAATCTGTCCAGATCTAAAGAAGACATGAAGTCAGTGAGACCAGGGAACAGCGCCTCACCATTAACCCTTTCCTCTGTCAAAACACATATGTATTGTGCATCCTGTCCAGTGCTGTCCTACAAACAATATGCAATCATTTGTGCTATACATTACACACTAAACATGAACTAAACTGACATTACATGAAACAAATGATGGCTTACCTGTTTAAAGTAGAAGCTAAATCACTCATTTGAAAATAATAATAATAAAATTTAAAAAAGTACTAAATAAGAACTCAGTCATCAGAACCGCAATCATGCATTCAATGTCTAGCAAAACGTTTCTTTTTTTTTTTTTTTTTTTTTTTAAACCTATATAAACGTTAGATCAAGCGGATTGATTGTTTTTCATTAATGTGTTAATAACCATCTGAAGAAGATCCCATCCTTCTGTCATCGTTCACTCTTTCTTCTATTCTGTTCTTTCTTCTTTCTTCCGGAAAACTGCTGTTTTTGTGTCCTAACACTGAACGCTGATGGACATCACTGTACAGACAAACGCAGTCGAGTCATTCTTCAGAATATCTTCTCTGATGTTCCGCAGATGAAAGAGAGTCTCTTGGTTTTGGAAAGGCATGATGGGATGTGTTTCTCTCCGTCGAACACACGGCGGGCATCTGACCGCAGCTGCACTCATTCATTCAGAGGAGAGCCACTCCAGCACAGACACACCATTCATGAAGACCACAGTCTGACCGGTCCAGACACCAGACACCGCTCACTTCAGGAGGACACGCGGTCAGTAAGAATGATTTCTGAGGATAATGTGACACTGAAGACTGGAGGAATGATGCTGAAAATACAGCGGAGCATCACAGAAATACATTACACTTTAACTTGAAAACAGCTATTTGAAATTGTAATAATATTGCACAATTCTGACTGTATTTGATCAAATAGATGAAGCCCTGGTGAGCAGAAGAGACTTAAATAAAGTTCAAAGCCTGTGGATGGTGTGTTTTCATCATGCTGTATTATCAGTGTCCTGCAGCACAGAGGAGTCATCAGTGTCACAGACGGATATTTGGAGAAATACACAACAAAACACTGTATGAGTCACAATTATACATTTCTCTTTTATGACAAAAATCATTAGGATATTAAGTAAAGATCATGTTCCGTGAAGATATTTAGTTGATGTTCTACTGTAAATATATCAAAACTTAATTTTTGATTAGTAATATGCATTGTTAAAAACTTCATTTGAACAACTTTAAAGATGATTTTCTCAATATTTAGATTTTTTTGCTCCCTCAGATTCCAGATTTTCAAATAGTTGTATCTCAGACAAATATTGTCCTCCGAACAAACCACACATCACTGGAGAGATGATTTATTCAGCTTCAGATGATGTATACATCTCAGTTTGGAAATACTGACCCTTACGACTGGTTTGAGTTTGAGGGTCACATAACTCAAAAGTGCTCTGTTAAACAGCCCCATGCTTTCACTGGATGATGTTTATGAGGCTAGCGCTCCGTTCATCACTAGTGCTGATTCTCAGATCAGGACCACAGTTCAGACAAGTCTGACCCTAGTTTACTTCTCAATCACAACTCAATCATATTAAAACAGAGCATCAGCCACACACAAACACACACATCTCTACAGGAGCGCTCGTGAAGTGTTGCTACAGTGTGATGATAACAGCGTTCAGAAGAAGTGCAGTGAAGCAGGCCTCACACTGGCCGAGCGAAGCTAACAGAGAGAGAAGAGCAGACGATCAGCTGTGTTTCTGTCAGAGCCTGGCCTTCACACACACACACACACACACACACACAGGATGAGGAGGATGGGTACTCACACGAGGACTCGCTGCCGAACATGTCTGATCCAGGATCTGTGACGAGAGAGAGAGGGGAGGGGGGGGGGCATCCACACACAATACAGTCCACCGCTCCAGATGCTGATCCTCCTGCTGCATGAGAGCAGCTCTCCAGCGCCGAGACCCCACCTGGAGCGACACACAGCCTCAGCAAACACTCAGAGACGTCACCAACCAACAGAGGAGGAACTGACCAATCACAGCACGCTCTCTGTGTCTGAAACACAGACACACACACACACACAGACACACACACACACATACACAGAGACACACAAACACACTCTCTCTCTCACACACACACACACACACACACACACACACACAGAGACACACACACACTCTCTCTCACTCACACACACACACACATACACAGAGACACACACACTCTCTCTCTCTCACACACACACACACACACACACACTCTCTCTCTCACACACACACACACACACACACACACACACACACACACACACACTAGATGAGTGATGTAAAGCAGTAGAGCGTGCAGTTACACATCACTACACTAGTGTTTCCTGATCATTCATGCTTCTTTGTTCACAAAACATTCAACCTTTTATATTTAAACCACGTCAAATTCTACAAAAGTTTTATTTGATTCAGAAACTAACATTAAATAACATTAATACATAAATGCAAAAAAAAATGTTGTTCTTTGTTTGTCTGTGGCGAGTCCATTATAAAGACATTAAAACACAAGTCACATTCTTAGGCTTCTCCTTTTAATAAATTTAATATCAAAATATACAAATAATTATTCATTTACAAACACTTTGTTGTATGGAGTTCCAGGTTTTCTAACTAACCTTGACTTGACACAGAATAAAAGAAACAGTAAAATGTTGATGTGATTGTACAAGCAGCATTTCTGAAAGAGTGACTCGATCAAAAACATCATCGTGTCATGATGATAACTTCAGCATTAATATCATCACACATCAAACATCTGCTTCACATGTTCACTACATCACTCATATATCTATATATATCTCTATTTGTCCAGACAATGAAAGTCCACTAAAACATTCTTCAGAATCTCTTCTTTTACAAAATAAAGTAAATCACATGGGTTTGATTCATAAGTATGAGTATGATTGAACATGTTTAGATGAAGGATGACTTTAATATAGCAGAAATGAAAGCATCATGCACTGGCTTTAGTCTCACTTCTGCTCAGATAGGACTCATTTATTACACAATTACACAAACCGCTCACATCATTTCTCACGTATTCACTTTAAACTAGCTGAATAACAATCAATAATAATAATAATAATAATAATAATAATAATAATAAAACGAGGTCTTTACTGACACGTGTCGTCTTGTTATTCAGGAACTCGTTTGATCCAATTACTTCTCTAACTTATTAATCAATTGTTTATAAAAATACAGCACGCTTAATAACGCTCTAATAATCGCAGATATGAGTTTACAAGCACAGTTAGCATTGCTAACACAACAACAACAGCTCAAGTTCACAAAGCGTGAGAGAGACAATATAATCACAGGATTATGAGCTGCATTGCGTGATTTATCTGTGTATTCTCGTGTCCATCATGTTTTTGTTTTACCTGCAGTCTGATGATGATCGCTCGATCACAAAACAGCAGCAGAAGAAAGAAACACAGCAGACATGACACACGGTGAAGACACGCCCACTCACTATACACCCCGCCTTCATAAACACAGGCCCCGCCCACCGGCACTGAACCACATTCATGCAAGTGTAGTATTTTTTATGTATTTTATTCAGTTACTGGGAAGTGCCGTGTTTTTAAACATATTGTTGAGGTTAGTCTGAGTCTATTGTTTTGTCAAATTTGTAATTCATGAAAAAAGCACAGTAACTGCAGGAGGCGTTTTACAAGGTTTTATATCCTGTCTTTATTTTAAAGTGGTATTTCTTTTCTTACCAAAAGAGAATCAAATGGCTTTTAAACACCGTGTTTGTCTGTTTGAATCAGTAAACCTGCAAACTCAAACTCTGTGGAAATAGCCTGAGGTCACTGTTTTTATTCGATTTTATTTTCTATTAAACATTATTCGGATCCATTGTACTCGTCCCTTTGTCCACTTTGTTATAAATCTGGAAAAATGTAATGTAAAAAATAAACATAGGTATGACTAGTTACACATATTTCTGGTTAAGTGTCAATTTATTTTGATTAGTTTGATTGTTAATTAATAAACAAATAATAAAATAATAAAATAAATGATTAGAAATGAAACATATTGCACAAAGGTAAATAATGTAACTTTCATTATTAAAATCAAGACAATCTAGGCTCAACAACAATCCAGAGATAGTTCAGGAAGTTTAGACAGAAATTCCTTAAAATCGTCTACATTTACGCATGTAATGTTTGCATCAAGTAAATAAACCAAAACTATTACATTGATGATAATGTTATAACACAGAATGAGTGCATCACTGTGAGCATAGGGTTTATCATTAAAGAGCACATGATCTTTTCTTGGGGATTTGTGTATGTGTATGGCGTCGCCAGTCGTGACGTCAGCGCGTCCTAACCTCTCGCGAGCGCAGGAAACTGGAGCAGCGACAAACTCTCGCTGGGAATTTTGTTTTAACTGCTTTTTTTTCTTTCTTTCTTTATTTTTTCTTTTCTCCTGCATTAATTGTTGTTTTTCGATCTCAGCCCTTCCGTCGGGAGACTTTTCTCGCGGGCAGTGTTGTTTAAGGAACGCTTCGTGTTTTTAAAGTGGTCGATTCGTACTTTTATCCCGGTGTTTTTCCTCATGGATCGGATGGTGACGCGTCAGAATAATTCACTCTTTTAAACCCGTTTCGTTAATTTATATTTTAATATTACAACACGTCATCAAACCTCGGCTTTAAATGTTTATTTTAAAGGCTAAAGTTGATTGATTCCTGCGCTTACATGATGATAATTTTGACTCCTCTTACTTTAGCTGCTAATGCTAAGTAGCGCAGGCCGCTATTGGAGTTTATTTATAAATATTTATACGAGTGTATTGGTATTTCTATAATTATATGTATTTGTGAGTGTATGAATGAAAATGAGAATCTGACGGAGGTCTTTGATTGATCAGTGATGTCTTCTCCATCACTGTAGACTCAGATCTCTAGAAATGAGTGATGTTTATCACTCATTATAAAGTCCTCGTCTGTTTTCTTTACTTTTTCGCTTATTCTAAGTCAGATATAATTTTTATTTACTCATGTCGTGAAGTTTAATGGCTTGACGAACAATTTTTTGTCATAGTTGATATTTTAAATGTGTTAGCTGTGACTGAACTGGACACAGTTGAAAAGAGGAGAAACAAACACAGCTCAGAATCAAGGTAAATACACACCTGTACTGATCTACTGTCTGTTACTGATCTACTGTCTGTTACTGATCTGATCTTCTGTCTGTTACTGATCTGATCTTCTGTCTGTTACTGGTCTGATCTTCTGTGTGTTACTGGTCTGATCTTCTGTGTGTTACTGGTCTGATCTTCTGTCCGTTACTGGTCTGATCTTGTGTCTGTTACTGGTCTGATCTTGTGTCTGTTACTGGTCTGATCTACTGTCCGTTACTGGTCTGATCTACTGTCCGTTACTGGTCTGATCTTGTGTCTGTTACTGGTCTGATCTTGTGTCTGTTACTGGTCTGATCTTGTGTCTGTTACTGGTCTGATCTTCTGTCCGTTACTGGTCTGATCTTCTGTCCGTTACTGGTCTGATCTTCTCTGTGTTACTGGTCTGATCTTGTGTCTGTTACTGGTCTGATCTTGTGTCTGTTACTGGTCTGATCTTGTGTCTGTTACTGGTCTGATCTTGTGTCTGTTACTGGTCTGATCTTCTGTCCGTTACTGGTCTGATCTTCTGTCTGTTACTGGTCTGATCTTGTGTCTGTTACTGGTCTGATCTTGTGTCTGTTACTGGTCTGATCTTGTGTCTGTTACTGGTCTGATCTTGTGTCTGTTACTGGTCTGATCTTGTGTCTGTTACTGGTCTGATCTACTGTCCGTTACTGGTCTGATCTACTGTCCGTTACTGGTCTGATCTTCTGTCCGTTACTGGTCTGATCTTCTGTCCGTTACTGGTCTGATCTTGTGTCTGTTACTGGTCTGATCTTCTGTCCGTTACTGGTCTGATCTTGTGTCCGTTACTGGTCTGATCTTCTGTCCGTTACTGGTCTGATCTACTGTCCGTTACTGGTCTGATCTTGTGTCCGTTACTGGTCTGATCTTCTCTGTGTTACTGGTCTGATCTTGTGTCTGTTACTGGTCTGATCTTGTGTCTGTTACTGGTCTGATCTTGTGTCTGTTACTGGTCTGATCTACTGTCCGTTACTGGTCTGATCTTGTGTCTGTTACTGGTCTGATCTTCTCTGTGTTACTGGTCTGATCTTGTGTCTGTTACTGGTCTGATCTTGTGTCTGTTACTGGTCTGATCTTGTGTCTGTTACTGGTCTGATCTTCTGTCCGTTACTGGTCTGATCTTGTGTCCGTTACTGGTCTGATCTTCTGTGTGTTACTGGTCTGATCTTCTGTGTGTTACTGGTCTGATCTTCTGTCCGTTACTGGTCTGATCTTCTGTCCGTTACTGGTCTGATCTTCTGTCTGTTACTGGTCTGATCTTCTCTGTGTTACTGGTCTGATCTTGTGTCTGTTACTGGTCTGATCTTGTGTCTGTTACTGGTCTGATCTTGTGTCTGTTACTGGTCTGATCTTCTGTGTGTTACTGGTCTGATCTTCTGTGTGTCACTGGTCTGATCTTCTGTCCGTTACTGGTCTGATCTTGTGTCCGTTACTGGTCTGATCTTCTGTGTGTTACTGGTCTGATCTTCTGTGTGTTACTGGTCTGATCTTCTGTCCGTTACTGGTCTGATCTTCTGTCTGTTACTGGTCTGATCTTCTCTGTGTTACTGGTCTGATCTTGTGTCTGTTACTGGTCTGATCTTCTCTGTGTTACTGGTCTGATCTTGTGTCTGTTACTGGTCTGATCTTCTGTGTGTTACTGGTCTGATCTTCTGTGTGTCACTGGTCTGATCTTCTGTCCGTTACTGGTCTGATCTTCTGTCTGTTACTGGTCTGATCTTCTCTGTGTTACTGGTCTGATCTTGTGTCTGTTACTGGTCTGATCTTGTGTCTGTTACTGGTCTGATCTTCTGTGTGTTACTGGTCTGATCTACTGTGTGTTACTGGTCTGATCTTCTGTCCGTTACTGGTCTGATCTTCTGTGTGTTACTGGTCTGATCTTGTGTCTGTTACTGGTCTGATCTACTGTGTGTTACTGGTCTGATCTTCTGTCCGTTACTGGTCTGATCTTGTGTCTGTTACTGGTCTGATCTTGTGTCTGTTACTGGTCTGATCTACTGTGTGTTACTGGTCTGATCTTCTGTCCGTTACTGGTCTGATCTTCTGTGTGTTACTGGTCTGATCTTCTCTGTGTTACTGGTCTGATCTTGTGTCTGTTACTGGTCTGATCTTGTGTCTGTTACTGGTCTGATCTTGTGTCTGTTACTGGTCTGATCTTGTGTCTGTTACTGGTCTGATCTTGTGTAGGGGTGTGACGGTTAGTATATAACCGTGAGACCGACGGTTATAGTTGAACACCGTCATTAGAACTCTATAACCGGCAAAACCGTGTCATTAAAATATTTTTTACAAACATTTTTTATCAAAAATTATTTTCATTTTTTAGATAGGATCATAAGATCCGCAATATATCGGGAAACATGGTTTTTACCACTTAATGAAGTTTTGTAAATCGTCAGACATGATATTTACCACTTCATTAAATTTTGCTTTGTAGAAAACCTTTCTTAAAAACGAATTTCGTTTTGTACAAATTTTATCTTAATTTTAATAAATGTTTCATCAACCAATTGCATGTATTTTAATAAATAAAAAGCAAATATAGCAGACAATGATAACCGTGACATGGAAGCACCAGCGCGCCGCGTTCACTTGCACTGCACTGTGAACTAGAGCGCATCTCATCATAAATTAAACTCAGCGTAGGCCTATGCCTCATACATTAGCATTATATATCTTTGCTGCATCCTTTCTAGAACAGACGGGTGCGGCTTTGAAATTTGCTCAAAAAACTGTGGCGCGGATGATGAGTTTTGTGACACATCTCCTTAATAAACGGAGGTCTGAAATCTCTGCCCCTTTACCGATCAGAGCGCGCGCTGACACGGAGTTAACCCGCTATCTCCAAGAACAACCAACTGACTCTACGACAGATCCACTAGCATACCCCCCCCCCCCCCCCCCCGACGGTTATGTTATGAACCGTCACATTTGACTCACGTCATAACCGTCATCACCAATTCTGAAACCGGCACACCCCTAATCTTGTGTCCGTTACTGGTCTGATCTTCTGTGTGTTACTGGTCTGATCTTCTGTGTGTTACTGGTCTGATCTTCTGTGTGTTACTGGTCTGATCTTCTGTCCGTTACTGGTCTGAACTTCTGTCCGTTACTGGTCTGATCTTGTGTCTGTTACTGGTCTGATCTTCTGTCCGTTACTGGTCTGATCTTCTGTGTGTTACTGGTCTGATCTTCTGTCCGTTACTGGTCTGAACTTCTGTCCGTTACTGGTCTGATCTTGTGTCTGTTACTGGTCTGATCTTGTGTCTGTTACTGGTCTGATCTTCTGTGTGTTACTGGTCTGAACTTCTGTCCGTTACTGGTCTGATCTTCTCTGTGTTACTGGTCTGATCTTGTGTCTGTTACTGGTCTGATCTTGTGTCTGTTACTGGTCTGATCTTCTGTCCGTTACTGGTCTGATCTTCTCTGTGTTACTGGTCTGATCTTGTGTCTGTTACTGGTCTGATCTTCTGTGTGTTACTGGTCTGATCTTGTGTCTGTTACTGGTCTGATCTTCTGTGTGTCACTGGTCTGATCTTCTGTCCGTTACTGGTCTGATCTTCTCTGTGTTACTGGTCTGATCTTGTGTCTGTTACTGGTCTGATCTTCTGTGTGTCACTGGTCTGATCTTGTGTCCGTTACTGGTCTGATCTTCTGTCCGTTACTGGTCTGATCTTCTGTCCGTTACTGGTCTGATCTTCTCTGTGTTACTGGTCTGATCTTGTGTCTGTTACTGGTCTGATCTTGTGTCTGTTACTGGTCTGATCTTGTGTCTGTTACTGGTCTGATCTTCTGTGTGTTACTGGTCTGAACTTCTGTCCGTTACTGGTCTGATCTTGTGTCTGTTACTGGTCTGATCTTCTGTCCGTTACTGGTCTGATCTTCTGTGTGTTACTGGTCTGATCTTCTGTCCGTTACTGGTCTGAACTTCTGTCCGTTACTGGTCTGATCTTGTGTCTGTTACTGGTCTGATCTTGTGTCTGTTACTGGTCTGATCTTCTGTGTGTTACTGGTCTGAACTTCTGTCCGTTACTGGTCTGATCTTCTCTGTGTTACTGGTCTGATCTTGTGTCTGTTACTGGTCTGATCTTGTGTCTGTTACTGGTCTGATCTTCTGTCCGTTACTGGTCTGATCTTCTCTGTGTTACTGGTCTGATCTTGTGTCTGTTACTGGTCTGATCTTCTGTGTGTTACTGGTCTGATCTTGTGTCTGTTACTGGTCTGATCTTCTGTGTGTTACTGGTCTGATCTTGTGTCTGTTACTGGTCTGATCTTCTGTGTGTTACTGGTCTGATCTTCTCTGTGTTACTGGTCTGATCTTCTGTCCGTTACTGGTCTGAACTTCTGTCCGTTACTGGTCTGATCTTGTGTCTGTTACTGGTCTGATCTTGTGTCTGTTACTGGTCTGATCTTCTGTGTGTTACTGGTCTGAACTTCTGTCCGTTACTGGTCTGATCTTCTCTGTGTTACTGGTCTGATCTTGTGTCTGTTACTGGTCTGATCTTGTGTCTGTTACTGGTCTGATCTTCTGTCCGTTACTGGTCTGATCTTCTCTGTGTTACTGGTCTGATCTTGTGTCTGTTACTGGTCTGATCTTCTGTGTGTTACTGGTCTGATCTTGTGTCTGTTACTGGTCTGATCTTCTGTGTGTCACTGGTCTGATCTTCTGTCCGTTACTGGTCTGATCTTCTGTCCGTTACTGGTCTGATCTTCTGTCCGTTACTGGTCTGATCTTCTCTGTGTTACTGGTCTGATCTTGTGTCTGTTACTGGTCTGATCTTGTGTCTGTTACTGGTCTGATCTTCTGTCCGTTACTGGTCTGATCTTCTCTGTGTTACTGGTCTGATCTTGTGTCTGTTACTGGTCTGATCTTCTCTGTGTTACTGGTCTGATCTTGTGTCTGTTACTGGTCTGATCTTCTGTGTGTCACTGGTCTGATCTTGTGTCCGTTACTGGTCTGATCTTCTGTCCGTTACTGGTCTGATCTTCTGTCCGTTACTGGTCTGATCTTCTCTGTGTTACTGGTCTGATCTTGTGTCTGTTACTGGTCTGATCTTGTGTCTGTTACTGGTCTGATCTTGTGTCTGTTACTGGTCTGATCTTGTGTCTGTTACTGGTCTGATCTTCTGTCCGTTACTGGTCTGATCTTCTGTCCGTTACTGGTCTGATCTTCTGTGTGTTACTGGTCTGATCTTGTGTCTGTTACTGGTCTGATCTTCTGTCCGTTACTGGTCTGATCTTGTGTCTGTTACTGGTCTGATCTTCTGTCCGTTACTGGTCTGATCTTGTGTCTGTTACTGGTCTGATCTTCTGTCCGTTACTGGTCTGATCTTGTGTCTGTTACTGGTCTGATCTTCTGTCCGTTACTGGTCTGATCTTCTGTCCGTTACTGGTCTGATCTTCTGTCCGTTACTGGTCTGATCTTCTGTGTGTTACTGGTTTATTAATTGTAATAAATACTATATATGGTGAATGAATTTATTATACTTATTACATGCACTTGGTTATTATAACATGCAATAAATATTATGTAAGAAATAAGCCCTAATATTATTTATTATTATCAGCCTGATAATAGTTGTCTTGCTATCGTCATAGAGCATCAGCCACAGGTGCTATCTCTGACCAAACAACAAAACCTGGGTATTTAGCTGTAGAATCCCTGGCAATGATGGGTCCTGTATAATTTACCTGTGTGTTCACCCTATAATAGCGACTGCAGCAAACAAACCGTGTGTGTGTGTGTGCAGATGATGTGCGAGGTGATGCCCACCATCAGCGAGGCGGAGGTCAGCAGTAACGGAGGCGGTCTGGGCCCCGGCTCTCCCGTGCAGACGGACTCTGAGGGCCACTTTGAGTCTCTGATGGTGTCTATGCTGGAGGAGAGAGACCGACTGCTGGACACGCTCCGAGAGACGCAGGAGAACCTGTGTGTGACGCAGAGCAAACTGCACGAGATCAGCCACGAGAGAGACTCGCTGCAGAGACAGCTCAACAGTGCCCTGCCGCAGGTAACCGCTGGAGGAAAACACATTCATCATCGCAGACCGATTTAATCACGCGATTATGAAGTTCTGAGATTATGGAAGCAGTTTGTTTGCTTGTCAATGAAGTACTGCTCTGTGTAGTAAATGCAGCTCCACCTGAAACCATCGAGACATCAAGCATCTTTCCAAACATGAGAAGCATTTATCAACCTCTTGTCCCACAAAATACATTTAATAACATGTTTTTAATTCAAACTCCCTTATAAATATAAACGATTGTAATGGAAATGATAATGATACGAACTCCGATAAACCATATATTGTCATAGCGTTGTGTTTATTAGTCGCGCTGAATCAATGAAAGCAGTTCAATCTTCTGTTTCCTGGAACGATGTGCGTTTCCTTTCTTCTGCGGTGTGTTTGGAGTTTCTTCATGAGAGATTTACTACTGAACCCTGCTCCACTGAAAGATATGCAGCTTTTGCCTGATCACAATTAAATAAATTAAAAAGATTGCCAATTTTAAGTTTGAAAATGATGATAATTCATACTTAAGAGAGCAAATATTACAGTTTTATTTTAAATATATATTTTTTTTTCTTTAAATTCCCTTTTTATTTTAAAATAAAATATAACACTTTATCTTGCTTATTTTATTAAAAAAATAAATAAATTAAGTGCAATAATATTATTTTTACTATTATTATTTTTTGTGTAGTTCTATTTAATGGGTCACACTATGTGCAGTGTGAGGACCAAACCAAATCTCCGTGTGCTCTCATGAGAACCAGGCTGAAAAACTTGTGTGAACCCTTGAATATAGACCTAAAGTAATTTAAACAGCCTTCTGTTCCTTTACCTAATTTTCTGAAAGTATAGGTGGCATTACTGTGAGTGCTGTTTGTCACAGAATCCTGTTCTCTTGTGATTTCACACTGAAGGAGTTTGCAGCTCTTACGAAGGAAGTGAATCTGTGTCGAGAGCAGCTGCTGGAGCGAGAGGAGGAGATCTCCGAGCTCAAAGCAGAGAGAAACAACACACGCGTGAGTCACTGCACACATCTCTTTGCTTTTACTTATTTTATATATTTGTATACGATCTATACAACCAAACTTGTAAATATATATTTTTGCATTCCCTGCCTTTAAAGTTGTCTAAGTGAATTCTTAGCAATGCATATTACTAATCAAAAATTAAGTTTTTATTTATTTATGGTAGGAAATTTACAAGATATCTCCATGGAACATGATCTTTACTTAATATCCTAATGATTTTTGTCATAAAAGAGAAATGTATAATTGTGACCCATACAGTGTATTGTTGTCTATTGCTCCAGATATCTCTGTGATACTGATGAGTGCTTCTGTGCTGCAGGGACACTGATAATACAGTGTATATAGTTATAAATGTACATACATGTTTTAAAAGGAAAATATAATAAAACTTTGGAGGATTTCTGATGCTGAGGGTGATGACGATTGACCGACATCATGACAGTCTTGTGTAAAGTGTCCGTGGTTCTTTATGTCAAGGCTGATGTGATGCTGGGTCGGCCTGTGTGATGTGTGATGTGTGTTGTGTGTTGTGTTGGCTGCGGTCTCAGTTGTTGCTGGAGCATCTGGAGTGTCTGGTGTCTCGTCACGAGCGTTCTCTGAGGATGACCGTAGTCAAGCGTCAGGCTCAGTCTCCCGCCGGCGTCTCCAGTGAGGTGGAGGTGCTCAAGGCACTCAAATCTCTCTTCGAGCACCACAAAGCCCTGGATGAGAAGGTAGTGTCCTGAGGGAGCTGGTGTGTGTGTGTGTGTGTGTGTGTGTGTGTGTGTGTGTGTGTGTGTGTGTGTGTGTGTGTGTGTGTGTGAGGTGTGCTTCATGTGTGCTGTGTGTGTGTGTTGTGATCAGGTGAGAGAGCGTCTGCGTGTGGCTCTGGAGAGATGCAGTATGCTGGAGGAGCAGCTCACCGCCGCTCATAAAGAGGTGAGCTCCTCACAGAACACCGCCTCAGAGCAATCAGAACCTGATCTAACCATCATTACTCCCATCAGTCAGTGATCATTTCACATCAATCAGGCTTTGGTGTGTTATTCAGCTTTTATAAAATGGTGAAAATATTGAGTTACGCATTCTAACTAATATTATATTCTAATATAAGGCAATCATGTCAGCTTTTGAACATTTCAAACAATTATATTACTATTTTACAATTACAATTGTTATAAAGTTATTTTTTAAAATATAAATAAATATATTTGGCACAAAATGAGAAGACACCGAGAGATGTTCTCAATCACTATTTAACTAACTTTATGAAGAAAGCACTCCTTCTGTCATAACGTCTAGTAAGTCATGTAGATGTGGAACAAAATAAATGTAAGCGATAAGACATGTATTTTTGTATAAATGATTTAATTCAAAGCATTAGCTCTCTTCAAACACCTTATATGATAATCAAAACTGTGCTGAGCTAGATTACGCTTTAATCTGTGCAAACCTTCAATGTAATAAGGTAGTTTTATTTATTTTGCATTCACCTATAAAAAGATTGTATTATTAGCTAGCTCCACACTGGATCGCTTTATATCAGAAAATCAAGTAGTATTTCTGAAACACATTTTTTTTATTTAATACTGTATTAAAGCTACTTGTTTTAACTCAATCCCTTGAATAAAGCGCTATTAATATACACACGACGTGACTTGAGTTCTCATGCAAACATAACCACATCAGTATTATCAGATGCTTTCTTAACTGCTGCTTTCTCATGTCTATCATTCGTAACGTTTCAGCTCTAAGAACAATGTCACTGTGGGTTAACTCTTGTTTAGCTGGTGATTCTCAAGGAGCAAAACAGTCAGAAGAAGGTGATTGGTGGATCAGCAGAAGTGAATCACAGCTCTGGTGCAGCACTGAACACTAATGGCAAGGTACACCCCACACCACAAGAGTAATCGATGTAATGAGCTGATTAACTGGCTTCTGATCAGACATGGAGCTGTTTAACTATTTCAGGGCTCCAGACAAAGAGCCATTGGATTCTATAAGAAAAAACATTAGTCGTCAAATTATTTTTTTAAGTGCCACAGAATAAACACATTTATTTTCATTTTAAAATGTTAATCATACTCTCGTGTTTGTCTCCTCTTTTCTTGACTTTATCTGCATTTTAATCCATCTTGTAGATGACCTGGGAACTAAGGTTCACTTAAAGTAGAAACTAAACGTCTTTTCCAATTTGAAATATACAGTTATAAAGAATTGTTCATTACACAGAATCTGTTCCAATATCATGATCATAAGCATCACTTGGCCATTGAGTGTACATTTTTAAATAAATTGCTAAATAGCCCAACTTAAAATAAAAAGAACACAACACATTTTCAAATGTGAGATATATGCTAGTGTAACTCAGAATAATCAAGTTCACTTGTTTTTTTCATTATGCATGAAGTTTATTAATTTAAAGGCAATGGGTTTCCAACGTTTTTTATTTTTATTTTTTTAAGTTAAACTTTATCATGTTTTTTACAGTTTAGTATGTTACGGTAGACGTTGCTCTGCTGCGCTCATGCTATTAGTTTTATCTGTGCAGGTCTTAAAAAGTCTTCAGTTTAAGCCTGAAAATCCTGCAGAAACCCTGAATTCAGTGAAAGTGTTTCTGATGAACATCCTGGTAGTTTCTCGAGGTCTTCATAATCCAGAGTAAAGTGTGGTGTGTGTTTCCAGCAGCGCTTGTCAGACGTGTCTCTGGGTGCAGAGGAGGATTGTGGGAAGGACGTGGAGCTGCAGGAGGCTCTGGACAGACAGAGTAAGGAGCTCCTGCACATGAAGGAGCGTGTGGCGTCTCTGTGCAGCCGCGTCTCTGAGCTGGAGGAGGATCTGGACACGGCCCGGAAAGACCTCATCAAGTCTGAGGACATCAACAGCCGTCTGCAGAGAGACTTACGAGAGGTACGACAGGAGCGCACTGAAGCAGTCTCTGACCGTCTGTCTGTCTCTGACCGTCTGTCTGTGCTCTCTCTCCGTCTCTGACCGTCTGTCCGTCTGTGGTCTCTCTCCGTCTCTGACCGTCTGTCTGTCTCTGACCGTCTGTCTGTGGTCTCTCTCAGTCTCTGACCGTCTGTCTGTGGTCTCTCTCCGTCTCTGACCGTGTGTCTGTGCTCTCTCTCAGTCTCTGACCGTCTGTCTGTCTCTGACCGTCTGTCTGTGGTCTCTCTCCGTCTCTGACCGTGTGTCTGTGCTCTCTCTCAGTCTCTGACCGTCTGTCTGTCTCTGACCGTCTGTCTGTGGTCTCTCTCAGTCTCTGACCGTCTGTCTGTGGTCTCTCTCAGTCTCTGACCGTCTGTCTGTGGTCTCTCTCCGTCTCTGACCGCCCGTCTGTGGTCTCTCTCAGTCTCTGACCGTCTGTCTGTGGTCTCTCTCAGTCTCTGGCTCAGAAGGATGACATGGAGGAGAGGATCACCACGCTGGAGAAGCGCTACCTCGCGGCTCAGAGAGAAGCCACGTCTGTCCATGACCTCAACGACAAACTGGAGAACCAGATCGCCAACAAGGACTCGCTGGTCTGCCAGGTGTGCATCTCTTACTCTTAGAAACAGACCGTGCTGCTACATGAGTGAATAATGTTGAGCTACAGGCACCAGAAGTGAACAATGTCACAAACCTGAGTTCATTAAGCCCTCTTCTAGTGATCCCAGTGCTCTAATAGCAATGAAACATCTAAAATGAGAGGAGTACCTGGCTCTCTGCTCTCTTCTCAAGCTGTGTGTGTGTGTGTGTGTGTGTGTGTGTGTCTCTCTCTCTCTCTCTCTCTCTCTCTGTGTGCGTGTCTCTCTCTCTCTCTGTGTGTGTGTGTGTGTGTGTGTGTGTGTGTGCAGCTGGAGGACAGGAGCCGTGTGCTGCAGGAGCGTCTGGAGCTGGCGGAGCAGAAGCTGCAGCAGACGATGCGTAAGGCTGAGACGCTGCCGGAGGTGGAGGCAGAGCTGGCTCAGAGGGTCGTGGCCCTCACTAAGGTACGGCTCTCACACACACACACACTGTTTGCTGCTGCTGTAGTGTCTGATGTGTGTGTGTCTCGCAGGCGGAGGAGCGTCACGGGAACGTGGAGGAGCGTCTCAGACAGATGGAGGCTCAGCTGGAGGAGAAGCACCAGGAGCTGCTGAGGGTGAGAGATCTCCACACCTCGCTCAGTGTGTGAACACAGCAGCTGCTTTACTCTTCTGTGGTGTTTCAGGCTCGTCAGCGGGAGAAGATGAACGAAGAGCACAACAAGCGTCTGTCGGAGACCGTGGACAAACTGCTGTCTGAGTCCAACGAGAGACTGCAGCTTCACCTGAAGGAGCGCATGACGGCGCTGGAGGACAAGGTACAGCTCACACACCTCCAGTCTCTGACCCTGACACTGGTGTGTGTTCACGATCACTGACACCTCCTTCTCTCTTCATTAGTGAGTCGATAACGAGCGCTCTCTTACTGACTGAGGGCTTTCTTTTCATTCATATTTTCATTAATCTCTTTGTTTTGGAAAGTGCCATATGATTACAGAATCAAGAAGTATAAATGTTTTATTTTGCACATTCATTAAGTTCAAATTATTTTATTTGTAGAATTCATTTATAAATTATTTATCAATAGTATAGGAATAAATATAGGTGTCAGGTGTCATGTGTCACATGAGGAGAGTGGAGCTGAACAGAGCTGATGACGGCCGGAGAGTTCGTTTAGAAACTAAATGCAGAAGCGTCTGTCTGGTGATATTTTAGCTTTTAAAAAAAAACCTGTTAACTTCAGTCATTTATAGCTGATTATGATTTTTTTATTTTTTTTATTTTTTTATTTTTTACATTTGTTTCTTATTTATTTGGTTGCACAGTGTTAGCTGATTTATTTTGACTTCATTTAAACCTTCTGTAATTTATTTTTTATTTTACATCAAGGTGAAAAAAAAGATCTCGTAATGGTTTCGCTAATACTGTTGTAATAAGTGCTGACTTGGGTAACAAACAGTCAGTACTGACGCTGTTGAGCTGACTCTTGAAGACTGATGACTGGTCTGTGATTGGCTTCAGTGATCATCTCTCCACCGAGCCGAGCACACACAGAAACACACCAGATCTCTCTGATATATCTGCACACACACATTCAGCTGATAGAGAGCACAGTGACAGCAGTATTAACACGCACTGAAGGTTTCCTCACTGTCAGACTCGTTCTGGAGACCCAGCCCTCATCAGGTCCTTCAGGTTTATCTGAGCAGGTCACAACTAATGCTGCGTTCACTCCCTGTTTCCTGAGATTCAGAGATCAACACGTGAGCTTCAGCTCGAGGCTGTGCAGCTTTCTGGCAGCTGTCAAACACAACACAAGCAACTGCCTTATTACACTTCATCAGTGTTTCTTTCACTTAACACATGGAGAGCCTAGATATATATATATCTGTGTTGCGTGATCGTTCACATTACTTTTGTATGAAGGCATCTACACTGGCAAAAGTCAAGTGACTGACACTTGTCTCCCGTGTGTCTGTGTGTGTGTGTGTGTGTGTGTCTGTGTGTGTGTGTGTCTGTCTGTGTGTGTGTGTGTGTGTGTGTGTGTGTGTGTGTGTGTGTGATGCAGAACGCTCTGATCCGGGATCTGGAGCACACCAAGAAGCTGATAGAAGAGGCTCATCATGAGAAGGTCAGTGTGTGCTGCTCGTTCACTCTGTGATGATGATGATGATGATGTGGCTTCTTACACACAATAAGGCACACAACATATTTCATAGTATTCCAAGCAGTGATGCATTGCATTATTAAATGCGTTATTATTAGGAGCATTATAATGAGCTCTGATATGGCATATATTGATATGATCTCATGAGTGTTGATGTGTGAGCGCAGGAGCAGCTGCTCATCCAGATCGAGAGCATGAGGAGTGAACAGGAGCGCGGCCGCAGCAGGAGCAACTCTCTGCTGCATCATGGGTAACTGCAGGCCTCTCCTGAGCCTCTCATCTGCGAGTCTGAGCATGCTCTGATGTGGTCTGTCTCTGCAGGTGTGGCACGCCGGACTTCAGGTTCCCGGTGTCTGTGTCAGCGCTGGACAGTCACTGCGGAGGAGCGCTGGTGCTCAGACGACCGCAGAAGACCCGAGTGTCTGCGCTGAGAGAACAGCCCTCGAAGGTGACACACCGCACAACTCCGTCTGCACACATGACCGAACTCACACGCTCACATGAGGATTTAATCACACAGGTGCAGACGCTGGACGAGCAGGAGTGGGACCGTCTGCAGCAGGCTAGTGTTCTGGCTAGCGTAGCTCATGCGTTCGAGAGTGATCTGGACGTGTCAGACGTGGAGGACGACAGAGAGACGGTCTTCAGCTCCATGGACCTGCTGTCTCCTGCTGGACAGGCAGACGCTCAGACGCTCGCCCTGATGCTGCAGGAGCAGCTGGACGCCATCAACAACGAGATCCGGTAACACCCTTCCCACAATCCCTCACTCCTCTCACCGACGGCTGCCACCATACTGACATAGCATTGTGCAATACAGTCTAACCCAGGACGTCACACAATTTGTCAAACTTTGGATGAATTAATCAAAAATAGGTAAAGATCTGATCAGATATGAACCAGTATCTGTAAATCTGAAGCCCCAAAGGACTATTTAAATATGAGTTCTTTCTGTCCTGTGTCTCTGTGTGGGTGAATGGCACTGAAGTGTGTGCGCTTGCTGAGATCAGGCGTGGTGAGTGTGTTGCTGCGGACCCAGGGGAGTGCAGTGACACATTTTGGGGCAATATGGACACAACTAGGGCTGCACGATGTGTCGTTTAAGCATCGATATACCGCCGAGCGGAAAACGTGTGCATGCTAGAAATAGAACCGATGCCTATTTTTCACGTGACACGCAAGTGTGCTGGAAGCGTTTTCAGGCAAAATACAATAGGAAAATATGTTTATATGTCATTTTGTACACAGATTCATATTAATTCATGACACTTAGATGTTTGAAAGTCTATAGGTTGACATATATTCAGATATAAATGTAATTTGTGCTCTTCTCACAATCAAATGACCAGCAGGATGGCATTCAAGTGTTTAAATCCACCTGTTTTTGTTTGGTCTGTACTTCTCACCATTAAAAGGCAGCAGGTGCATAAACACACTTTTTTTTTTTTTTTATTGTTTACTCATAAGATTCTCTCTCTCTCTCTCTCTCTCTCTCTCTCTCTCTCTCTCTCACACGCACGCACGCACGCACACACAGACACACACTATAATTTGCTGTTATACTCCATATAACTCCATATATAAGCTTCTTCTTTTTTTTTTTTTTTTTTTTTTTTTTTGCACAGGACTTTCTAAAGGGTTAATGGTCCCACCTAGTGATCAACCATAAAAATACAAATTTTACCTTTCCCCATCAGGGAAAACCACAAACCATCAAGAAAGCATGATTTTATGGTGTCATGGCTTAGCAATAAGAAAAGTCATTATAATGGAAGTCAATGGGGCAAAAACCGCCACCAACAATAAATGAGGGGGAAAAAGTAAAATCTAATGCTGCACAAAAACTAACAATGCATCAAAGCCAATGTATTTCCTAATCATGCCCAAGACTGTGATAAAAGGTAAAAAATAATATCCAGCCACAATTATTTTTATAGTGAAAATAAGTCCTTTTTTTTTTTTTTTTTAATCAGTGACTTTAATTATAGTATTTAAAAAAAAAAAAAAAAAAAAATCAGGACTGAGGTTGATTTAATAGATTTGTGCAAAAAAGGTTTGAAAATCTGTTTTATCCAATACATTTTTACAGCAGTTTAATTCAGTGGATGTTTTCGTCCACAAGGGTAGTGAATTTGCCCACAATGTATTGAGTTTTTGAAAATGTTCAAATCATTTTCCCAAGATATGTCTCAAAATAAGATTTGTCACCAAAAATCATTCCATTTGCTGAAACACAGAGAAAGTTGTGGCCAAAATAAGACTCAATATTACAATGTAGTGGACGAAAACGTCCACAACACTGCATAAGGGTTAATTGAACGTTTCTATCATGTGTAAAGTTACTGATTAACATTAACAATATACTTTATGCGTACTACTTGCAGAACTCAGGTGAGTTTCCAAAGTTGATGTGCTGCTGTAGGTCAGTTTCAAATCTATCAGAGGCCATTAGGACTGTCACGACATTAGATTTTTCACATCAGTATTTGTGGCCATAAGAATTCACAATATCAATATATCTCTATGTATAGAAACCTTGGAGGGGAAAAGAAATCCGTAAAATGATTTTTCACTTTGTTCATTTCTGTGAAGCGCTTCTGTTCAGGAATTTATATTTATCAGTCAACATATCAGTAATCAGCTTTAAAATATAAATAATTATCAGTTGTGTGTATTAGCCAACATTTTCATATCGGTGCATCAACAAAAATAAGTGCATTTAAATACCCTAAGTGACTGGCTGCTTGAAACGCTGCGGTTTCTGTGGTGAGGTGTTGATGACGTGTGTGTGTGTGTGTGCAGCATGATCCAGGAGGAGAAGGACAGCACCGCACTGAGAGCTGAGGAGATCGAGGGTCGTGTGGGCAGTGGAGATGATCTGGACAGCCGCTTCCGCTCCATCGCGTCCCTGCAGCCCTCCTTCCACAGCTCCTCTCCACCCGGATCCGGTCACTCCACGCCCCGCCGGCCCTCACACAGCCCCAGCAGAGAGCTGGACCGCATGGGGGTCATGACCCTGGTGAGCCTGCTTCACACGTCTGTCTGTGTGTGTGTGTGTGTGTGTGTGTGTCCTGCAGGGTGGTGTCCAGCAGTCCTCTGCTGACCTGTGCTCCTGTGTTTGTGCAGGAATCGTCCAACTGACCGAATGATCGTGTACTTTTCAAAAATAAAATGTTTTTCAAAAACCTTGGAGCTGTACAGGAAGTTTACTGAAGGACTTCCTGCTCCATTCCCTCGACAGGGCAGCGAGGAAATGAGCAATTAGACCTTGAGGAGATCAGACTAAACGCCTGTTTTCTCTGGACTCCAGCTCTCCACTGCGTGTCTCCAGCGATGATGCTCTCGTGTGTTTGCGTGTCTCTAAATCTTTCTCCTGCTACGCTGCTGTTCAGTTCTTCTGTGCTCATGTATGAAATGCTGCTAACTTCCTGTTTCTTCTTTCTCCATGTGCTTGCGCTTCCAACAGCCTAGTGATTTGCGGAAGCATCGTAGGAAGGTAATCTAGAGAAAGTGTGCATGTGTAACCCTCCTTTAACATCTGAATCTTGTTCTGTTCATGTTAACAAGTAGACGTCTGCGTTACAGCACACGCGTGTGTCACACACAGCTACACGCATCACAGGAGGAACACCAGACAGATATAGACATCCACCCAAACGATGTACAGCTAGAAGAGAGAGGACATTTCTAAATGCATGTTAATCTTATTGTGAATGATTCGTCCAAGCATTTGCTTCCATTTGTGATCAATGCATCATAACTGGAACTGCCAGTGAAATAGTTTGATCCACTTAAACTCCGCCTCCTTCTTACACTCCACTGATAGATCACATGCAGATCCTCCTCCAATCAATGAAGAGAACTCAGCCAAGCCCCGCCTCATATTTGTATTGTTTATGATTGTTTCACATGATATACGACGCAATGCACAACAAAAGATCTTTACTTCTGTTACATCACATCTGTAAACAACCGTGTGTGTGTGTGTGTGTGTGTAGTGTGCTCAGGATGATAAAGCCACCATCAGATGTGAGACGTCTCCTCCCTCCACACCGTCCTCCAGGAGACTCCATAAAGGAGCGCTGCACACCTCCAGCCACGAGGACATCCGAGACGTGCGGGGGTCAGTCTCACAAACACACACACACACACAGACACACACACACACACAAACACTCACACAGACAGACAGACACACGCACGCACAGTAGGGCTGTGCGATTAATCGAAATCGAAATAAAATCGCGATTTGAGTGTGCGCGATTTCTAAATGGCTTTATAGCACGATTTTCCGCGTCCTGACCTCCCGCAGTATGTTATCTGAACCAATCAGGATGCAGCGAACCTAAGTGTAGCGCGAGAACAGAGCAGACTGGGCATATGCTTAACTCCAGGTACACACACTCTGTCTGTGATGCATAGCCTTTTTTTTCGAGCACATGTTAACAGAACAGAACGTTCACACTGCACGCGGTAAAAGAGAACAGAAAAGGTTATAAATAGAAAGGTGCAAAAAGATTTAATATCTTGCGTGTGAGCACAGAGAGAGTTGTGAGTGCACAGGACGCAGGTTGAATGAGAGGAGACACGTTGTGAGGCAGCATATATCTGAGGCTTATACAGTCTATGATCTGAGCACGTGCATCTGATGGAGGCGGCAAAGAGGACTGCATGGGGAGCAACAGCGCTGTTTTTGGTAAAACATGATTTTGACGACTTCATTAAGTTTTGTTTTATAGAACACTATTTTAAGATTTTCGTTTTGTATAAATTGTATCTTAATTTTGATCCATGTTTTATCAATCAGTTGCCCGTATTTAATAAATAAGAAGCACATCTATAGCCTAGCAGACAATGTAATAAGGCGCAGGCACGATCACTTGCATTGCATGTGAACTAAACTCAGCGTGTGCCTCACAGATTAGAGAAATATAGGATATATATTATAGAAAGCTTGAAAGGTCTTCTTGTAAACGAAAATATTCAAACCCAAATAAATGGGCTACTCTCTGATGATGTAATGTGATCCATATGAAATGTGCATTTCTCTGGCATTCATGGCGAGTCTGCATTGTAAACTTAATCTTTGCAGCAACACAGAAAACACCAGTTTATTACTAAACAATAAAATGACTCCTTGCATATTTTGGAACCAGCAGGCCGTTCTTGGGTTGAGCGAGACCCCACTGAATGAGCGAGCGGATCGGGATATTCAGAAAAGCGCTCTGCGCTCACGAGCTCTGATCGGAACAAACCTGAGACTCAATGTCTGCTGACCTTGCAGGAACATACAAATAGACATAGCCAGACTAGACTATTTTAGTAAAAATCATGAGCTTACTGACGATTTTTTTATAATTCTTGACAAAATTATTATATATTACGTTTTTTTTTTTTTTTTTTGACTACGTTTCTATGGCCCAATGATGCTACACTGAGCATTTACTGCTTTTTAAAAATGTGGGTCAGGTACTTATATATATATATGTTTGTTTGTTTGTTTGTGTTCCGAGTTGCGGGCGGGTTAGTTGCAAACGTTGGTGTGGGGCGGCAGGGTTATTAATACATTGACCCAGATTCGCGCTCGCACGTTATTTTAATGTCATTTCGCGTTACAATAATGCGCTCTTGTTGCTGACCCTTGGGCAATAAATATATTGGGCAAAACATATTTATACTGCAAGGCAATTTATACTGAATGCATTTATGACTGTAAAGCATGTCTGTGTGTCAAAATCGTGATTAAAATTGAAATCACAAAATTTATAAAAAAATCGTGATAGTTTTTTTTTGTCCATATCGCACAGACATGCACGCGCACAGACACAGACACAGATGCACACACAGACACATGCGCACAGACACATACACACACGCACAGATGCACACAGACACACGCACGCACACAGACATAGACACACGCGCACACACATACACGCACACAGACACAGACGCACACACGTGCGTGCGAACAGACACACACACACACACACACACATGCGCGCACACACACACAGACAGACACGCCCACACACAGAGACACAGACACACAGCATCTCAACCATGAGTTCATACAGGAGCAGAGATCTGACGTGTGTGTGTGTGTGTGTGTGTGTGTGTGTGTGTGTGTGTGTGTGTGTGTGTGTGTGTCCAGAGCCGGGCTGCAGGACGGAGCGGGCAGTAATCCCAGCAGCAGTAACAGCAGTCAGGACTCACTCAACAAAGCAGCCAAGAAGAAGAGCATCAAGTCCTCCATCGGTCGACTGTTCACAAAGAAGGAGAAGAGCAGAGCCAGTCCGGGGGGGAAAGAGTGTCCTGGGCCAGGTGTGTGTCATCCACACGCTACACACGCTCATGCTCACACGCTACACACGCTCATGCTCACACACTTCACACGCTACACACACTCATGCTCACACGCTACACACACGCTCATGCTCACACGCTACACACACTCATGCTCACACGCTACACACGCTCATGCTCACACGCTACACACGCTCATGCTCACACGCTACACACGCTCATGCTCACACGCTACACACGCTCATGCTCACACGCTACACACGCTCATGCTCACACGCTACACACACTCATGCTCACACGCTACACACGCTCATGCTCACACACTTCACACGCTACACACACACTCATGCTCACACGCTACACACGCTCATGCTCACACGCTACACACGCTCATGCTCACACGCTACACACACTCATGCTCACACGCTACACACACTCATGCTCTCACGCTACACACACTCACACGCTACACACACTCATGCTCACACGCTACACACGCTCATGCTCACACGCTACACACACTCATGCTCACACGCTACACACACTCACACGCTACACACGCTCATGCTCACACGCTACACACGCTCATGCTCACACGCTACACACACTCATGCTCACACGCTACACACGCTCATGCTCACACGCTACACACACTCATGCTCACACGCTACACACACGCTCATGCTCACACGCTACACACACTCATGCTCACACGCTACACACACTCACACGCTACACACGCTCATGCTCACACGCTACACACGCTCATGCTCACACGCTACACACACTCATGCTCACACGCTCATGCTCACACGCTACACACACTCATGCTCACACGCTACACACACGCTCATGCTCACACGCTACACACGCTCATGCTCACACGCTACACACTACACACACACTCATGCTCACACGCTACACACACTCATGCTCACACGCTACACACTACACACACACTCATGCTCACACGCTACACACACTCATGCTCACACGCTACACACACTCATGCTCACACGCTACACACACTCATGCTCACACGCTGCTCACACGCTACACACACTCATGCTCACACGCTACACACACTCATGCTCACACGCTGCTCACACGCTACACACACTCATGCTCACACGCTACACACACTCATGCTCACACGCTGCTCACACGCTACACACACTCATGCTCACACGCTACACACACTCATGCTCACACGCTACACACACTCATGCTCACACGCTGCTCACACGCTACACACACTCATGCTCACACTCTACACACACTCATGCTCACACGCTACACACACTCATGCTCACACGCTACACACACTCATGCTCACACGCTACACACACTCATGCTCACACGCTGCTCACACGCTACACACACTCATGCTCACACGCTACACACACTCATGCTCACACGCTACACACGCTCATGCTCACACGCTACACACACTCATGCTCACACGCTACACACACTCATGCTCACACGCTACACACACTCACACGCTACACACACTCATGCTCACACGCTACACACGCTCATGCTCACACGCTACACACACTCATGCTCACACGCTACACACACTCACACGCTACACACGCTCATGCTCACACGCTACACACGCTCATGCTCACACGCTACACACACTCATGCTCACACGCTACACACACTCATGCTCACACGCTACACACGCTCACACGCTACACACACTCATGCTCACACGCTACACACGCTCATGCTCACACGCTACACACACTCATGCTCACACGCTACACACACACTCATGCTCACACGCTACACACACTCACACGCTACACACACTCACACGCTACACACACTCATGCTCACACGCTACACACACTCATGCTCACACGCTACACACACTCATGCTCACACGCTACACACACTCATGCTCACACGCTACACACGCTCATGCTCACACGCTACACACGCTCATGCTCACACACTTCACACGCTACACACACTCATGCTCACACGCTACACACGCTCATGCTCACACACTTCACACGCTACACACACTCATGCTCACACGCTACACACACGCTCATGCTCACACGCTACACACGCTCATGCTCACACGCTACACACGCTCATGCTCACACGCTACACACGCTCATGCTCACACGCTACACACGCTCATGCTCACACGCTACACACGCTCATGCTCACACGCTACACACGCTCATGCTCACACGCTACACACGCTCATGCTCACACGCTACACACACTCATGCTCACACGCTACACACGCTCATGCTCACACACTTCACACGCTACACACACTCATGCTCACACGCTACACACACGCTCATGCTCACACGCTACACACGCTCATGCTCACACGCTACACACGCTCATGCTCACACGCTACACACACTCATGCTCACACGCTACACACACTCATGCTCACACGCTACACACACTCACACGCTACACACACTCATGCTCACACGCTACACACGCTCATGCTCACACGCTACACACACTCATGCTCACACGCTACACACACTCACACGCTACACACGCTCATGCTCACACGCTACACACGCTCATGCTCACACGCTACACACACTCATGCTCACACGCTACACACGCTCATGCTCACACGCTACACACACTCATGCTCACACGCTACACACACGCTCATGCTCACACGCTACACACACTCATGCTCACACGCTACACACGCTCATGCTCACACGCTACACACGCTCATGCTCACACGCTACACACACTCATGCTCACACGCTACACACGCTCATGCTCACACGCTACACACACGCTCATGCTCACACGCTACACACACGCTCATGCTCACACGCTACACACACGCTCATGCTCACACGCTACACACGCTCATGCTCACACGCTACACACGCTCATGCTCACACGCTACACACACTCATGCTCACACGCTACACACACTCACACGCTACACACACTCATGCTCACACGCTACACACGCTCATGCTCACACGCTACACACACTCATGCTCACACGCTACACACACTCACACGCTACACACGCTCATGCTCACACGCTACACACGCTCATGCTCACACGCTACACACACTCATGCTCACACGCTACACACACTCATGCTCACACGCTACACACGCTCACACGCTACACACACTCATGCTCACACGCTACACACGCTCATGCTCACACGCTACACACACTCATGCTCACACGCTACACACACACTCATGCTCACACGCTACACACACTCACACGCTACACACACTCACACGCTACACACACTCATGCTCACACGCTACACACGCTCATGCTCACACGCTACACACACTCATGCTCACACGCTACACACACTCATGCTCACACGCTACACACACTCACACGCTACACACACTCATGCTCACACACTCATGCTCACACGCTACACACACTCATGCTCACACGCTACACACACTCATGCTCACACACTACACACAGAAATACACTAATGATGTCTCAAAGACTAGTCTAATATGAGTTTGCACCATTAGAATTAGTTATTCTGCTTTATTTCTATTTTAATGAGAAATATTGAAATAATGAGAATCTGATGAGATAAGATGATAGAAAGCCAAAATGAAGAAAGGGTTAAAGATTTTAAAAAATTATTGTTTTTTTAGAAACTTTGACAATATAGACAAACAGAAAGGAGCAGTAACACTTCACAATAACCTTGTGTTAGTTAACGTTCATGCTTTAACTGGGATCAAAACATTTTAGTTGCAGTATTTATTAATCTTTAAATTAATAATCATAAATCTGTTCATTGTTAGTTAGCTGAGGTCTATTAAAGACACAGCTTTAATTTAAATAACATGTAAGTAAATATTGAAGCTTTAGAAGAATTTTTCATTCCTAGTTTGTGAACTTCTATAGTTAAGTGATGTTAACGAACAGAACTTAATGTGAAGGGTTGCCAAGTTCTGTTCAGAAAATGACACGTGTGGTATAAAAGTTTCAGGGTTGAACGTGAATAATCTTGGATATGAACTAATGCACAGGGCACAGCTGACAGCGGAATATAAATATTCATAATTCTGCTTGGATGAAAATAATAATTATATTAGACACGTGCTCCGTCATCAATTGCGTGCATGTAAATCCATTTAAATATTTTACATTTAAAAAAAAAAACCTGTTTAACAGCAGTGCATGTTTATTCAGGAAAATAATCCAGGCTTGTTTCAGTTTAATGATAAAATCATACACGAGGGGTTATAACAAATTACAGTTTGCCCACCGCTATCACCACACATTATATACAGTAGACCGGTGGAGTGTGTTCTGTGAGAGAACAAGCAGATGTGATGTTCCTCTGATCACTGTGTGTGTGTGTGTGTGTGTGTGTGTGTGTGGAGCAGCGCTGGCAGCTGCACCTGATGGAGGAAGTGCACAGGACGCCCTGACTCTGGGGAAACTGGGCGGCCCTGCAGAGAAGAACCGAAAGCTGCAGAAGAAGTGAGTAAAACAGGAGTTCGGTTCATCATCTGCTTCACTGTTCAGTCACAGCTCCACCTGTTTCAGTGTTGTTCTCCATGAATGTGTGTGTGTTTGGTGGGTGTGTCCCATCAGAAGATGATCTGTCATGATTGATGTCTGTCAGTGTCTCATCATGCTTGTGTTCCTCCTCTCTCCTCACACTCCCTCACAGCCCAAACTCAGGGTAAGTGACCGACCGCACACTGTCTGGATGATGCTCATCAACACCCTGCATGTCTCAGGCTTGCTCCACACACACACACACACACACACACACGTCTGCTCCTTCTGTGCTCTTTCTGTTCATTTTAAAGTTAAGTTATTCTGTCTAATGCACTTTGAGAGTTCAAAATTAAGAGCTCCAACCCATGTTAGTTTGTGAGAAAACTCAGCCCTGTTTTTATTTGTGGTCCACTGTCTCAGTCTGAATTACATTCACACTGGTGTTTTAGAAAGAAACAATAATAACAGTGTCAGCAGAAGGCGTAACACAATAGCACTGTAATATAAATGGAATTAATATTTCATTAGTTTATTGTTAGTTTATTCCCAGCTCCTGATGTTTGACACTGATTTGATGCTGGAAGTGTTTCCTCACTGCATGCTCTTCTCCGTGCTCTGTGTGTGTCGTTCCTACACGGCTGGAGTGTGAAGCGTGCTCATGATGCTGTGTTTCAGACACGAGCTGCTGGAGGAAGCGTGTCGCCGGGGTCTGCCCTTCGCTCAGTGGGACGGTCCCACGGTGGTGGTGTGGCTCGAGGTACAGATACGGACCACAGAACAGCTTCACCTGGGAACATTCACACGCAACAGCAGATCATTTCATTCATTCAGTGTTTATATATTCCCATGAAGGCAAACTAGGTGTTCATCAACTTTTAATAATAACAACATGCATTAAAATACGTACATTAATGCATCTATACATGTGTCATATCAAAGACGGAGGATGTAAGAGCATGCACAATCCTACAGGAAGTGGTGTTCAGGAAACCTGCAGACAGACTGCAATCGTGACACACAGATCATCAATAGAGGATCAGATCACAACCAATAATCATTTATATCAGAGCTGCACAATCAATCAAAGTTCTGATCGCAATAACAATTATGGATGCCATTATTTTAGTTTTACATAATACCATTCATATTTGTTACTTTTTTAATAATTTAAAGAAGAAACCAGTCTGATGTATTTTGACACTTGAGGCTTAATTTACAATAGAAAAGCACTAAACATTTTTCTTTTGAAGTGTTTTCAGCTTGTTTCTTTTCAATTACAAATACGGCATGCAGTTGCATCAAACAAGGATATAAACGTCATTCAGTGTCAATTGTGATAATTGTAATTAATACTTTGAAGGGAATAAAGGACAGTGATTTCGATGTGTGTTGTGGTGAAGTACTGTGTTGTGTTCTGCAGCTGTGGGTGGGGATGCCGGCGTGGTACGTAGCGGCGTGCCGTGCTAACGTGAAGAGCGGAGCCATCATGTCTGCTCTGTCCGACACCGAGATCCAGCGTGAGATCGGCATCAGCAACCCTCTTCACCGCCTCAAACTACGCCTCGCCATCCAGGAGATCATGTCCCTCACCAGCCCCTCGGTGCCACCCACCTCCAGAACGGTAGGAGACCCCCTTCACACAACCCTAAACACACCAGCGTCTGCGGGGGACACTGGGAGGATCTGTGAAACTCAAGCAGTGTCTTGTGTAGAGCGGAATCATGACATCACTCAGATCTACAGATCTAGTGATTTAGGGATTCAGAGCGCTTCAAAGGCTTCCTGCCGTTTTCTGTCACAACAAAAGTTTAATGAAATTTAAATTGACAGCAGTAAATATTAGTATTATAATTTTACACTAGTATGCAAATTAATTTTATTTAGTAGTAGTAGTAATAATAATTATTAAAAGCATAATTCTTACTATAATTTATAGCCATACTGATCAAATAAATTCGGCCTCATTTGCAGCCCTATAAACATCCACAAACCTGGAATTTTATCACGTTTTAACCCTAGAAAACCCAAATATAGAAAAAATCTGTGAAAAAAAAAAAGTTGAGGTCTCTTATACAGATATGTCTTTACATTTTTGACATTTGAGTCAGTTTCAGTGAGTTGTTGTAATATTGCAGCTCTTTAACTTCTGTTACTCCATTACAGTAGTCTGTTTCTATACACAATAATGATCAAATAAATCATATTTGTATGGGAAAAAAAAGTTATTATATAAATGTTCTGAATATATGTACAAAACCTGATGAAGTGAGTGAGAGCTTTAATAGCATTGCAAGACTGAAGAATATGATCATTAGTTGTGTAGATGTGATCTTAGAGAAAGAAAATGAAGAACTGATGCTGTAATATTACATCTACGGGCCTTACAGGGTTAAATCTAAATATTTGGGTCATTAGTGATTCATTAGTCTCTCTCTCTCTCTCTGTGCATGCCTCACTCATTAACCCCTGCTGGGATGTCTGTGGTCACTAATGTTCCTGCCGCTCACTAACACTCTTCTGCTCTCCTGATGTCTTCTGTCGCTCACGGATGTCTGTAGTGTTCTGGGAATGTCTGGCTCACACACGAGGAGATGGAGAGTCTGGCCACCACGCCGCTCACGGTCAGTCACGCTAATGCTAATGCTAATGTGTGTTCACTGTGTCACGTCATGTTAGATTCCTCTACTGAGTCTCCTCTCGCTCCACATGCTAACATGCTAACACCAGGAGGACGAGGAGGCCAGCTGGGCCCAGGTTTGAACCTCTGTCTCTCTCTCTCTTCTGATGAATCACATTACACTTCTGTCCTCAGAGAAGTGTTTGAGGCTGAGATGAGAGCTGGACGTGTCTGTTTTCATTCAGCGTTCATTCAGAGCCCTGTGTGTCTGATCACACTGAGAACAGAGCTCTCTCTCATCTGCTGTGCTTATGATCAGAGTCTCTTCTGCGTGATGTTGTGTGCTGTTATATCTTGAGGTGTTGTGTGTTTGTAGGAGAGTAGTGTTCTGACTGACTGAGTGTGTGTGTGTGTGTGTGTGTGTGTGTGTGGCCCCTCAGACTCTGGCCTACGGGGACATGAACCACGAGTGGATCGGTAACGCCTGGCTGCCCAGCCTCGGTCTGCCTCAGTACCGCAGCTACTTCATGGAGTCGCTGGTGGACGCTCGTATGCTGGATCATCTGACCAAAAAAGACCTGCGCGGTCAGCTGAAGATGGTGGACAGCTTCCACAGGTCAGTCTCCACTAAACCAAGATGCTGAGCACAGTCTGGCTTCCAGAAGTGTTCTCCCAGTCATAAATGAACCATCCGGCCTGTGTAACGTGAAGATGCTCGTCGGGATGTGCTCCTATTCACTGTTCAGAAAGCTATTGACGTGTACCACGCCACCCCTAAAGGAAATAAATGTGTATATTATATAATATATTATATAATATTAAGTGTGTAATATATTTGACTTTGGCCACATCCCTTACGAGGAGTGTTGAAATGAGCAGAAGAATCGTGATGTGGACATTAATCAGCATTGGTGAATGTCATGTTCTCTGATCAGCCTGGAGTCTAGTTTCATGGGTCGTCCCTGTGCCAGATGTTATTAGGCCAAACAAATAGAGAAATAAAAGAAAACTAGAACAGCGAAGTCTCTTAAATACAATTAAACAACAGGTTATACAAAATGGTGATTAAAAATAAATGAAGGATAATAATAAAAAGTAGTTTAGATAGATAAACCTCATTCATGTTGACGTTGTTGATTATGAAATAGTCGTTTGTTAAATGAAGCACGTTCTCTCGTTGAGTCTGGTGTGACTGTCTGAATGAGCTCTGCAGTGTCTCTCTCACACACACTCTCAAACACACTATCTCTCTCTTTCTCACACCCTCTCTCACACTCTCTCACTCTCTGTCACTCTCTCTCTCACACTCTCTCTCACACTCTCTCACTCTCTCTCTCACACTCTCTCTCACACTCTATCTCTCACACTCTCACTCTCTCTTTCTCACACACACTCACACCCTCTCTCACACTCTCTCTCATTCTGTCTCTCTCTCACATTCTCACACACTCTCTCTCTCACACTCTCTCACTCTCTCTCTCACACTCACTCTTTCACTCTCTGTCTCTCTCTCTCACACTCTCACTCTCTTTCACTCTGTCTCTCTCTCACACACTCTCACTCTATCTCTCGCTCTCTCTCACTCTCACACTCTCTCTGTCTCTCTCTCTGCAGGAACAGTTTTCAGTGTGGTGTGATGTGTTTGAGACGGCTGAACTACGACAGGAAAGAGCTGGAGCGCAGGCGTGATGAGTCCCAGGTGGAGGTCAAAGGTGAGTGTGCTGGTCTGTCTGTGTGTGTGAGCAATGGGTGTGTGTGTGTGAGTGTGTGTGTGTGTGTGAGAGTGTTAGGGCTGCACGATATTGGGAAAAATTTACATTGCGATATTTTATTTTTCTGCGATTATATATTGCGATATGAAATAAAAAAATATTCTTACAAACAAAAATGGGGCGAGCAAACTTGGATTTAAACATCGACACCATCGTGTCAATTGATTAATATGCGCGAGGGAGAGAGAGCAAGACAGCGCTCGTGTTGTTTGAAGACATTGAGCGTGCGGCCGGGGCTCGCTTTGGCACGCGCTCTTTGGCCCATTCAGTTAATGAATAACGGATCAACTGTCTATGACAGCCTACATCGCACATCCTGCGATGTGACTATCGTGGATTTGTACATCGCGATATCGATGCTTAAACAACACATCGTGCAGCCCTAGTGTGTGCGTGTGTGAGTGTGTGTGTGCGTGCCTGTGTGTGTGTGCGTGCATGCGTGTGCGTGCATGCGTGTGTGTGCGTGCGTGTGTGTGCGTGTGTGTGTGCGTGTGTGTGAGCAGTGCGTGTGTGAGTGTGTGTGCATGTGTGTGTGAGAGAGGGTGCTGACGCTGCTGCTGCTGCAGATGTGCTGGTGTGGACGAGCGAGCGTGTGGTCAGCTGGGTCCAGGCCATCGGTCTGAAGGAGTATGCTGGGAATCTTCTGGAGAGCGGGGTTCACGGAGCGCTCCTCGCTCTGGACGAGTCCTTCGACCACAACGCCTTGGCCCTGCTGCTGCAGATCCCTACACAGTGCACACAGGTGAGACTCCAGCGGTCATCAGATCTCAGACCAGAGACTCCTGGGACATGGGATTCAGAAGCGTTCATCTGGTTTGGAAACCACAGAATTAGCTAATCCAGGTTACATTTCAAAATAGCATTGGATTGCAGCAACCTGATCCAGAACCAGACTAGACTCCAGATTACCAAATCCACATCTTCATAGCTCTGAATAGGACTCCAGTCACACTGTAGAGCACTAGCTGTGTGAAGAACAACATGTAGAACAGTTAGCCGACTTGAAGAGACCAAAAACAGCACAATAAAAAACAGTACAAACATTTCCTTCCGTTTTCAGTTCATTTTAAACATTCAGACCCTCATCTGACGTATATTTGTAGCAATAGACAACAATACATTGTATGAGTCACAATTATACATTTCTCTTTTTATACTAGGGCCAGGACTCGATTAAAAAAATTAATCTAATTAATTAGAGGCTTTGTAATTAATTAATCGAAATTAATCGCATTTTAATCGCATATAAATATTTGACCTGAGAACAGTGAGAAGTAATTTATTTTCACATGGATTTATAGTATACCATTGAATGATGACTGAATACATAAGCTTAATCAACAAAATATTGTTTATTTTTGTTCACCCAAGTCTAGCAGACCAGTGCAATTTTTGCCATGAAGTGTAGCAATAGCATATTTTGAAACAATTTAGAAATAGTACATTTCAGAAATTCTGTAAGCTTATAGGTCTTGAAACCTTTTGTAAAGCGTTTTTTTTTTTTTTTAAGTAAAACACAATACTGTCAATTACATTCAGAACATTAGAAACACTGACTATTAGAAAACATCTCTCTGTTGCTTCAGAGGCCATAACATACTAAGTCCAACTCTCAATAACCTTGGCCAAAACAATAAAGAGTTCAACAAACGGTTGCACCAAAAAATAATACATAGTTCAACATAAAGTGTAAAGTCCACGCTAGCTGCTATATGTTTTGCGTTGAGGTGATACTTGAGGCTCAATGTGTGCTGCGGTGATCATAGACAGTAAAAGAAGGCGGTGATATGCGAACTCTAGTTGGTGCTTCAGTATAATCGGTCCGCCGAAACTCATCCAGTGAGAAACGTTCCGCGGTGCAAAAATAAGTTATTAAAAATGCGGGGGGGGTTTTTTTCTGTAATTATTCTTAGTTAACGCGTTATTTTTTGTGTAATTAATTAATCTCAATTAACGCGTTAAAGTCCCGGCCCTATTTTATACCAAAAATCATTAGGGTATTAAGTAAAGATATTTAGTTATAATGTCCTACCATAAATATTAGTAGTATGCAATGCTAAGAACTCCATTTAGACGACTTTAAAAGCAAATTTCTCAATATTTAGAATCTTTTTTTTCTCAGATTACATATTTTACTAAATCTCAGCCAAATATTGTCCTATATATTGTCAAATATTGCACCCTTCTGCTGGGATCAGGATGATCCTGATGTTTGGGATCAAATGGATCCCAGTCCTGAACAGCACATGCTGAAAGTTGCTGAAAGTTGTGATCATAACTTATATCATATAAGACATTTTCAATCTTTCAAAAACTTTAATAAAAATTACGATAGATTTATCAGCCAACGTATTGGTTATCAGCTTTCAGCCAGAATGTTGATATGGGTGCATCCCTATCTGTGTTGTGAGCGCTGTGGTCAGGTGTGTGTGTGTGTGTGTGTGCAGGCGAGGGCAGTGCTGGAGCACGAGTACAGCCGTCTGCTGACCGCAGGAACCGAGCGGAGACTCGAGGAGGTGAGTTCAGTCCACTGCTTCAGTCTGCAGTCGTATGTCATCCGAGCGCTTCACAGCACAGCCGTGTCTCCGCAGGACGACGACAAGAACTTCCGCCGCACACCGTCCTGGAGGAAGAAGTTCAGGCCCAAAGACGTGCGCTCCGCAGACACACTGCCAGCCAGCTTCAGAGTGAACACTGCAGACGCACTGACCAAGAGACCACAGCTGGACGGTGCGTGTGTGTGTGTGTCACTGGTGTGTGTGTGTGAAGCAATCAGACCAACAAGAGAACAACAACAGTATACAAGTGCCATGACAAGTCTCAGTCTAGTACAGAACACATAGCCAGGGTTGTTGTTTTTTTTATTGTTTTTTTTGTTGTTGTTTTTTTAAGAATATGAAAGACAAGAAATGAAAAGGTAAGTCCTAGTATTAGTTGGTCAAGTACTGGCAAAAAAGATGTGTCTTTCGATCCTTTTTTTTAAATGAGTAAAGACTTGTTTGAGCTGTTTGATTTGAGATCTGGAGGTCATTCCACCAGCTGGGCACAGTCCAGGAAAATGTCAGTGAGATTGATTTTGAACTTCTTTGGGATGGCACCACAAGGCGTCGTTCACTTGTAGATCGCAAACTTTTGGAGGGCACATAAGATTGAATTAGTGAGTTTAGGTAAGTTGGTGCCGTGCCAGTGGTCGTCTTGTAGTCAAGCATCAGTACCTTGAATTTGATGAGAGCGGCTACTGGTAGCCAGTGTAACCTGATGAGGAGAGGAGTAACATGAGCTTTTTTTGGCTCATTGAAGACAACCCTCGCTGCTGCATTCTGGATCATTTGCAGAGGCTTGAGTACATGCAGGAAGAGCCAAGACAGCATTACAATAGTCCAGTCTGGAGAGAACAAGAGCTTGGACAAGAAGTTGGGTTGCTTGCTCTGACAGGAAGGGTCTAATCTTCCTAATGTTGTATAAGGCAAACCTGCAGGACCGGGTCATTTTAGCAATGTGGTCTGTGAAGCTTAACTGATGATCCATCACAACTCCTAGGTTTCTGGCTGTCCTCGAAGGAGTAATGGTTGATGAACCCAGCTCTGTAGAGAGAAGTTGTGATGAAGCAATGGGTTAGCTGGAATCACCAGCAGTTGTGTCTTATTAAGGTTGAGCTGAAGGTGATGGTCATTCATCCAGCTAGAAATGTCACTCAGACAGGCTGAAATGCGAGCAGCTACCGTCGGGTCATCAGGCTGGAATGAGAAGTAGAGTTGGGTGTCATCAGCATAGCAGTGATAAGAAAAGCCATGCCTCTGAATGACAGATCCTAATGACATCATGTAGATGGAGAAGAGAAGTGGTCCCAATACTGAGCCTTGAGGAACCCCAGTAGCAAGGTGGTGTGACTTTGAAACTTCACGCCTCCAAGACACACTGAAGGATCTGTCAGAGAGGTAGGACTTAACCCACAGGAGAGCAGTTCCAGAGATTCCCATCTTTCTGAGGGTGGACAGGAGAATCTGGTGATTAACAGCGTCAGAAGCAGCAGACAGGTCCAGTAAGATGAGTACAGAGGATTTTGAAGCTGCGATTCTTCTGAGGTGATTGGGGATAGGATCAAGTGGACAAGTAGTAGGATGATTGGACAGGATAATTTTGGAGATGTCCATCTCTGAGAGTGGGAAGGAGGAGGATAAAGAGTGTGCATCGGTCATTGTGAAGTTGTCCTCAGTCTGCGGTCTGGAGGATTGGTCACTGATGGATCTTGTCTTATTTGTGACGAAAGCTGCAAAGTCGTCCGCTGTAAGATTCGATGGAGGAGGTGGATTAAGAAAAGAAGAGAAAGTTTTGAAGAGTGTCCGAGCCCAACAACAGCTGTTAATTTTGTTATGGTAGTAGGATGTTTTAGCAGTGAAGACATTTTCAGAGAAGGAAGAGAGGAGAGACTGATACACACTGAGGTCGGTAGAGTTTCTTGATTTCTGCCATTTTCTCTCTGCAGCCCTGAGTTTAGAGCGATGTTCACGGAGAACTTTGGACAGCCAGGGGGCAGATGGGGCAGTGCGTGCTGGTCTAGACAACAGTGGGCAAAAGTTGTCCAAGCAAGAGGTTAAAGTGGAGCAAAGAGTGTCCGTAGCACTATTTGTGTCCAGAGCTGAGAACTGAGAGAGTGAAGGAAGTGAGGATGAAACCAAAGAGAATAGGCGAGATGGAGAGAGTGAGCGTAGGTTCCATCGTGTCCTGTGTTGGAGTGTGTGACGCTTCAGGAGTCAGTGCTAGGTTAGCAGTAATGAGGAAGTGGTCTGAGGTGTGCAGTGGAGCAACTGAAGAGTGGCCCACAGAGCAACAGTGCGTGTAGATGAGGTACAGTTGATTGCCTGATTTGTGAGTCGCTGTAGTAGACACTAGCTTGAGATCAAATGAGGTGAGCAGAGATTTGAAATCACCAAGCAGTACCAGTGTGTGTGTGTGTGTGTGTGTGTGTGTCACTGACGTGTGTGTCTGTGCTGCAGGAGGTGTGTGTGTGTGTCTGGCTGCAGGTGTGTGTGTGTGTGTGTGTGTGTCACTGACATGTGTTTCTGTACTGCAGGAGGTGTGTGTGTGTGTGTGTGTCACTGACGTGTGTGTCTGTGCTGCAGGAGGTGTGTGTGTTCAGCGTCTGGACTCTGCTGCGGTCAGAACGTACTCCTGCTGATCAGAGTCAGGTGAGTCTTTCACACGAGCCTCTTCAAGATGCCTCAGTGTCAGCCAAATAAAAATGTGTGTACATCACTGAACAGATGATACAAATGTCATATTACTGGACCAGTTTTACATTTATATTGTGTTGTTTCTGGAATTGAGAGATGATCAGAGATGGTTCAGAAGCTCTTAGAGGAAGATGCAGCAGATAAAGCTTCTGTAGTCTCACATCTGACTCCTAAAGTGTGAAGTCAGCATGGACCGTATCCTCCGTCAGCACACAAGGCCTGTAGTGTTTGCTCTGAATCATAACTCTGCGCTGTTAGAGTCCGTCTCCAGTTCTCCTCGCTTCTGCTGAACTGAGATATTCTAGATATTCTTTATTCAAGAATAAAGTTACACTAATAACGTTTTTATATTTTTGTGTTTGATTATTCTGAAGACAAAGCTTGGATTAAGATAATTTTAGTATTGAGTAACACATTACTCCAGCCGTCTGTCACGTGACACTTCAGTCTTTCACTTCACCAGTCTGGAGAAAACAGTTGATCTTTCAGGACCTGCACTACAGCTGTAGTTCTGAGCTTCTCATTCTGTGTGTGTTCTCAGGTGCAGCGGAGGATGAGGAGCGCTTGGGTTTCATCACAACCCTGTCACACGTCAGATTCGATGCCTCTATTTATGTAAAAGGAGCGGCATTCACGTATCGACTGTTGCTGGATTCGGTCACCTTTTAATTCTGGAGTCTTGATCCAGTTCAACTCTTTTAGCTCTAATTTATGTATCACAAGTCCAGAGTTTGTACATTTCCATCTGTAGGTGTAATCTCATTCTTATCATTCTCTGAGTATTTTATCCTCTCAGATACTTATTCCTTTTGTTTGAATTCATCCAGCTAAAAGTATTTTGTGATTTATCTTAACTTTGCTCTTCTCTTCATCAGTT
This sequence comes from Carassius gibelio, assembly GCF_023724105.1. NCBI lineage: Eukaryota > Metazoa > Chordata > Actinopteri > Cypriniformes > Cyprinidae > Carassius > Carassius gibelio. The sequence goes on along the minus strand of NC_068413.1, from coordinate 16,413,891 downwards.
TTTTCCTGTTGATTGTGAGAAAGTGGTCTGAATCAATGGTGTTGTGTGAATATCAGGGTTGATACGTGTTTTATATCCTCTGACACCAAATCAATCCCTTGGATAAGCCATAATTTATAATAATTATGAGGGCTATTTTGAATACATCTTTCTACAGATGTGATGTTGATGCCAGGTTTTTCTAGCATCTGTTTGACTTAAAGTCACTGTTTATCCATTCCCTGGTGCTGCGTTAGATGTGTGTGTGTGTTAGTGAGAGAGAGAGAGAGAGACTGACTGTATGTGTGTGTGTGTGTGTGTGTGTGTTTCACTCAGATGGACCAATCCGTGACCTGTCCGCACGATCCGTGTGTGTGTGTGTGTGTGTGTATCGTATCACTGTAATGAAGCCTTCTATTTCTAGCCCAGTCCTGTTGTTTTCCGAGACCTTTTTGATACGGTGTGTTATCAGCCTTTATGTAGGAACTGAGTTGTTATTTTCGGATGCTATCAGAAGCGCAGGCTGGAATCATCCCAGTCTCTCTTTTCTGTTTTTGTAATTTTACATTCTTTAGTGACTTATGTACAATTTAAATCATGTTACTATCTTTTTATTGTCTTTTATTTAAATAAATATTCTGGTCCTCTAATAGAAATAATGTACAGTCTAAGTACTTGTGAACTATTTTTATCACAGTATTATTTATTGCTTTCATTTCAATAAAATACTGAAACTTATTTTCCACTGCCAATAAAAATAAGTCTTTATGAACATGATTTTCCTGTAGCTTTTGTTATTTGCTATTCAGATTCAGTTTAGAAATCTCTAATTCAAGTTACTTATAAAATCAGCGTATTATTTTAATTGCATGATTGGTGTCATTACCATTTTAAACAATGTAACCAGAATCAGCCTGCATCACAAACACTTTTTTATTAATATGAAGTATTTAGCGTGAGTGAGGCTGATGCCTGCAGCTGGTTTTTGATGATTGCTGGTGAACTGAAGTGATTAGAGGATCATGTGTTCCAGCAGTGACCGGTCACATTCACTCGGTGGAGCTGAAGATCTCTGTCCATGACTCTGTGTCTGTATTCACTTCCTGCAGTAGATGAAGCTACAGAACAGACACTTTCTGCATTAATGGCTGTAGTTTAGTGACCAGTGTTGCAGGTAGTTAGAACATTTTTTTCTTCTTTTCTCCAAGTAACTAGTAAAATTGTATTTTTAAATTTGCATAAAAATTTTTCATGTAAATAACTCCAGTAACTTTGTTTCCATGTGTTGAGTGACAGCTCTGTTGTTGCCATGGAGACAGAGATCAGGAGTAACATCAGAGTGTTGTGTGTGAACATGATCTTACTGTAGTTCTGGACTACATTTGTGGTTACTCATCTCACTGCACAAAAACACACTCAGTGTTCCTCAAAAACAATAAAAACAGTCAAATGCAAACTCGGAATATGATGCAAACCTGCAAGAATTAATGTAAATAAACAAACAACTAACAGGAACCCGGAAACAAGAACACATTACTCGTATTTTGGCCTCGCTCCACTGGCTACCTGTATATTTTAGAATACATTTTAAGATTTTAATGTTTTTTTGGGTTAGCACCTCCGTACATCTCAGAGCTCCTGCATATTTACACAGTGCAACATTACTTTCTATAACAAGTAGTTAAATAATGCAATTTTAAAAGTAGTCTAACTTGAGTTATTTTCATATCAACCCTTCATCCCAACACAATTCACCATGTTGTTGTTGATGGTGTTTTTTTACGTATACATAAAATGACAAAAATAAAATATTAATCTACATTTTGCATACAATATTTTTTTTCTTTAAAAACCTGCAGTGTGTGTAATCAGTGCCAGTTGGTTCAGTCTTTGAGTTCAGTACTTAATGACTGTTTCACAAATATCCATCACGAAATGTTAGAGTTAGAATCGCTTCGCTGAGGTCAAGTTCAGAACTCAATTATTCCATTTCTCAGTTCAGAGCTTCACACTTACAGTAATATCTACAGTAGGAGAAAGGTGTTTTTTTTTTTATTTTATTTTTTTTTTATATAAATTATTATTGCATTCGCGTGTAAATTGGTAGTAGAATGTTTTTTATGCATCAGTCTGATAGCAGATGAGAAGTGGAGTGTTCTCTTTCATCATCCACCTATCCACCTATGGGAAGGGCATCTGTACCTGACCTCTGCAGAAGCATCCAATTGCACCAAATCTGGCTAGACAGACAGAAGCGCGCAGCCAATGCCAGGTAAGGCCCCGCCCCCTTACCTAGGAGTATAATAATGGCTGCAGTGCTGCTATTCTCCAGTTGACATTCGCTTCTCGCGATTTCTGCATTGACACAGTTCGGTTGGATTACGCTGCTCACCTTTGTGTCTTCAGGAGGACATATCGATTGATCAGCCTCCGCCAGACATGACTGTCGTCTTCTCAGCCTTCTGATGTGTTCTGCATTCAGAACCGCCCGCACTCTCGTCATTTTCACCTGCTCCCACGACTGTCGCTTTCCAAACCTACCACTTCTCCGGGGAATATCCTATCATGGGCCTGCCCAGCCACGTGTGGATCACTCATCGCTGCTAAGGACCTTCACCCATTCTGCGTGGTTTGCTTGGGCCTTAAACACGCTCAAGAAGCCTTGGAGAACCCTGAAAATTGCAGTCATTGCCTTATGCTGCCCAAAAAGCTTTTATGACGCCGTCTTAAAGTTGCAGCGACTCAGTGCGCCGAGCTCTGCTTTTTTCACTCAGATGGGGTCACGGTGACGACGACGCACTACCGGGGGACTCCCGGGGCTCCTCCTCACTTGTTTGGGCTGACCATCCCAATCCCGCATTCCCCGAAGAGGACACATCTTCGCGGGCAACCTCATGCTCGCCGACGAACCGGCCGGTTCCGGCGATGAGGATGATGTGGCCCTTCTCGGGGTCTCAGAGGACGAGGAGGCCATCCCGTCCTCTGGCGTTCCCCAGGCTAGTGGCCATGCAGCCCTGCCTCAGTCCATCCTCCTGGAAGTGTGTGAGCGAGCGGCCGCTCGCCTCAACATTGAGTGGCCGTCTCCACAGAGCGCCACTGACCAGGAGAGGGATATTTACGACGGAAAAGTGTTGAAAAGTGTTCCTCCTCCCGGTCCGAGGAAACAACTCTTCCCCGTCCTTCCAGCGTGCGGTAAGCACATGAGGCACAATTAGAGTGACCTGCTCGACTTCAAACACAGCCTTACGGGCCTTGAATTAAAGGATATGGCAGCTCATGGTATGGGTGACCCCCCATCCCCCCACCCCCCGCGCTATCGAGCCTTCCATCGGCAGGCACCTTAACCCCGCTCAGGGCGGGCTGCTCGCTCCCCCTAAGCCGGTCTGGCCCAACAAGATGGACCGTTTTCTGCCTCAGTTCACCAGGCCGCATTCAAGTCCTCGGCTTTGGCTGCCAGGGCCCTGAACGTCTAGTGTCTCCTCTCCGCTTACCAGGTGGAGATTTTGAACGAATTAGGGCAACAGCTTGAAAAGGGAACTCCTTCTCTACCCTTGTGGAAGGAGATCCTCACGGTGAACGATCTCGTCCTCCGTAACGCTCAGCAGGCCGTCCAAGCCTGTGGGTGCTCTATGGTGCTCTCTGTGGTGGGAGAGTGCGCGCTCTGGCTTAACCTGTCAGGCCTTCCTGACAGTGAGAAACGGCGCATTGCAGGTGGGTTGCCGGCCCCGCCGCCGCATTGATGCAACAACGGTGTGACGACAAAAAGGAGGAGGATGAGGCCTTCAAGTTATGCCTTCCTAGGAAGGCGGCCCCACGCCAGGCACCCCTTGCGCGTTTGCTTAACACTCCTGCCATGTGACGACACTTTCACCAGGGCAAGGAAAGGCCCCGCAACAAACCCCCTCCACGGCAGAATAACCCACCGCCTGCTAAGCACTGGGGAAAATCGACTTCCGCCGCGGCTGCAGTGTCACCACACCGCAAACACTCTGTTCCCCTCCCCTCACCCAACCAATAAACCAGCTGGGCTTACACAGCTCCGCTGTGGCTCGGGTGGGAACACTCGCGAGTCACGGATAGGCTTGGCAACTGTTTCGGCTTCCGAGTGGGTGATGCGTACTATAATGCAGGGATACAGACTGCAGTTTGCAATGAAACCCCTGCATTTCAACAGCGTTCTCTCTTCGCACATGGAAGAGAACACCTCACACATTCTGAAAGAGGAAATATCCTCCCTCCTAAACAAGGGAGCGATTCAGGTGGTGCCCCCCAGTCTGATGAATCAGGGATTTTACTCTCGTTATTTCCTGGTCCCAAAAAAGGACGGCGCTCTCCACCCAATTCTGGATCTTCTTGTGTTGAACAAACAATTGAGGAAATACTTTTTCAGAATGCTGACTCATGGCTCGCTCGCCCGTGCCATAAAACAGAACAACTGGTTTACATCGATGGACCTGAAAGATGCTTTCTTCCATATAAGCATTTATCCGCCACCCAGGAAGTTTCTTCGTTTCGCCTACCAAGGCACATGTTACGAATTCACAGTTCTGCCGTTTGGGCTCAGTCTAAGCCCTCGGTGTTTCTGTGTGTGTGCGGAGGCGGGTTTAGCACCCAAAGTGTTGCAGGACACCTGCCGTGTGCTCACGCACATCACATCACACCACTCTCGGGTTCAGAATCAATGTTAGCAAGAGCAATTTTACACCCAGTCAGAATGTAATTTTCCAAGGGCGCATTCTCTCTCTAATTAACTGTCTGTTGCAGTTCAGAGAGGGGTGAAAGTACAATATTGCACTTGCCTCAGGCTGCAGGGTCTTATGGCTTCATCTATCCAGGTTGTACCGCTGGGACTCCTGAGAATGAGAGCGTTCATGAAATGGGTTTTGTTACTACATTTCAGCCCGACGCGCAATCTTTGCCGCTCTGTAATAGTGACGCGCGCCTGCTCGGCAGCCTTACGCCACTGGAAGAGTGCAGACTTTTATGAACAGGGAACCCCTCTGGGGAGGGTTATGATGTGAAAAGTTGTGACAACAGATGCGTCCTTAACAGGCTTAACAGGCGCCACCCAGGAGGGCAGAACGGTGAATGGTTTGTGGTCGAGCAGACTACATTCAGCGCACAGAAATTATTTAGAGCTTATGGCTGTATGGAAATCTCTGAATCAGTTTCTGCAGGGACATCATGTGCTCATACGCTGCGACAATACAACGGCAGTGGCTTATTTCAACCTTCAGGGCGGCATGCTCGTCGAAACTTCACGCTCTAGCTTACAAACTTTTAGTGTGGAGCAGACGGGTTTTCCTGTCGTTACGCGCGACTCATGTTCCGGGCCTTCTAAACGGAGGTGCGGATCTTCTATCAAGGGGAAACCCAATCTACGAAGATTGGCGCCTTCACCCGCAGATAGTGGATATGTTATGGATGAGATTCGGACAGTCAACCGTAGATCTATTCGCCTCGCGCGAAAACTACCATTGTCCTATGTTCTTCTCGCTAAAGGATGCGGACGCGCCCCTCTGGGTAGATGCACCGGCCCACCCGTGGCCCAGAGTGCTGCTGTATGCCTTTCCTCCCCTGTGCCTGATAATTCCTACACTGGCCAGGATGAGAGAACAGGGCCTGTCTCTCATTCTGATAGCACCCAGGTGGCCCGAAGCACCATGGCTGGCAGAGACAATCCCTCTGTTATATGCCAAGCCGTGGCGCCTCCCTCCCCTGCATGAACCCATTGTCCCAAGCGAACAGGGAGATTTATCACCCGGACAGGGTGGCTCTTTGGGCTTGGCCTGTGAGAGGACGTACTGTACCTAAGCGCACTGGGGTTTTCGCCGCATGTGATTGCTACTATACAGAATGCCAGGGCTGTTTCTACGCAATTCTTGAATTGCATTAAGTGGCAAGTGTTCGAAGTGTGGTGTGATGGGCGTGGTCGCACATCTTATCAGTGCTCAGTTCCTGATATTTTGTGTTTCCTCCAAGACCTCTTGGAAAAAGGCAGGTCTTTACCACAATTAAGGTCTACTTAGCTGCGATTTCGGCCTGTCGTGGGCTTTGAGGGCTCAACAATCGGGCAGCATACTCTAATCCGCAGATTTATGAAGGGTGCCCGTCGCCGCTTGCCAGTCATCAGGATAACGGTTCCTGAGTGGGACCTCTCCATGGTGTTTGAGGCTCTGTCTCAATATCCTTTTGAACCTCTTGGAAGCATTTCCCTAAAGCTGCTGTCCTTCAAGACAGCTTTGCTCTAGGTCTTGGCATCAGCCAAACGTGTCATTGAGCTACATGCACTTCCGGTTCATCCCTAGTGCACTAAATTCTCTCTTAGTGGAGATATGGTTTCCCTTAAGCCTAATCCGGCCTTCATTCCGAATGCTTCACTGCGTTCACTTCGGAGGTGTTGGAGCTGTCCGCTTTTCACCCTCCACCTTTTTCCTCACCGGAGGATGAAAGGCTAAATGCTCTGTGTCCTGTCCGTGCTTTACAGACATATATGAACAGGACCAGTGCTTTCCGGAAGAGCGACCAGCTCTTTATTTTATGGGCACCCCCTCATGGAGGGAATGCTATTTCTATCATGCTATTTCTCTCACATTGGCTTGTGAATGCTATAGCTTTGACTTATGAATCAAAGGGAATGCAGCCACCAGGGGACATCAGAGCTCATTCCAGGAGTGGCATTGCCACCTCTTGGGCTTTGTTTAGGGGAGTGTCTCTAAAGGACATCTGCTCCACTGCCAGTTGGCCTTCTCCTCATACCTTTGTGCGTTATTACCGGCTGGATGTCACCAGTATCTCGGTAGCACATTCAGTTTTAGGGGTGGGGTCTTCTTAGCCCTTCCCTGCAACCCCGTTGGAAGTGATGAAGGAGGAGCAAATGGGCCAGCTGGCCATGCATATCCCTGTCACTAAGCATGTTTTTACATTCCTTTTCTGGGTGTATTTATATGCACATTGGTTATCATGTGTGTGATGCTAACATTTTTCATGTGCTGCATATGCACAGCAGTCATGATTGTGCATCAGTATTGCAGGTTCGCCTCTCTGGGGCGACCGTCCTTCTCTGGCTTTCAGAACCTCACTGTGAGTGTATTGGGCAATCGGGGAGCTGTCCATGTCTCTCCCATAGGTGGATCTCGAACACGAGAAGATGACAGAGAAAAATAGGATACTGTCGTAACCCCGTTCTCTGAAACATCGAGTGGAGAGATCCACCAGCTTTGCCCCACTTGCCACACGAGAAGCGAATATACTTACTGGAGAATAGCAGCATTGCAGCCATTATTATACCCCTCGGTAAGGGGGCGGGGCCTTACCTGGCATTGGCTGCGCGCTTCTGTCTGTCTAGCCAGACTTGGTGCAATTGGAGGTCAGGTACGGATGCCCTTCCCATAGGTGGATCTCTCCACTCGATGATAACTGGGGTTACGACAGTAACCTATTGTTTGTGTGTCTCAGTTTGTTTGTGTGGTCAGAGAACTTACCCCAACTGAGCCTGGTTTCTCCCAAGGTTTCTTCTCAATTCTGTCACCGATGGAGTTTTGGTTCCTCTGACTTGCTTAGTTGGGGTCACTTCTTTTACAGCGATATCACTGACTTGATTACACAGACACTAATTAAACTGAACTGAGCTGGATGATGACATCACTGAATTCAATGATGAACTGACTTTAACTGAAAACTAAGCGTTTACTATTGTCCTTCTGCATTATTGACAAACTATTTAATACTGTAAAGCTGCTTGATACAATTTGCAATCTACTTTCTAAGAGACATTGAACTGAAACAGAACCTTCTTTATCATCACTGAAATATCGCTGCTGTCCTTCTGTGTGGATTGCAGGTCTAATCCTGTATTGATTTCTGCTCTCCTGAAGGGGGCAGCAGCATCTGACCGGCTGACCTTTGCATTTATTGTTTGACAGATGTGATGGTGACAGATGAGTCAGAATGACCCATCAGAAGCCCCAACCACCGTTTCACTGCAGATGTCAAATGATGTGTAAAACAGGAGCTGAATGAGTTTACTTGCATTAGTTACTTTTTTTTGGAAAGTAACATTACTTTTGCATTACTTTTTCTCATCAAACAAAGGAACTGGTGTTACTTATTTAAAAAAAAAAAGGAAGATATTTTCTTGTAAATGAAAAAGTAGGTTTTTGTGCAATTCTGTATTAGTTTTTAAGTTGAAAGCTATGACTGGATCTTTCCTGGTACTGATGTGAGCAGCAGATCAATAAGATTTTCTTTTTTTTTTCTTTTTCTGCTTTTTTTTTTTTCTTTCTTTTTTTTTGTGGAGCAGCTCTTACTGGGGGACTTTGCAGACTAAAATAAGTAAATGTATAATGAAATTATAATTATGTCATGGAATGTTGCAAAGTGGATGATCTTTTTTTAAGATCACAATTTGTTCCAATGTTTTAGCCTTGATGATCCAAACACAAATAGTTGATGATCCTTAAAGTCTGCAGACGAAACAGAGAGGCAGCTGGACACTAGATGGCAGAAGAGCCCGAGTCTGTGTTCCAGAGATACTCTACAGTCCATAATATCATCTGTTTGGTAACCATGAAGATTTCTCAAGGCAGAATAGATTCAGATACTGTTTAAGTTTCTTTCCACTTCATGACAGATTAATAAAGGCAAGGCAAGGCAAGTTTATTTTTATAGCACATTTCGTACACAATGGTAATTAAATTCATTCATTCATTCATTTATTCATTGCCAGATAGGTTACCAGCCTAACTGACAAAGTTCACTTGCGTTACTATGAGGTGATCAGAAGTTTGGTAGCACTTTATGTGAAGCCTATTTATAACATATTTTTATGGGTAGGTGGCTTATACTATATAAGAAGAATATGCCATAAACTAAAATGTTGTAAACTTCTTTAAGCTATTGTAATATATTGTCAGCGTCATCAGTCACATTTACACATTTATAATTCATCCGTTCAATCCTCTTTGTGATGGGTCACTTTCATTCTTAGTCAACAGATCCACACTGAAGAACAAGATGCCTGATTCTGTCATTTTGTTCATGAATGATATAAAGCCCATTAGTTCAGCAAAGGACTGGAATCTTTCAGTGAATCATTTATACTTAATACATATAATCAGTCATAAAGGCAGGACAAGTTACACAGAATTGACTAGGAATCGAAGAGTGCATGACAACATGACTCCTCTGCCATTGAACGGTTTACGTACAGAAAGATATTGCCAGGATAACAGTAGTAATGATGATTATACATAATTTGCTTATGTAAGTGTATATTTAAGCACCAATCAATGTTTTAACCACAAATGACAATCTATTTTTGTGAATTTTTTTTTTTTTTTGTCTATTTTTGTTAGGTTGTGAATCCAAACAAATCTTTCTGGAGAACAGATTCAAAAGACATGAATCAAAATCCAGCATTCCACTGAAGCAAGTCAAGTTGTTACGTCCCCAAAATGGCTAAGGGCATGAGGGAACACAACATAAAACAATATAGATAATTCCTGGATTAGTTAACCCTGTTAACGTGTTTAAGGTGCTGGTGCAAAAGGACACAAGGACAAAAAAATAGGGTTTAAATCATGAAAATACATATATTAAATTAAATCTATATATCTATACATATATTTATTTATAGCACCAACGTGCACAAAAGAGAGATACAAATACCGTGCCCAGGGAGTAGGAACCTGAGAGGGGCTAAATTAAAGAAATAAACAAAACAAAACCAACTACAAAACAACAACAAAACACCATATCCTCGGAGCACGTAACATCCCCACCCTAAAAAAAACAAACATACAACATTATGTTTGTCACAATTTCCACAAGGAGGGGGAAGAGAGAGGGAAAAAAAATACTAACCATTTACAATATTAAAAATTGATCTACTCATTAAACCTTGGAAAGCACATTGGCTACTACGTTCTCAGATGCTCTCTTATAACGAATTTCGATGTTGTAATTTTGGACAATCAAAGCCCACCTCATTAACCTCTGGTTCTGGTTATACATTTGGCAAAAAAAGGTTAGGGGATTACGGTCAGTATAAACGATTACTGGACATGCCGTAGATCCAACGTAAACTTCAAATTTCTGGAGTGCCAATAACAAGACTAACGCCTCCTTTTCAATAGTTGAGAAGTCGATTTGGTGCTTATTTCATTTCTTGGAAAAGTAACAAATCTGATGGTCAACTCCATCTGCATTATATCGGAGAAGCACTGCACCCGTACCATATGCACTCGCGTCAACTTCAAACTGCTGTAAAGTTGGGCATTATAACATGGGTAGTCTATGGGATTGACTCCCTTTTGCAGCTAGCCTCAAGCGGCCAGTCGATGAATTACAGTTTTAGTCACTTCCTTGTTGGTTTCACGAGAGAGAGCGGGAGGTTGCTGCTTGCATACAGTAGCTGTACTGCTGTATATGCTATTCATATGAGCCAAACAATAAAAGCAGAAAATCACTCACTCCTCCGGACTGAATAATATCTATAGCTTTAATAAGAAGACATTTCTTACTTAGGGCAGGGTCTCTGATAATACAGCAGTGTCCATCAACGTCGTGGGCAGGGCTTGTAAAACATTCTATGGGCTTGTCACATTTTATGGATTCTGTGATTGGTTTGCTCTGAGATACTGCTTATAATTTATGGGGATTAAAAAAACAAGGATTTTTATCATTATAAGGTGGTTGTGTTCACACACAGCCAACACACATTTATGTTCAAACAACATGTAAAAGTGAATTTTGTGTAATAGGTGCCCTTCAAGTAAGTCTGTATAGAGTTCTGGATCTAGTATGAAGAAGAGAAGACAGAAGGGATGTTTGGCTCTGTGAAATGATTCCAGCGTGTCTCTCAGGTGAACCGATGAAGTTCTGCTGCTCTATATGAGACTCGCTGAAGATGACTTGAGGAGGCTTTGGAGAGTGATGGGTCAGTCTGAAACACAAAGGAAAAGATGGAATCAAAAAGCTCAGAGGATTCATGATAAAAATAACAGAAAGAGCAGAACCTAGCAGAAGCATGTGGTAAAACAGCAATAAATCACACTAGATTTTAGATTATGATATAGTAGATAAAATAACAAAACTCAACAGATGAGTCCAAACAAAGACTCAAACTCAAGCTGGGCCTAAAGTAACAGGTATTTAGGTTATTTGTCCCTTAAGAATTGTATATTATAATACATAATGTATGCAAGAGATAAACACATACTGAAAAATACACACTGAAGAACCTTTCATATATATTTACAAATACTTGTGTATATTTATCAATCATTTATGAATTATTTACTGAATGGTTTGAGGATCCATGTATTTTGTGTGGTTCAAGGAAATTATTAAGGGTTTTTATTTTATTTTTATTTTATTTTTTATGCTGTCATACTTTGGTGCCACTATCTATAATCAAGTCAAGTCAGTCTGTTTTGTTGTTAATTCTTCCACATTTACAGCACAAACATACAAAGAATTGAAATTGCATTACTCTCAGACCCTTGGTGCATACAGATAACATTAACAGTAAAGCCTAAAAATACAGAAAGATACAGATTAAATATAAAATATAACTATTCAAATAAGGTCATGTAGAAAAAGAAGTTTAATAAAGCTTCACAAGTCACATGACAGATAGAATGCAAACCAGTGAAGTGAACAAACCGTGCAGATAAAATGGTTTTTAGTGTAAAAGAGCCTATTCAGTCTGATTAAAGTTCAGAGAGCCTTTCTTTATTTAAACTGACTGAAGAGGCAGATTGAGGTAGTGGGCAGACCAGTGAGGCACAAAGTGTCTGGTGCAGGTCACAGTTTGTTAGTGTAATAACAACAACAGTGTTTATTCCCTTACAAGTTCACATGACAGCACAGCAGAATAACACAACACAAAAACAAGTTTTCTCCCCCTTTTCCTTTAAATAAAAATAAAAAAGCCATATCCCAGTAGAAATGGAAGTCAGTTAAGAAAACATTAACATCATATGCACAAGAAATGAACAATATGTGAGTTAACATGATATTAGTGTGAAAAAAAGTATTATGTCTAATTTGACAGGGCATGATAAAAATACTTTAAATCTAAAACTGTAAAAATGTAGACTTACACCTCAAATGTGTCCCTGCAGCACAGAAGCAGTTATCAGTATCACAGGGATATCTGTAGAAATACACAACAATACACTGTCTGGGTCACAATTATACATTTCTCTTTTATGACAAAAATCATTAGGATATTAAGAAAATATAATGTTCCATGAAGATATTTAGTTGATGTTCTACCGTAAATTTATCAAAACTTAATGTTTGATTAGTAATATGCATTGTTAAGAACTTCATTTGAACAACTTTAAAGATGATTTTCTCAATATTTAGATGTTTTTCACCTTCAGATTGCAGTTTTTCAAATAGTTGTATCTCGGCCAAATATTGTCCTCCTCACAAACCACACATCACTGGAGAGATCATTTATTCAGCTTCAGATCATGTATACATCTCAGTTTTGAAAAATTTACACTTTTGTGGTCCATGGTCACATACATGCATTTTTATAGAACAAAGTCCTTTTACAAAATAAACTGAACATTTCTGCTTTCTATTTCTTACAGTATATATAGTGATAACATTTCTGCCAAATGCTGTTGACTGAGCTTAATTTGTCCTGAACCTGGAGTATAAATTATATAAAAATAAAAAAGTCCTTGGTTTATGTTCTGCTATAAGTGTAAGGTCATGTTAAAGAGATCTCTCTGTTTTGGATGACATGTGAGTTACTGTAGTATCGTCTTCAAATAACCATTTAACCTCTTCTCAGACACATGAGATCAAGGCTAAATGTTTACTGTTGCCCTCAGCAACCATCTGAAACATATTTATTGATACATGTTTTGCCACAATTTTGAGTTGCTTGGTTACGGCGTATCGGTTGAGCCCAAAGTAGATAAAGAACAGCTGAGATCGATACTTTGTATTGTTGGTTACTTTTATTTTTGTATAAGAACAAATAATCCCAGTAATACCAGTTAAGAGTTCATTAGCGCTGATGAAGCGTGAGGCGCTCACACACATGTTCTCCGGCCATGCAGTTCAAGGGCATGTCTGATGTGTGGCGTGTGTGTCCTTGATAATCATATCTCTCCGTGTCCCTCCAAACTCCTTCCTGTCTCTCTGTGGCTTGCTGAGCGAGACGACGTCTGGCAGCAGAGGCAGTGGAACAAGGGCTGAGGGATCCAATGGAAAGCACAGATGTCAAAGACTCTGTTACAACCTTGAGATTGAACTTAATGAAGATAAAAATAATTACTGCCCCAAAGCCTCGTCCACCCCCTCCGTTCCCAAGACCAGATCTCCTGACCCAGTTTCCGTAATGGAGAGCGATTGCTCTGTCTCCGGCTGGAAGCGTGAGTGCACTAACTTCATAACAATTAGACCAGAATCACGTCTCGGCTTTTAAAAATGGAAGGATAAGTGAATGAAAAGTCAGAAATTTCAAACTCTTGAAGCTCATTTGTCACAGCAGTCATTAAGGGGACTTATTTGTGACCTTGGAGCACAAAATCAGATATTTTTTTATATATATATTTTTTTTTAATTAAGATTAAAAATTTTAATTTAAGATTTAAAACTGAGATTTATACATCTAAAAGCTGAATAAATCATCTCTCCATCGATGTAAAGTTTGTTCGGAGGACAATATTTGTCTGAGATACAACTATTTGAAAATCTGGAATCTGAGGGAGCAAAAACATCTAAATATTGAGAAAATCATCTTTAAAGTTGTTCAGATGAAGTTCTTAGCAATGCATATTACTAATCAAACATTAAGTTTTGATATATTTACAGTAGAACATTTACTAAATATATTCATGGAACATGATCTTTACTTAATATCCGAATGATTTTTGGCATAAAAGAGAAATGTATAATTGTGACTATTTCTACAGAGACACCTGTGACACTGATGACTGCTTCTGTGCTGCAGGACACTGATAGGATTAGTACACCTGAGGGTCAGACAACACGCACGCAGATGAAATGTCTTCTGTTTCATCTCATCTCATCTAGAGTTATGTGTCAGTGCTGGAGAGCTCATAATGAGGTGGAGGGACACTGAATGTGCAGCTTCAGGCAGAATCTTTCACAGTTTCACCTGCAGACAGTTTTAAACAGTGATTTGCAAAGCTTGGCATCAGAACGGTTTACTTCTGGAAGACTGGAAGACTGTGAGGTGCATTTGAGATGGACCGGATCAGGAAAACCTGTGACTCGTAAATGAATGTGGCTGCTCAAGCCCAATGCAAATTTTATGGTAAACCAATAAATGAGGGGAGGAGCCTAATCATTCAGTCCTGTCAATCACCATCCGAAGCGTATATAACAGCAGTCACTGAGCCGTCAAAGTGACAGCTCTTCCGGCCTCTCATCTCCTCCTCTATTCATTACATGGGGGTTTTGTTCAGAGTCTTAGGATTGAGCCCTTCATTTAAGCACAGAAAGCCAAATTCATGATGTTCACCGAGAGTTTTCCAGTCTGGCTCTTAGACACAGTCTCAGCGCTTCTGCAAACACATCTGCGTCTCGTCCTGAAGCTCAGTAACGCTGATGATCGCTTCAGCGCTGTCTCCTAACACGGGCCATGATCTCCAGATCAACTGATGACAGACAAAACACAGAACATTATCAAGTGATTGTTCTTATAGTGCGGGAATTGTATCTTTTTGGAGTCTAAATCAAGAAGAGTTCATATGAGTGCCTATTGATGGTCTTCTTGGTGTAGTTTTTGTTTATCTATGTTAACATTTGTGCATTTTTCTCAGTAACTGTAACTGATTACAGTTACATTTATTTTGTTTCCATTATATTTAATTAGTTACTCGCCAACACTGTAACTGCATAACTATAATGAGAAGCTGTGTATAATAACATTCACAGTGTGTGTGAGGAGAGTCGTCTAGGGTTGATAAACCACTTTCTGAATCTGATGAAACTCCTAAACAGCGTTATTCATCGAGTGAACTTCAGCAGTTGTCTGCGAGTGTTCGGTCTGGAGCTTCTCATTGAAATCTTCTGGTCATGTTAGTTGCACAGGATTGTACTCTGAACTTTGCAGGACAAGTGCGTGAATTAATCAGGAATGCTTCAAGTTATTGTTAAAATTCTCTGAACCTTATTCAAACATGTTTTCTTCTTCAAAGTCTCAGATGGCTGGATCGTTTCAAGGAGTTGTACATAAGAGCAGACAGATGGAGAAAGTGTGAAGTGTGTCTGTGTGTGTGTGTGTGTGTGTGTGTGTGTGTGTGTTGGCACAAACTGCCTCTGTTTGACAGAAACAGACAAGATGAGAAGGTCTGACATTAATGGAAACATTCATGTGAATGAGAACAAGACCTAAACATAGAAAAAGAGCGGAGAGAAGACAAACAAAATGAAAGAAGATGAGTGAACGGAGCACAGAGAGAGGGTCCTAACAGAGACGGGAGATGGAGAGACAGGAGGAGACGAGGAGGAGGTGTGATATTTGGGTGGAGAAGCAGGGAATATGCTTTGGGGGATGGAGGGAGTGGAGAAGGAAAACACAAAGACTGGCTGTCTTGGACAAAACAGTGCTAAAGAAATACAAATCACTAACACACAGGCATATTAGAATGATTGACAGAAACCAGGAAGGGAGGAAGCAGATGAGAGGCAAACAGGGTGATTTTAGATTGAGAGAGAGAGAGAAGGAGAGAGGGGGAGAGAGAGTGAGGGAGGGAGGTGGGAGAGAGAGAGAGAGAAAGGGAGAGGGAGGGAGGTGGGAGGAGAGAGAGAGAGAGAGAGGGAGGGAGGTGGGAGGAGAGAGAGAGAGAGAGAGGGAGAGGGAGGGAGGGAGGGAGGTGGGAGGAGAGAGAGGCGGAGGGAGGCAGGGCTGAGCACTATTTAAGTGTTGGAGCGGGGCTGAACACCAGGCTCTGAACTCCCCGTGTGAAGGGAGGACAGACACACACACACACACACCTGTGAGACTCACACACACCTGGCCCCGTGCACACACACACTCTCTCTCTCTATCATCGAGCTCCTGGAGCAGAGATGTTCAGGGTTCGGGCCGCTCTCTCCTGCGCTCTGCTGCTGCTGTCAGCGGGTGCCGTGGATTTGGGAGGCTCTCCGTCCGGCTTCTACCCGCGCTTCAATCCCTTCTTCTTCCTGTGCACCCACCACGGAGAGCTGGAGGGCCCCGGGGCCGAGGGAGGAGGAGAGGTGCTGCTCACCTTCCAGATCCAGGGCAGCCCCGGAGCATACGTCCCAGGACAGGAGTACCAGGGTGAGTCCAGGAGTCCAGCTCCACACGCTTTATCTGCTTCACATCTCAGTCTATCAACATCATAACTTACTAAAACAACGATTAATGCAGTCATTTTAAACTATTTCAGTCTTCAAGATGTTTAGTTCACTGTGTTTCTTTGTCATTATTGGATAAATGTACTTATGCACCAGGACTTAGATCAGTTTAGATCAGGTTAAAAATGTCTCTTCAAGGTAATAATCACAGGTGAACACTTTTCATCATAAAGATCTAGTTACAGAGTTATTTCAGTATTATTTATATTCTATTATTATTATACTAATATTTTGAATCAGCTTTTATTTTTAAAAGTCATTTTTGTTTTTTGTTTGTTTTGCATACATATTTGTGACTATACAGTTTTTATTTTATTTATTTTTTTTGTCATTTTAGTAAAGTTAAGTTAAATGAGAAAGAAATGTTGCCTTGGCAACTAGATGAAATATATTTTTAATTATAATTTTTTTGATGGTTTTAGTCACTTTAGTTTTTAGGTAACTCTAATAACCCTGGTCTGAAAAAAAGAGAAAGAGAGAGAGAGAAAAGCATTAGATTGCAGGTAAGGATGCAAAAGCACAGCTGCTGCAGTGAGAGTAGCTTGCAGTCTGTGTGAGAGAGAGATGATTGTGTTTATGTAACGGAGCACAAGTATTGATGTGAAGTTGAACTGCTCTATTCCACTTTCCTCCGTTCTTCTGATCCCAGCGCTCATGTGTGGGTGGGTTATCCTGAGGCCAAAAGCGCTAGATTCTCACAAACAACTCACAAGAGCACAACAGGTGCAGACACAGTACACACTCTCTGAACCAACACATTACACACCGCTCCTGTAATCAAGACAATCACACTGTGACATACAGCATAGAGGGATGCCACAGGTCTCTGTTTTCTTCATTTAACTTTGACAATATCTGAAGCGCTGGATGTAAAGTGTGTAGAGCTCTGCTTTCTGCTGGTGATCTGATGCTGTGTGTGAGGAGAGAAGCGTGAGGTCTTGTGTTCTCAGCTTTATCTTCCTCATCCAGACCCGTGAGATCTACAGAGACGTGTTCATTCTCAAACACGCGCCTGTGTCTTTGTGTGTTCGGGGGTCGTGAGGATTCTGGGGATTAAAGGGGACGGAAGGACTGAAAGACAAAGAGAACGAGCCAAAGTGCTGAAAATTTATAGAGTGTTAATATACTGGAAACAAAGACACAGATAGTCATGATGAGAGACTGGCCAGGACAGATGGAAAAGATGGACTGGACAACTACACAAATGTGAACCTGCACCACACATATATATATATATATATATAAGGATAATTGTGACCCATACAGTGTATTGTTGTCTATTGCTTCAATATAGCTGTGCTCCTGATGACTGCTTCTGTGCTGAAGGGACACTGATTACTATGCGAATAGTACAGAAATTAGTTTGAAACTATGCAGCAGCATTTTGAAATATTGCATTATTTACACTGAGAACATCTTCTTTAGTTAGGCATGATATTCAGAAATCCTCACAACGAGCTCTGTGACGTTAGATTATAATGGAGGTTTCTCTTCAGGGTATATAATCCAGCCTGTTCCCAAAGGCAGACGTGTTTCATTAGGAGTGAGGCTATACGGCTTGTGGCCAGCTGCATCTTTAAACAATAGGTGTGAATCATATTAGAGACACAGTTTATTTCTCAAATAAAGCAGCTGCAGTGCTTCTCGACTATAATGTGTTGTTCTACAAGCCCACGGACAGAAATAGTTTCTAGAAGCAAAGAAAACCTATAGTAAGAAAAGTCAGGATTGTTTGAGAAGGACTGAGGAACAGCTGAGAGCTGAATTATGAACAAAGCCCTTGTTAAATTTCCCCTCGTTCCTCCTGTGAAGGGAAGGATCCTGGTGAGGCGCGCTGGTGTTTCACATGTGAAAGCGGGCTCTGATTTTCTTAAAGCCATCACAGAGGCATGAGCACTTTTCTGAATATGATGGAAGACTTGCCATTGTTCACTCGGTGCACTTTACACGCTGGGCTTTCACTGACGAGCTTTACAGTGGATCACTGATGCTGAGCCGATCTGGAGCCTGCGTCTGACACGCTCTGCTGTCTCTTGGGAAATCAGATCTCAGTTTCAGCAGGCTCTGCTTTTTGTGAATTGATATACTAATGTTTGATTCATGCACTCTTGTGACCGTTCATCCACATGCACTGAGAAACACAGAGGAGCTGTCTAATGGATCACTGACTGCATCCGAACAAGGTCTTCACACCCGGATGATGGAGTCTGTATCATTTGTCTCCTGCATGTGGAAGATGACACAAGGCACATGATGGAACCACACACTGAATTATTTTACATTTATATAACAATAGTCCATTTACATTTACTGTCCTCAAGACAATAAAATTAACTTGGGTTAAGTGTAGCATTTTAATCCTTAATTTAATGTTAATTTGATGCAGACTGTCCACCTTATTTTTCCTGTAGATAAATGTAATGGAAATTGTAATGGATTGGAAATGTAATGTAATGGAAAGTCTTGCCCATTCACAGAAAACAATGTAAAATAAGGTGGATATTTTAATTGTAATCTGTATGTTTTCTCCGATGTATTCCAGCTATGTTTTGTCTATAGAAGTGTGTTATTGTAAAGTAACGGGTCTAGCGGATGCGTATCACAAAAATGTGAGTAGTTTCATCGATTTTTCTCAAGTACACACTTTATTTGTTGAAGCCCTATAATGTGAAACTCTCTTGCGCTGGCTTGTGATCACATGTTTGTCGTCTGAGGATGCAGGAGAGTCTCAAGGTGAAGATAATTAAGGGCCTGTTTAATAACCATATTAACAGACGAGGAGCTCTGATCTGATGGGACTCTGATTTCATGACTGATTTGAGTCATTTGAAGGTTTCTGAGGATTTTAATAGCAGGTGTGAGCAATTCAGATGTTATAAAATGTGCTTTTGATTACAGAACCCATACTGTGACATTGAACAAGTTCAGACTGCACATTTGTGCGGCATTAGATAAAGAAAAATGACTCCTCTCAGTGGAACCAAATGAATTCGCTCGAGATACTTTCCAAAGCTACGATGCAATAATTCATGAACTGTTTTGCAGCCCATTGTGATGTGTTTCTGCATAATGTGATAGCTGTTTAATGGGCAGGGCCTGCGCTGACGGCTGCCTGTTTGGCTGCGAATGTGACAGTGAAACACGGCTCAGAATTAATCCGATGCATCTGGCCATGGGCTTCACCCTGGATAGTGATGATGGCAGTCGAACATGCCAGAGAGATGCTAATACTGTGCCAGGTCGTCATTAAACTCAATACAAAATGGCCAGCAATGATGCAGCAACCTGCAGGCCATCTGTACACTTTTCCAAGCTGCCATTTCAGTGTCTGCATTTAGAAATGAAATGATCCAGTGGTCTCTAATGAGTGAAATGCTCTTCAGGGTTGCTGAACGTGGGGTCGTCGATGTTTTGCTTGTTAGCGCTGAATTACAGATTGTGAATTGCTTCTCTAAAATTGCTATCAGTTTGCTTTCAAGTTGAGCTCTTTATTGAAAGAGTAATTGATTAAATGGGTTATTCATGCAGAAATGAAGTGACTTCTTTCTGAATGGGCAATTAATTCACTGAAAGACTCATTGAAAGGTTCTGTGGGTTTGTTTGCAAATACTTTCTTTGGAGAAAGAGAGCAAAAACAGACAGTTATAATTAACATTTGTATCTTGAGCTCAGTGTCATAATGGCTGTGTTTTTTCTTCTACATCATGATGTGATTTGGCATCAAGGCCTGCTTTTTTAGTGAAGTGAGTGAGTGCTCAAATATTGTAAGTTTGCACATCATTAAAACAACAATTACAGTATTATCACAAGACATATATTATCACACAGCCCAGAAACTAAAACCAGAGAGAACTGTTTTAGTCTAATGCAAAAATGCTGTATGTCTTCTTAATTAATTCAAAGAAACGTGGATATGTTTCTGTATCAGTAACAGCAATTATTATTTGGTGAATTAATTTGACATGTTCCTGGTCGTCCTGAAAGCTGAGCTGATTCTGAAGCGTCTGTAATCACAGCCTCGGGCAGCGTGTCATTCCAGCTGATAACATTCACTTCAACACAGCACCTTTCACTGGCTGATCAGAACTGTGACGCTGGAGGCCTAGACCCATTCAGAATCGATAGATGCATTTGTTTTATTTCTGCTTTATTGAGAGAGGAAAGAGAAGAGAGATCAGAAAATGTCTTTAAACTTAAGATTGTGTCAGAGCGTCTGCATCACTGAAGGCACCAAACGTCAATGGTTGCGTTTCTCACCAATAATGTCCTGAACCTCTCCATGTCCTCAAACCTGTCTCAATCCAGTCTTCAGATCCGTCACCAGCTCATGAACATTACCCTGAGAGCCAAAAAAACACTCCACTGGCCGTGTTCTGTGTGAAACAACACTGGTCGTTGTAATTAGCACTCCCACTTTGATAGCTTCCTATACAAAAAAAGGTCATGTTATTAGCTAAAACTTGTTTGTGAGAGTTCAGCCCACATGGGTAACTCTGTTATGAGTAAACAGCACACACCCAAATAATGTTTCTGATCAGATTTATGGCTCTGTCGGACTGAAACGCCTTCATGTAAACACCTCGATCAGTTTGACAGTGTCACAGTGTCTGGTTTGTGTTCCATTGGTAACCACTAGATGTCCTCCTTCCCCACGGTGTCTGACACTTCCTGAAACACATTCCCCATGATCTCTGTCTTCTCATTGCACTCAGCTGTCACTAATCATTTATCAATGCACTCAGCCCATTCCCCATTAGTGTTTGTCATTTCCCCTTTGTATTTATACCCTGTCTGTCTTAGTATGTGTCACAGAGTCCTTGTATAGTTCACGTCAATTTCGAAGTCTTGTTCTTGCTCTTGTGTTTTTGTCTATGTTTTTGGATTGCTACTCTGGTTTTGACCCCTGCCTGGACTGTTTACGATTTGGATTACCCCTAATAAAAGACATACCTGCACGTGGATCTCTCTGTGTTTTCCTGTATCCCGATCATGACAGAAGGACTCCGTCCACACGAGATCCTGCGGTATGTCAGTTGGTGTTTCTTCCCCAGCCACCGAGCGGGAGAGAAGCAATCAGTTTAAGGGAACCCACCTGGTCGTGTTTCGCGGGACCAGGGGAGGTCGCCGAGGAGGGAATGGTCAAGAGGAGGCTCAGCATCGCTCTCTACCATGGCCCCCCTTCGACCCGGGGCTCGTGTGGGACGGATCAGAGCCGCCGTCTCACCATGGTGGACGGAGAAGGGAGAGGAAGAGCACGTCCGCCGAGCCTGCACCACTGCCCATGATGGCCGCAAGTCCAGCACATCGAGGCAAGATGGACGCCAGCCCAGCGCCACAGCACAAAGTGGTCGCCAGCCCCACGCCACGATGCAGGACAGCCGCCAGCCCAGCGCCACTGCCCAAGATGGCTGCTGAGACATTCTTGGATTATTTCTCCATGCTGAACAAGATCCTAGAGATTCCCAGGAGTGTTCACGTTACGTCTGCTAAGCCAACGCCACGGTACAAGATGGCTGCCAGCCCATTGCCACTGCACAAGGTGGCCGTCAACCCAGCGCCACTGCCCAAGATGGCTGCCATTCCAGAGTCATGGCACAAGATGGCTGCTTGTCCAGCGCCTCTGCACAGAATGACAGCCACGGTTGACCCTCCAGAGTCGAGTCAGGCTCCTGTTGACCCTCCAGAGTTGAGTCATGTCCCCGTGGACCCTCCATAGTCGAGTCAGGTTTCCGTGGATTCTCCAGAGTTGAGTCAGGTGATCGTGGACCCTATAGAGTCAGGGTTAGTCATGGCTGACCTTCCAGAGTCAGGGCTAGTCACTGATGACCTTCCAGAGTCAGGGCTAGTCACTGATGACCTTCCAGAGTCAGGGCTAGTCACTGATGACCTTCCAGAGTCAGGGCTAGTCACCGATGACCTTCCAGAGTCAGGGCTAGTCACCGATGACCTTCCAGAGTCAGGGCTAGTCACCGATGACCTTCCAGAGTCAGGGCTAGTCACCATTGACCTTCCAGAGTCAGGGCTAGTCACCATTGACCTTCCAGAGTCAGGGCTAGTCACCGATGACCTTCCAGAGTCAGGGCTAGTCACCGATGACCTTCCAGAGTCAGGGCTAGTCACCGATGACCTTCCAGAGTCAGGGCTAGTCACCATTGACCTTCCAGAGTCAGGGCTAGTCACCGATGACCTTCCAGAGTCAGGGCTAGTCACCGATGACCTTCCAGAGTCAGGGCTAGTCACCGATGACCTTCCAGAGTCAGGGCTAGTCACCGATGACCTTCCAGAGTCAGGGCTAGTCACCGATGACCTTCCAGAGTCAGGGCTAGTCACCGATGACCTTCCAGAGTCAGGGCTAGTCACCATTGACCTTCCAGAGTCAGGGCTAGTCACCGATGACCTTCCAGAGTCAGGGCTAGTCACCGATGACCTTCCAGAGTCAGGGCTAGTCACCGATGACCTTCCAGAGTCAGGGCTAGTCACCGTTGAAATTCATGAACAAGGTCAAGTCACCAATGATCTTCAGGAGCAGAGTCAAGTCAGCATTGATATTCTGGAATCCAGTCTAAACACCATGGGATTACCAGAGCCTCTCCATGTCTCTGCTGAACTACTGGAGCCTCTCCTCATCTCGGCTGGATTGGTGAAGTGGTGGTCTTCTGCTCCATCCTGGGGGGCTCCGGTCTCGACCACACGGACGTGGTGGTCTTCTGCTCCGCCTTGCAATCCTGCACGGTCGCCACTGTCCTGGGTCCATGTACGCCCTGACCCACCCTGATTGTATTGTGTTGTTGTTGTTTTTTTCTGATTGTTTGTTCACTTCCTGTCCCTGTTCCCCTCTGTGTACCTGGCCCTCCGTCCCTCCCCCTGAGCCTTCACCTGTCCACCTCCCTCCTGGTCTTGTTTTGTTAGTCATGTCTTGTAGCGTCTGGTAGCCGCTCCGTAGTGAGGGGGTATTGTCACAGTGTCTGGTTTGTGTTCCCTTGGTAACCACTAGATGTCCTCCTTCCCCACGGTGTCTGTCACTTCCTGAAACACATTCCCCACAATCTCTGTCTTCTCATTGCACTCAGCTGTCACTAATCATTTATCAATGCATTCAGCCCATTCCCCATTAGTGTTTGTCATTTCCCCTTTGTATTTATACCCTGTCTGTCTTAGTATG
This sequence comes from Carassius gibelio, assembly GCF_023724105.1. NCBI lineage: Eukaryota > Metazoa > Chordata > Actinopteri > Cypriniformes > Cyprinidae > Carassius > Carassius gibelio. The sequence continues at coordinate 16,390,373 of NC_068413.1, read as the reverse complement.
TGTCACAGAGTCCTTGTATAGTTCACGTCAATTTCGAAGTCTTGTTCTTGCTCTTGTGTTTTTGTCTGTTTAGGTTGTTGGATTGCTACTCTGGTTTTGACCCCTTCCTGTTTACGATTTGGATTACCCCTAATAAAAGACATACCTGCACGTGGATCTCTCTGTGTTTTCCTGTATCCCGATAGTGACAGACAGAGCTCCATCTGAATGAAGTCAGATAGGAAGAGGTCCTGTACAACTGAAAATGTCTGATCAGCAAGACAAAGTTCAGTGTGTAAACGATTGAATATGACTCGTGCATACATCTCGTGATGCATAAGTTTACATATGTTTTGTGTGTGTGTGTGTGTGTGAGAGAGACAGAGAATGTGTGTGAGAGAGAGATCGAGAGAGAGAGAGAGAGAGAGAGAGAGAGAGAGAGACAATGTTCTACCTGACTGACATGTGGCTGACCGCTGTGTGTGTGTGTGTGTGTTTGTGTGTGAGAGAGAGAGAAAGTGTGTGTGTGTGTGTGAGAGAGAGAGAATGTGTGCATGAGTGTGTGTATGTGTGTGTGTGTGAGAGAGAGAGAGAGACAGAGAGTGGTTTGTTTGAATATTAGGATGCGTGTAAATGATTGTGAACTAGTCATATTCCAACCAGTGATGTGTATGGTGAAGCTGCAGGTGGCAAAGGTTTTAACGATAACAATATGAAATGCTTTTTTTTCGCAATCAATTTTTTTTTTTTAGAGCCTGTTTTATCTAGTTTACTCATAAATGTTAATTAATGCATTAATGTTCTAGCATGTAGATAAGGTGGCCGTTATTTATAATTAAAGTTGAAGTTGCTCTTCAGTGGTTCTTCAGCAGTTCATTAAAAGAGACAGAACATAACTGCACTCTCAATTAAGCCTTTTTTATTAGTTTGGGTGACAAACCTATGTCAAGGAACAATTTTTACAAAAAGAAGAACAATATATATAGAAAACAGCTAATACTAACAGGTGGGGTCTCTGTTAGCTCATGCTTTCATGAATGACTTGAATGAATGTTGAAGTAAGTATTCATTCAGGATCATGTACCCTTATTATAAAGTGTGAGTAGTCTTTTTTTAAATTTTTTTATCATGTTTCGATATTTTAACAGCTGGGGCATCTGCATTGGGAATACACATATTCTAAATCCACCTTAGATTTAGTTAGAGTTTTTCTGTAAAAATAAATAAGCGAGGCTTGTCTTTAGACTCAGGGGTTCCTCTGAACACAAACCCCCAGATGAAGAGTTTCTCAATGCTGAAAACTAAGTTCAGCGCAGTATCCGAACCATCAATCAAACACAACATATTATTTCCATATGCTGGAAGTTTAGGGGCAGAACCGCCCAGTGTTGGTGGATCTTACTTGCGAAACACTAAAAGACCGAATTTCTTCAATAGAAGAAAGTACTCCGGTGTAACCGAGCTGTGGCTGATGTTTGCATACTCTGTGAATGAGTAGAATATAGATAATGTGCTAATGTGCACTGTTGAGCTCATAAAAACTGCAGTTTGAAATATCAGACCTGAGAAGGGCCGTGCCAAGAGCAAGGCAGGTGAAAGTGATTTACTATTCTCTTTTATCTTGTCTGTGCTTTTGTTTCATACACAGATCTTTTCTCTCCCAGGAATCATGATTTTTTAAATTTCTATTGCACTTTTATTAAAACTTAATATTTCTCAAGGTAGATCCTTTTGAAATTTCCTAATAGATTTAGCATTAGTTTGTGACAATGATGCACATGTTATAAACCAGCTAATCAGCTGAAACATCTGGTTTACACCTGCTCTTGACATCTGTTTCAGACGTTAAATAAACCAAAGTCGAAAAGCTTCTCTAATTGAGCCACACTGTGTGATGGTCAAAGCAATCTTTGATCACATTGCTCTAAGAACACCATGTGCACAAACAACAGCGATCATCAGTGAACCACTGAGCTAAAGGTTAATAAACGTTGCCCCCCATACACACACACACACACACACACACACACACACACAGAGCTGTCAAATCAAAGTTAATTCAGGTGCTTCAATAAAATAACAAAGAATTCTGACTGACTTTCATATGGTGTCCAGATCACATGCTGTAAGTGAGAGCTTTTTCCCAACTGTCCTTTGTGCTGACTGAAATGAGATCAAGAAAAACACGACACAAGCCCTGGCTGAGTTTCTCTGTTTCACAATGACATTCCCAATAGTTTCCTCAGCGTGTTTGGAGTGTGTTTATGGAACAGAGCTCTGGGTGTTTAGTGTCTACGTGAGAGTTGTATCTCTGAGGAAAAGATGCAGCTCTGGAGATGGAAATGTTCTGGAGGAATGTTCTTGTGTGGAGGGCCGCCAGGGGTCGAGAAGAGCCAAACTGACCTCATTTAGACATTTCCTGTTCTCTGCGAGGTTTATCGACAGGTGTAAGATTATCCATCTGTCTGTCGTCATTGCATTGAATGTTTTGACTGTAAACTGCTGTAGCATTTGAGCACATGGAAGTGATTACAGTCATCTTGCTGAGCACAGACATTCAAGCTCGTGCTGGCAGAGATCCTGAACCCAATAATCCTGAAAACAAATTTTTTCCTTCTCATAAATGCCTGTTCGTTTTGTTATTTTCAATCACAAGAAAAGAGAAAAGCAACACAGCAGTGCAAATGGGTAGGGTGTTTTTTTTAAAAGAGGGGTTAGAGTAGATTTATTTGCATAACGCAGTGCATTCTCTGCTTATCACGCTCCCAGAATCCCTTTCCCTCAGCGTCACACTGTGGGAGTGTAAACACACGGGAGATCTCACAGGGATGAAACTTCAGGGACTGAAGACTCTCACTGACTCCAGTAGCTCTTCTCTTTATTTGAATACTGTCAGTGCATTTCATGAATACATTTTTCAATTGCAGGAAACATTCCTCAGAATACAGTTCACCTTCAGCTCATGTGTTTAACTCCCCAGTGTGCATCTGTGCAGTTTCACAAATCAATGGTAGCCATTGGTCAGGATTTTTTTGTTATTGACTTGAACTTTCAGCTCGTGTCTGAACGTGAGCAAATCCCTGCATCCGTGTTCAACATCCAGTTCAAGGCTTTCCCAGGAGAGCAGGGAAATGTCATGCTTTTGAAATTAAATGGTTAAGATACAAGAGCATCAGTGATGTCAGGTTCTGACCTGTTGACTACAGTCTACACACAAGCCGTAGCCAAGTTTTATAGATCCATGTGTGTACCTCCCAATGTGGACTATGAGGCATTAATGGTAAACATTACCACCGTTTTTGTTGGGGTTCTGGTTTGGGTTTTGTTCAGGCCAGTTCTTCCATTCCAGACTCAGTAAACCATTTCTTTCTTGTGCTAGTGAGTCACTAGTGCTAGTGCGCCTGGTCAGTACCTGGATGGGAGACCTCCTGAGAAAGCTAGTGCTGCTGGAAGAGGTGCTAGTGAGGCCAGCAGGGGGCGCTCACTCTGTGGTCTGTGTGGGTCCTAGCGCCCCAGTGTAGTGATGGGGACACTATACTGTCAACAAGCACCGTCCTTCGGATGAGACGTTAAACCGAGGTCCTGACTCTCTGTGGTCATTAAAAATCCCAGGATGTCTTTCGAAAAGAGTAGAGGTGTGACCTCGGCATCCTGGCTCAATTCGCCCTTGGCCTCCGACCATCATGGCCTCCTAACAATCCCCATATCCGCTGATTGGCTTCATCACTCTGTCTCCTCTCCACCAGTAAGCTGGTGTGTGTGTGTGTGTGTGTGTGTGGTGGGCGTTCTGGCGCACTATGGCTGCCGTCGCATCATCAGGTGGATGCTGCACACTGGTGGTGGATGAGGAGATACCCCCTGACTATGTAGAGCGCTTTGAGTGTCTAGAAAAGCGCTATATAAATTTAATGAATTATTATTATTATTATTATTATTGTGAACAAGGGTATTGACATGCTGGTAAAGAACCAGCTCCACAAAGCCTGAAGCACATGTACTGTGTGGGTAAGATAAAAAAAAAAACAAACAGGAAAAGCCTAACTAGAAGGGACTTTCCATCTACTTTTGGCCATATAGTGTATCAAGAGTTGAAGAAATGGAAAACAACCCTGAAAAATAAAAACACCATCACAAAATTTGTAATAGTCATATTGATTGTGTTTTACTTTCTGGAACTGTATTGGTTTTAATGGACACTGTAATAGACTCTGTGGGTCTCAATTGGTAACTGGTTACCTTCTGTTGGTGGCTTGTTAAAACCACTAAATCCTAATGGATTATTTCTCAAAACACACTACAGAAAACCATTTTTAAATAGTTTTAGTGGTTAAAAGTTGATGGTTTGTAATGTTTGTAATGCTATTTGTATTGGAAACCATTAGAATTTCTGTGATGTTTCTATTGTTTTTTCACCAGGGAAGTTTGATGCCTGAATAAGTTGTTTACTTATTGCAAGCCATTTGATAACAAGCCTAACACTGGTCAGAGAGCCAATCAATGGTCTCCAGCTCAGTGCAGTTATCTTGGGTCAAACGGTCTTGGCAAATGTTGTTATTGTAGTTCTCATTAGTGTCACACGTGCAAGAATCCTGCTCTGTTTCAAGAGGGTTATTCACCAGATCGGACGTTGCACAATTTAAAACTGGTTTTCCATAAAACTGCTTGTTTTAAATGTTGTCAGTTTTCATCTTTCCTTATGGACTAACATGATCACCTCTGCCTTCTGTTTTGTTTGTACTCAGAGCAAATGTTCAGAGCAAATGTGAAGGGAGGTTAGCATCTATTAAGAGGTTAGGAGCATCATTAAAGAAGCTGTTGCTCAGGAAGTCGAGCTGTTAATGTTTGTTAGAGCGATCGAGCGTGTTTGACAGCAACAGGCCCTCACAACAGCAGATGGCACGGCCAGCAGGGCAGAGAGGCGAGAGAGGGTTACGCAAGAGAATCATCACAGTTTGATAAGTCCTATCCAGCTGTCACTGACACACGTAAACTCATCACACATTCCACACCGATGCTGACTGATACGGAGAAGCCCGGTGTCTTCAACCGCAGGTCCCTGGTTCAGCAGGATTCGGCCTGAGAGGCAGGGAGATGGCTCTGAGACTGGCCCGGCCGGGGAACAGATGGACCGAGTCACTGCTGGTGGCCTCTCCACGCTTCCGGCTTCTCAAGGGCACACCATGCTTCCAGTGGGATGTCAAATGCTGCTCAGAAGGCCACGGGGTGATGTTTCTGTTATATTGCCTGTATCTTCTGACATACACAGAGGTAGAAGTGTAGCTCTGTAGTTGTGAGGCTGAGACGTAATTTTCCTAAATCTGTGGAGGGGTCACAGTTGTGACAGGGTGGAATTACATTTATGTTTATGATGGACAGAATCGGGATCATACAGTGATTTCAGAATCACCGACGGGAACTCTATGTATGTATGTAACTGACATGATCATGTTTTGCTGAAGTGTTTTTCTTTAATTGTTAATCGGATCTTTTTACTCCACAGACTGAACAAAATTAAGCATTGTTTGGTAATTGTTTGAGATAAATTGGTTTTATCGAACTGTGTGCTTAAATTTTACAGCTGATAATTTATTACATACAGTACCTTTCTATGATGAATTTGTTCCGACATATTTTATTGCCATTTTCTAAACTATGGTGAACTGTGATAATGTGAGAAGTGTTGAAGGTGTCTGAATAATTTTGCTCGACTGGGAGCAACTGTTGCAAACACATCAAGGTTTAATATTCATTGCACACACTGTCAGGCGTCGTTCCTCTGCCGTGCTGTTAACTAGGAGTGAGGTAATGCCCAGTCCTGCCAACTGCTCTCGCTTCACTCCTCTGCTCCTGCGTCTGGCGTCAGGGTGCCACCAGGTGCTGTTCAGATGACAGCAACACACATATAGAGCCATCCGTGTCTGAACCTGCTGAACCGCTTTCTAAAACGATTCAAGAAGCGTCACTCCTGCGCTTTGTCCCAATACGGCCCCCCCTCTTCTGTTTTTTATTCTTCTACAACAGAATACAGCCCCCTCTGTTAACGCCAGCGAGTCCAGGGATGCTTTCGAGGCCCAAGGTTTATCAATACTTGAACAGCAGCGTGGCAGTGTGTGTTGGTAATGAGGCGTACTACATCGCACCATCTATATTGCATGATGGGCAGGACGCAACAGAGGAAGACAAGAGGGAGTGACTGGATGGACAAGACTTGATGGAAGAGATCAGTTTTGTGTCGATGTACCTGCCACATCTCCATCTCCCAGTGGCATGTCGTCTCTCTTTCTGCTAAAGAGAGTCAAATACTGCTCATCGGGAGAGTTTGAGTGTGTGCGGGTGTGGAGTGAATGTTAAGAGTTCTCATCAAAGCACAGCTTTGTGCGCATACAAACCCCCGCAGGTGAATACGTCTGTTTTTATGAGTTACTCAGGTTCTCCTCTTTTCTCCTCCCGCTTCTGCTCCCCTTTCAGATGGATTTCTGAATTATTTACGTCTTTTATTTTCATCGATCACTCTTTTTCCACGGGCCTCTCCAGACGTCCCTCCATCCCTGTTTTCGCCTTCCTCCACTGTGCTGTTTGTTGCTCATAATAACCTCTTGGCCCAATCGCTCGCATTGCACTCCCACCCGCCTCCGAACGCTTCTCCTGCATGAAAAGCTGTGTGCTCTTGAGCGAGCGATGCTTTGAGCCCGAGGTGCCTCGTGTGAGGAGAGCGATCGCTATTTGGGATCTGAATTTGTCAAGGTGCATGTGCATTTTCTTGACTTTTAAGGGATGAGTTCACTCAAAAATTAAAATTCTGCCAATATTGTATTTGCATAAATCCTTGAAGTGCTTTTAAACTCCAAAAAGAATAGAAATACTATTAAAGCTCCTTAAATGCAGCTAGTACAACTATGTGCGCTATATTCAAATGCATTCTGAAACTGTACGACAGCTTTACATGAAGAAAAGACAGAAATTGTTGACAAAATCTGCTGATAAAATGTCCACAATGTATTTCTCTCATTGATATCATGACTTAATGTGAATGAACTGGATTTAAAGCCAAAACCCTGATCCTTACATACTGAGTTGCACTTGTTTAGAAAGCGAAGTAAAGAATAATGCAGTAAAAAAAGGAAAAATGGAGAGCGAGAGGACTAGATATTACACTGGCAGTAAGAGGATGAATTATTGAAGCTGGCACCAGGGGAGAGAGGCAGGAACGAGGGATATGTTTTTAATCCAGAGTGTATCCACGTCTAGACAAACTACACACACTCTTACACACACATAGTGCTCACACCTCTCCCTTGAGTCCTCATAAAGAAAGAAATAGTGAGAGTCTCTAGTAATTTGTTTTTGTAAAATAATAATCAAACTAGAACTAATGTTATTAATAATAATGATTTTCTTTGTCTATTTCACGATATGTCTGCCTGGGATTTTGTCAAATAGTTGGTTAAACCAGCAGCCTGCTTTCAGAGATCAGGAGATCTGCTGTTGGATTTGAACCAGGTTTTTTCTAAAAAAAAAAAAATGGTTGTCTCAACAATGACCAGTCTATTCATGAAGTACTCTGTCTTTAATTGAACAAAGAGCTTTTACTGCACTTTTACAGCGCATCTTCAACCGCACAAGCTCCACTCTTCTACCTAAAGTAATTCCAACATAACAGAAGATTCAGCACAAACACGTCTGCTCTTTTTTCATGTTGCTGAAAAACACACATAATTAATATAACACATAAACTCAACATTCTCTCTCTCAAGCCAAGGATATAAACACTCTGCCCAGTTTCAGCAATGCTACATTGTAATGCCAAAAGAACCAAAAGAGTGCAGTGAAATGAAGTTGCTGTTTTTTATATGACTGCATGTGTCTTGATTATGTTTGCTGACGTTTAGTTTCTACAGACTCAGATGTCAAGGTAGTCTGTTTTCCACCTTTTCTGTCAGTCTCACACTCTTTTAAGATGTATTTTCTCACAGTGTTTAGTGACATCTTCACCATGCTAACATGTCTTTTTGATGGCTGCCTCCTGCACACACATCTGTTCTCTCTCAGCTCTTCGGGAGGATTCTGGGTTATTTTCCATTCAGTGTCTCCTGACCACAGCTGTGCCATCCTGTTGATTACTACATACATTCATTTTGTCTCATTTCTCAGTTTGTACAAATCTATGAGACACGCTTTGATTAATGCATGCGTTTACTAGAGAAGCGTATTTGTGCTTGTAATTAAAATTGCAATTAGCTGAGCAGTGAGTGATGGACTTGAGGAACCAATGTAAAATCATATTCAGTTTCCATTTGATGCTTTTGAGTTGGATTTACAGACCATTTGTGAGCATGATAGGTGGTGCATAGCAGATTAATGAGCCAATCATGAAATGGAAATTGCACCTGTTTTCTGTCACTCGCCCAATACTACAGGACCTCAGAGAGAGCACCATGAGCTCAGAGATGCATCCTCTTTCCAAACATCATCGGCTGTTGTTACATGTTGGACTGTGTACTTTAAAACAAATTCATCTTGTAATTTTTGATTAGTTTATTTTTTTACTGTACACTATTGATTTCGATTAGAGGGCTACATGGGTCCAAAAATGCATATTCGAACCCAAAGAAACCCAAAAATGTGCTACACTGAACCGACCCGGACCTGCCTATTATTTTGAAAGTGGGACCCAGACCCGTGCAGAACCAAGATATGTCAAAAAAATTACTACCCAGAACCGACGCGGACCATCAATTATTTGAAAGCTGGACCCGAATCTGGTTTGGGAAGACACAGACCCGACCGGACCCGATCTGCACATTGCTGTTAAAAAGTTGATAAACTAGTTACATTATACTTTGTCTTACCTAATGTAAGAAGCTTTCTCCCTTGTACCTGACTGTAAAGCACACAATCCTCCTTGCCGAGAAACTTCCATCCATTGGAATTGAAATGCTTAATCCAATCATTATTCCAGCTTCAGAAGTCCACTTGCTGTCACACTGATGGATGACAAATGCTATTTTGCAATTTTGCATTTTTTGTATCAACTTGCATTACATGTGGGGCAGCGGTGGCCTAATGCTTAGAGAGTTGGACTTGTAATCCGAAGGTTGCAGGTTCGAGTATCTGTGCTGGCAGGAGCTGTAGGTGAGATGGAGTGAATAAACAGTGCTCTCTTCCTCCCTCAAAACCTTTGGCTGAAGTGCCCTTGAGCAAGGCACTGAACCCCCAATTGTTCCCTGGGTGCTGGATATATAGCTGCCCACTGCACCGGGTGTGTGTGTTCATGGTGTGTGTGTGTTCACTGCTCTGGGTGTGTGTGTTCATGGTGTGTGTGTGTGTGTTCACTGCTCTGTGTGTGTTCATGGTGTGTGTGTGTTCACTGCTCTGGGTGTGTGTGTTCATGGTGTGTGTGTGTTCATGGTGTGTGTGTGTGTGTTCACTGCTATGTGTGTGTGTTCACTTCTCACTGCTGTGCACCAATTCTGAGTATGGGCTACCATACTTGGCAAAATGTCCCAACTTCCTCTTCACTTATCATGTCTGTGCTCTCTGAGCAAAAAAGTTAGATATGACAACAAGAGTACGGTATGGCGGAATAAGTCCCGCTTTCTAAATAAAAAAGCCAATTGTCGAAGGTAAAGTTATCGCATTTTTTCCCTCATTTCCTTTTTTTAAATTAGCAACCCACACTTTTCTCATCCTAATTTTCTAAGTTGAAAGTTACAAAACAACACACACACGGCGCTGATTGACTCTGATAACGGCTGAGTGTTCTCTGAGTCTGATCGACTCTGGTATTACACACAATGTTGAATAGACCCGGGACCTGAAGTCATAGATTGGGATCCGACCAGACTTTTAAAATACATATCCTGGGTCCTTGGGTCTCTAGTCCTCCATGGGGACCTCTAATTCAGATCTTGATTTTTGCGAAAGGCACTGCTTCCTTGATCTAATGTGGGTTTTTGTGATTTTTTTTTTTTCCAAAAGAAGAATAATGTTCAGATTCTGTAACTAATTTGTTCAGTGATTAGCCCAAATGATCATATTGATGATTTGAGTCTTGTGCTTAAGCAGCATCCAGTCCAAACGAGTCATCATTTGAATCTTTGAATCAATCCAAATAAGATCTATATTACTACTAACTTTGACGAGCGCTGCATTTGCCCAAAGCATCATAAGCTTGAGTACATCATAGACCCACTGAAACCAATGGAGCTACGATCAACTTCAGCTTACGAAGCTTTGGGGACGTACAGCCTGTTTTCTTCTTCCCATGCACCATGAGCATTTTCCCCTCAAACGATAACAAAGTAAACCTTTAAGATGGAAAATCCATTTAACTGTTTTCTTACTTTGAGTACCAAAGAACTTTTCCAAAGGCCTCTCACAGTTAACTTTTGTTGGATTTTTGTCAGATGTGATCGGTCAGTGGGTTCTGACCCTCTGTCTCCTCTCTCTCTCTCTGTGTGTGTCTGCAGTGACGATCTCCACCAGTACTTACTTCGATGGGCTGCTGGTCACCGGTCTCTACACCTCCACTTCTGTCCAGTCGTCTCCCATCCCTGCGTCTCCAGCCTTTGGCTTCGGTAAGTCTTGAATGAATCTAAAATTAGATTAACAGGGCAATCTAATTATATCAACGAATGCTCATAACCTGGGCTGAGTCCACACGTGTCTTCTGGGCAGACATTACAGGGTCTGGAGGAGAGTGAATGTACTGCACATCATGTGCTAGATAAGTGCAGAACTGATGGACTGGAGTATTGTTTGAGGATTGTTTAATGATTCTGAGAAGCACTGATGTTCTCCTCTATGTGTATGGTATGAGAGCTTGTCTAATGAGGACATCATTGGCTTTTATATTCTTAAAAGTGGGTCTGAAAGATGTTGGAGGGGGTACAGAAGATCCTGATACATGCACATAATCCAGACCGAATGGTGAAGTCTGGAAATCAAACGTATATTGAGGATGTATTGTTCAACATGGAATATTACTGACACTGCAGTTCCACAGTATATATTTGAGGAACATTTGTATACTCGTTGAAGGATTTTGTTAGGGACCGATTATAATTTACAGTAAAATAATGAATAAAGATAGTGAAGACCTTGCTCTTTCTCAGTTATCAGAAATAAAATGTGTACTTCTTTTTATTTACACTGAGCTTTTCATTACAAAATCTGTTCAAAATCTCTCTTAGTGAGAACAGTGCACTAATACACCCAACATTCAGAACGTGAGTTTTGATGCTGCTTATGAAATTATGACATCAACTCATGAATATTAATTAGGTGATGTTGTTAGGTAACCTTCCTGGAACATCCGCCCCATGAAATCTATTAATATTCATAGGCAATGCATCAAGTGTAGTTGGTGACAATTCAGCCCAGTGTTCAAATTTCAGTCGGGCATAGAAAGGTCCTCTTGTAGTTTTTCATCATTAAATCTGTTTTTAACTCATCAGTACTGGCTGGTACGGGTCAGTGACGGACATCATATTCAGCAGCATATACATTCATTCAGTGGCAGGTTGATCATTAAGGTCCTAACACCATTATTAGCACATTTCATGTCCACCCGAGCCACTGAAGTCACAAAAGACCCTGAACACAGAGGGGAGAAGTATTATTAAACAGTTATCCAGCATAAAAGTGTCTCATTCAGTAATCTTCCACAATCTCGTGCAAGCAGGCGTAAACTGCTCCTTTAGTATGTAAATTAAAACACTGACATTCGTTTCTATGCAAACACGCCCTTTCTATGTAAATTAGGCTCATTACAGATTGGGCTTTATTCATAAAATCCCATGCTATTAGTTCAGAGCGGTTAACATCGCACTATCACCACCAGACATGAAGGATTCAGTGCTCGTACCTTTGCTCAGTTTCACAGTTGAAATGCTGGATTTATGATGAGGACACAGCGACACTAACTTTGGTGTATGTCAGATGGAAGAGAGCTGGGACAAACGTTAAGAACAATAGAAATACAGTCACTGGAAGGCTTGTTTAATCATTCTCAAAGGAAATGTAAATGATGTGTTTCTGAGATACATGTCAGTGTGCAGAGCTGGTAGATTACTTACAAATCATAATCCGCAATGATTACAGTTTACAAATTACACAGTGTAAACTAGTTAATAACTTAATCAACGTTACTTGTGTTAGGTGATGTATTCTGACTACTTTTTAGATTACTTTTCAATTACTTTTATCTAATTTGTTTTAAACGTATTATGAAATGTGCTATACTGATACAAACAAAGCAAAGTGAAAGAAGATAGAGACCTGTCCTTTTTCATTTCATTTCTTTTCTTTCTTTTTTTTTACATTGCATCTCCAGGTAAAGGGATACTCCATCCCAAAATGAAAATGTTGTCATTAATCACTTACTCCGATGTCGTTCTGGGATTAGGGATCACTGCAGGATTGATGTGTTTCTGTGCACTGAAAAATGTGTTAAAATTAAAACAATATATTTTAATAAAGGTTCATTTATTACCAGTGAACATAAATGGTAACTTACTTACTGGATTAAATGGATCTTCACACACAAATTGATGCTAAATGTGAACAGTTTCAGACTGAATTACACGCTGCAGCTTCTGTGCCGGAAGTAGTTTCTTCCAGTCTCATTATCACTGTCTGTTCCCAAAGGGATCTGAAAGGGTGAATTTCGCACCCTGTGAAAAGAAACAAAATAATAAAAAGAAATTATTAATCGAATGGATGAAGTGAAGGAGAAAAAATGGAGCACAGAGAGTGTTTGTGCAGCAGGAGTGGGTGCCATTTCCTGTATTTACTCGCTCTGCATTCATTTGCATGTTGCTTTATGCCATCATTCTTGGTTCACATTGTGTGTGTGTGTGTGCGCATGTGTGTGTGTGATTGTGTGTGTGTGTGTGTGTGCTCTCATGGGGTTGAAGAGCTGTCAGTCCCTGAGAGACTTCAAAAGCTCAGCAGCTCTGTGATCAGTCTGCTCTTTGACTCCTCTGACAGGCCCTCACACACACACACACACACACACACACACACACACACACACACACACACACACTACTGCTCACCCAGTCATGAACATTTTACACATGCGCCACTGTAACTCAGTGCTGTAAAACACATATAGCCTACACACATATATGTAGACACTTATAGCCATTTGTGCTGCCGTTATCTGAAACATTCTGTAATTCATGAATTTCTTCAAGTAACACATAAAGTTAGGGCTCAGCTGGGAGGAGAGAAAAGTACTGTATATGTGCTGTATTTCTGCTCCAAAGTGTTTCATTGAAAATTTTGTTAAAACATGAGATAAATAACAGACTTCTTTTTCATTTTTTAGATAACATCAGTATTAACCTCTGGTCTAAAAGCATAGCAAAAGAAATTTTATGCTCAAACAGCAATATTACAGATTAACTTAAGTTGAAAAAGTTAAAAAGTATAATAGGACACCTTTAAATAGCAACTACCAGAAGTCTTTTAAATTTGGACGAAGCCAAAAACATGTGAGAAAGCGTAGTTGGCTCAATTTCACACCTATCACAGTTAGGGTCTAAATTTGGTTAGAATTTGGCTAATTCCAATTTGGACCAATGCAGTCTGTGAATGATTTTAAATTAAATTACTCTATGTTTTAGACAAATTGAAGATGAATAAACATTATATAAGACAGACTGCCACTTCTGAGAGTTATATATCTAATTCCACCTCCCTTTTTTTTTAATTGAGCTAGGGGTTCCAGGTTACTAATGAAGGAAATACGGTTTCCGGTTACTGTGCTAAAATTTTGGCAAATATTTTGCTGTCAACATTTAGCAATGAAATTGGCTGATATGAGCTGCATTCGGATACGTTTTAATCCTCCTTGTAGATGAGAGATATAATGCATGTTTCATAGTCTCTAGCCACGTGCCAGAAGTGGAGGATTCGTCATACACAGAAAGTAAAATAGGGGCAAAAAAAAAACCTCCGGCCCAAATGTATTTCTAACTGTAATTCATGAATGTGTATATGCAATTATACTCCTCCCTGCAGTTAAAGTATTTGTGCAGTTTTGTGTTTCTGTCACTCAGTGTGTGCTCTTGCTGCAGATTCTCATGAAATCCGTCATTTTAATATTGAGATAAAATACTAATGGCAGAACCTGATTTTACCAAGTGAGACATGTTCCTGTAACAACATTGTGATTAACCAATCAGATTTGAAGAACAAGTTTATAGATTTTGTGAAGTTTACGCTTACAATCACTGTTAGGTGCTTGTACATCAGTGTCATTCATCTATCATTGCCTCTGATTTTAGGGATCACTCGTGGTTAAGGTTAGGTTTAGGTGTAGGGATATGGTCAAGACTAGATTTTTTGAGTAAAATGTTGTTCCAGGGTCAACAAAATATAACTCAGCAATATCAGAATACTAATGATATACTCAACAGGAATTTTTAAATCATTACCATTTCATATTTTAACTATCACTAAAAACAATTTTTCAAAGGAATACAGCAAATTTTCATAAGAATGTGTGAATGAATTCATTAAATGAATGTACCTGACCGAATTTGCATTCTGCAGAGTTTAGTTCCAACCGAGCGGCATCCGAGCGCTCTCTCTCGTGAGGCCAATAAGGAAGTGACTAAAACTGTAATTCATCGACTGGCCGCTAGAGGCTGGCTGCAGAAGAGAGTCAGTCCCATAGACTACCCATGTTAAAATGCCCAACTTTACAGCAGAAAAAAACGTTTACAGCCTGGTTCAAAAAATGATTTTGGTCTATATTGCCAATTTTGCCCTTCATGACAACTGTGAGGGGGGGTGAATTTTTTTAAAACTCATACGTTTATATTATATTAAGACTTAAAGTTCTGCATAATTAAGGGCGTGGTCACTTGAGTGACAGGTGGATTGCCGCTGCTGACAATGCCGTCGTGGGCGTGACTTCAGCAATCAGCTCCCGCCTTTTTGCCCATTTTCGATTATCCGGGAGAGTCGCGCGGTGAAGCGCTGCCAAGATGGCGACGGCCCGCTCTGCACACTTTAGGCTTCAAAACCGCTGTTGAGGAGTCTATGGGTGACGTCACGGACACTACGTCCATATTTTTGTACAGTCTATGGTTCCAACCCTGCTGCAACACACAAACCATGTAGTTTTCAAATAAGACTAAATTACATGATTAGCTGGATCTGGGGTGTTTTATTAGGGTTTCATCTAAATTTTGCAGGGCTCTGGCCCTCCAGGACCTGAGGCCCTGTTCACATGAACATTATTTTTAAATAATATTTTGGACCCACTTTATATTAAGTGGCCTTAACTACTATGTACTTACATTTTAATTAATAATTTAGTACAATGTACTTATTGTGTACATACACGTTTTTACATTGTACTTATATATAAAAAAACTACATTACGTAATTACATCTGTATTTAATTTCTTTAATTACATTTATAATTACACTGTTGACCCATACTTTACACCTTAACCCACCCTTAAACTTACCCATACCTCCAACCCTCTCCCTAACTTTACCCCATCCCACCTCAATAGCAGCAAAAGTGTTTTACAATACAATATGAACACAATAAGTACATTGTACTTATTTTTTTATGAAAGTACATAGTAGTTAAGGCCACCTAATATAAAGTGGGACCAATATTTTTGTAAATATAAAATTGTAAATTTTAGTGGGTGTTGATCCACATGCAATTGCTGCACCAGGTCACTGAAACTGAAAATTTTGGAAAATTTGAAGATTTTCAAAAACTCTGGTTGCAGTGTTATTGTGAAGACCAAAAAAATATGAGCTTTAGGGTTAGGGTTGGGGTTATCTCCACCTACTGGAAACTTTTCCAGGCTTCTGATTGGCCAACATGGCCTTACGGTTGAGATTATATCGCCACCTGTTGGTTTGGCATGCTCTTGACAGTGCATCATAGCCTGCATCTGTGTTTTCATACCCTGGTTTATGCAAATAAAAAGTGATGATGTTTATTGTTTGTTGATTTTAGATATAAAACTTGGTGAAATTATTTATGTTTCAGTACTTTTTCAACATGTCCTGCATTTTAACAATACCGTGATAATACAGATTACCTTGATAATTGTAATAATCCACTATAATCATGAGAAGTAATTTTCTTACCTCTATTTTCTTATCTCTAGAGGGATCTTTAGAAAGTGAATGTTCCAGTGCTCATGAAGAATTTAGTGATGGAGACAGTGATCTACTGAACTAGGATCTGATTGAGACACAGCCGCTGTTAGTCAGTATAGATCCAGACTTTCCATTCATCCCAGTGCACTGACAATACACACAACACTCTTCCTCCTGTCTTGTTGGTTTTTTTTTTTTTTGTTGTTGTTGTTGTTGTGGTGTTGTGAAGACCTACATGTTTTTAAGGATGCACTTTCACTTTCTGATAAATTTTTAAAGTTCCTCTAAGGATAACATAAGAAGAGCCTTTGAGAAAGGCTGGAGGAATGAGGTGCACTTTCCCAAGCTTTAAATGGCTCGGTTGAAAGCAAAACATCCTTACGTTTCTGCTTCTAAAAGCTCATCCTTTGCGAGCTTCCCATCCCGTCATCCCGTTTATATAAGGCATCCATGAGGGCACTAGTGACCCAAATGTTGTTGAAAAAAAATATATAAATAAGTTTTTCAGTTATTGGCAGATGCGAGGCGTTCTCCAGGCCTGGCCGTGTCCCACCTGTCTCAGCCGCTCGTGTCTCCGACACGTCTCCGCCAGCCACGCCGCTTCTGTTTGTTTGTGGCCTCCAAAAGAAATGTTGCATCGCGGTTGTCGCAAATTAGCACAAGTCAAGTCAGATTAATTAATTTCTAGCTCACACGATTAGCCCAGGAGTCACGTCAAATTAAACATCAAATTAGTGCTAATGCCTCCCAGGAGAGGCAAAAGAGCTTCAGCTGCGTCCGTGACAGAACAGGCCCTCTGGCGCCGCGGCAGACTTTTGACATTGCTTCTGTCTTTCATCTTTATTCTGATCGCGATTCCTTCTGAAAGTCACTGAAACGGCCGAAGCTGGAGCGAGTGGAACACAGTGGAAGACAAAAATCTGATAAAGAAGCATTGCCAGTGATGGGTAGTTACAAGTAATCTGGATTACATAATCAGATTCCTATAAAATAAGTACTTGTAGTTGGGTTAAATTACATTTTAAAATACTTGTAATCAGACTACAGTTACTTTTTTATTATGTACTTAATTACATATATTCACACAATCGTAATCAATTATTTCCTCCCCATTTCTTTTTCATCTTTTCAATTTTACTTTCTGAAATGCCTGCATGTCATCCAGGTAAACACAATATTTCATTTTTAGTAAGTGATTTATTTTAATTTGACATTTTTTTATGACTTAATTAATTATTATCTTTTCATTAAACTCACAAACCCCTTGCAGTTAATTCATAAACCCCAGTTTGGGAAACCTTGACATAATGTAATGCTTAATTTACTTTATTTTGTTAGTAAAGATGAATGGAATTCATTTTATGATTTGGTTATATGGTACAATAATATCCTATAAATGGGTTATCTTAAAAGTAATCTAATTGTAATCAAAAAGTAGTCTGATTATGTAATGGATTGCATTTCTAACGACAATATTTGTCATGTAATTTGGAATCGGTACATGGACTACAATTTGTAAGCAATCTAACCAGCTCTGAGCATTGCAAAACAGTTTCTGAATTGACATGAATTTGGATGGACAGACAAAAGGTGAAAAGAGAAAGAGAGGACAGAAAGTGAGAGGAGATAAGTGAGGTTCAAATGAGACACGACAACCAAGAGCTTCGGAATATTTTTCTTGCGTCATCAATCAGAAGTGCAAGTATCCAAACAAGGCTCCACACCTTTTGAAAAGCAACAAAGTTGATAAATTTCCTGAATTAACCGTGTATAATGAGCTATTGATCTACACGCTTCACAACATCATTTTTGGTGCAAAGACAAATCATGATTGACCCAACACCGGCTGGGGTTATAGGTCATGGGTCAGAGTTCAGAGGTCTCCTGACAGCTTTAGTAGATGTTTGTGTAATGACAGTAATGATAACGATACTTGATCTCGAAGATCACGTTAGAGACTACACTATTGTTGTCAAACAGAATGATGTAGATTATTATTATTTGTTTTTCAGATTCACTGGGATCTGCTCCAGATGGCCAGCCCAACATTGAAAACACTTCACTAGTTTCTACAGTATTTCTATAGTATCACGGCTCACTGGGCAGCTGGTGCAGATCCAAGTCCACAGTTCAACATTCAGAAAGTGAAAAGATCAGGAGCAAAACAACGGCAGTGCAAAGGGCCTCAGCTGTAGTTCAGTGCATGTATGTAGCAGTGAATAAATATGATCTGCGATCACACACACACACACACACACAGATCCTCCCAGGTGGCTGAATTGTCTTCTGGCCAATAATCCTCTCTGCATTGTGTCGGCCCCCACTCCCGCGGCCCCGGGCTCCTGCATCTCTGAGTCGGGCACACAGCTTCTTCCTGGCAACACAAAGAGCACTTCTGTCAGAGGCATGACAATGGCAGTGTAGGATGATTGGCAGATTATGAAATGGACCAATGGCAAAGCGAGGAAGGGTTGCCAAGTGATCCAGAAGCTTCTGGACCTCCAGTTTCTGACCCCGGGTCAGTTTCTCAGGGGAACAAAGTGACTTTTGGCCAGCGATTCCATATAATGCAACACTATATCAACGACGTCATGTTCTACGTATGTCTTTCTATAAGGCCTGAGAAGCCCAGACACGTCTAGATCTCACTAACCCACTCATTCACATACTGTATGTTTGATTAATAAATATTCATACCCTGCTGTTGCATGATGGACGACGAGCCGGCTCTGAGCACGTGGAAGATATACGCTGAGATTCAGAGAGACGGAGACGAGGCCGCATGGGTGGTGCAGGAGGATTCGGGATGGAGAGAAGAAAACCTCTTTACTTGAAGTGACACTTGATAGATGAGCAAACATCCTACAAACCTTCAGTTCAATAGACTGTCAACACTTCTACTGAAAACACTACATTTAATTACCGATAGGAACAAACACTTTCGTTCAGAGATCAATGCATGTTCACAAGTTTAGTTTTCACATTTTAGAAAAAGTTGGTCAATTACTCATTACGTATTGCCAAAACCAAAGATTTTAGCTGCTATATGGCAACACTGAGGTTAACAGTAATGACTCAGACTGCTTTATTCTACTAATATGTGTTGAGTTGAAATTATGAATCTGCATTTTAATGAGCAGCAGTGAGCATCATGCGTGCCAGTCTGTGCCACCCCGTGCCCATCTGTTGTGCGCCAAATCATCTTACTCTCATTTTAGAGGCCGTTTGGAGTGAAAATATCAGACGAGGCTATCGAACGGAGTGTGTACGTGAAGGCAGGGAAGTGGGAGGGCAGAAGACTTTATTCAGCTCGAGTGTGGGTGGCCGTGGGAGATCGCAGGTCGCTCGACTGCCATTAATCACGGCCGAAGGCTCTCTAGTTTTCTATCTGCATGTGAAAGGAAATGCACACATTGTTTAAGGCTTTGACTGGTGCCATTATTTCAGTCCTGTGAGAGAAGTTTACTCTAGACATCATAAATGAAAGGGAAACAATCAGTTTTCTCCTTGAGTGAGTGATGATCTCGGCCCACTGGAGGCCTGTTAACACTGACATGAGATCATCCTCACTAAACACCAAGAACTGAAGAAATACAGACGTCCACAGTATCACTCGGGTTTTAATGCTATTAAATCAGGGGTGTTTTTCATGACTGTGGTTTGGGTCTGAAACAAATACAGAACAGAATTGTGACATTTTGGCAGCTATAATCTGCCACAGACATGTCCTGCCTGTTTTCTATCCTCTGTCTATTGTGACTTAAACCAACAATTAGAAGTGCAATTTTAACTGAATGATGAGAATTAACAGACCATATTTTTTATGCAATAATGCAGTAGCATTTATCATTTATCTGCACATATGAATGTGACCAGGCTTTCGAAACAGATGCAGGAGAACCGGAGGTGCATCATCTCGCTCTCCAAACAAACACTCGCCTGTCGCACAAGAAAAACTCTGTGACGGAGGAGACTGCTAAAGATTTGGTATTAGGATAGTACTCTGGCCTGGTTTTTAAGTATCTGCCTGTAGCAGACTGTTAATATGTATATTGTGCACGTCATGTGTAATGTCTCTTATGTGTGTGTATGTGTGTAGTTTACTCTTCATGATCTTGTTCAGTGCACCTAGGTGACAAAGAAAGAGTTTGGGATTGGAAATTGAAATATTGTGATGTTCTGGAATCACAGCCAGCTTCAGCTTTGTTTGAATACTGTATGAATACTTATGGCATTTCCATCACCAGCTTTGACGTGATTGTTGTGTGTCATGTTAAGAGTAACACAAAAGATGACTTGAAATCCAATTTGAGCAGCCAGTTCCCAGACTGCGATACATCTGAAAAATCTGATTCAGATCAAAGTTTTAAACCATTTCCAAATGTGGTGTGAGTCAGATTTGAAGGTTCTGTTCAGACTTTTAGAAACCCATCTGGATAATAACTGGTTATGTAAAATATCTCAATTTTGCCGTCAGATTATGGGGGGAATGTCCTCAAAAGGATGGTGATATCCAGAATCCTTGACCTTGTGTTTTGTTTGTTTTGCTCCCCAAGAGGAATACAGCTTATAAACCATACAGAATGAAGTGTTTAGAGAATGTAAACAGTAGGTTTGTACAGTAGAAAAACAAGTACGCCTATGGAGTGAACCCATAAAACATGGAAACCCAGCATGTGTGTGTGTATTCCTTTTAAATAATAATTTAAAAAATAAATAAAAAAATAATTCTTCATTCAAAACTCTGCTGGGTGAAACAGTTAATTTCCACTACATTTCCTCATGACCTCTTGCTTCCATATATAAATATAAATGGCTTGTATTGTGTTTTGTTGGTTTTATCTGACGTCAAACTGTTTGGCAGGGGTGATGTCAGACAGACCGTTCGGGACTCAGTTTGTGTGCAGCGTGGTGGCGTCTCATGTCAGTCACCTGCCCTCCACCAGCCTCAGCTTCATCTGGATCGCTCCTCCACCCGGCACCGGCTGCGTCAACTTCATGTGAGTCACGCATCCAACATACACAGCTCATGCAAACCACACCATTCTATTTCAGGCACGAGGAACAACTCACAAAAATCTGACATCATGAGGCAGTTTTCCACGAGTGAGTGAATCCTGAGGCTCAACTGAGAGATCGCTGTGTTTGCATAAAACATACCTGGCTCGCTTCCAGAAACCAAACCAAGTTTCCTCGTTGGACGGCCATGATGATGCCAGAGGAGAGTGTTATTGCTGTAGTGACTCTATTAGTTTGCACTTTAAAACATTAATTGTACTTTTACATATTATATATAAGAAGACTTTAAATGCATATTGTATTTTACACAACATAAACTGCATTTATTTAAACTTCCAGAATCATCAGACTGCTGTATTTATTCAAAATCTGTAGGATACTAACAATATATCTTCAATGCAATTGGACTTTTATAAGATTTTCTCAACAAATACGCAAGATTGAACCTGCTGCCCTGCATGATTCCTGTACTTTCTAACAACACACCTGAACATGAAAGAATATGTGCAGGATTTAGTGCACTAGGAAAAGTGCACTCAGTATAATGACAGATGCTGAGAGATGGCTTGTTTTGTTCAAAGCACTCAGCGCTTCACGTCCGTTTGTGCAGATTTATAAATACATCCGATCTCAAGGATAAATATGGCGATTTGCCAGCTCACATGGAGGTGAACAATCATTGCTAACAGCGGTGAGGTGTATGTCTGTGGTTTACGAGAGTGCCTCAGTTACGCTGCTCTTCTGACACAGACAAACCCCTGAGAGCAGACGCTCATTTACAGTTTCTCTTGATTGCTAACACACAATTCATGAAACAGTTCATCATTTCCCACAACTATAAACACAATCTCAAAACCAACTTGTGCAAACTTCAAATTTCCAGGTCAAAGTCAAACATTTTAGTCAAAAACATATTTTCTTGTCAGAATTTAATCTTTGGCCTCAGATGACGTACAAAGCTGTCAGATACACTGACTGGAGAACACTAGAGAGATCAGTTCAAAACTGTTACAAAAACCTCCTTTAGGAGTTATTTTATCTGTTACAGTATATGACATAAATAGAGCGGTGCAGAGACAGTAAAATTAAGCAATAAGCTGTCAGAAAGTTTACTTTCACTACACTACTGTAAAGAGATGTTACAGTAGATGAAAACACTAGAAGAGAAGAGTTCAAAAACACACTTTACTGTCAGTTACTGTACAGCAATAAATACATTCAGCATCCTCTGCTCAGCGCTTGTCGTGCGGACAGAGAGCAACATTTCTGAGCGTTCAAGGCTGAAGTTCAGCCCTCAGTCATGACCCTGCCATGAAAGCATGATGGGAAAAACGCCGCTGCCTCTGAGACGAGGAGTGTTTAGGCATTTCTGTTATTACGATTAATTGTGGTGGAATGGAGTCCGGGCTGTTTGTGATGGACCATCTGTTCAGGGCAGCCTGTGTTTCTGGAACATACACAACAGCTATGTTCTCTGTGCTTATTGTTATTTTACTTTCCTGGAAAGAGTCAATCATATAAAGGGCCCTATTTTAACGATCTGAAACGCAAGTGTCAAAGCGCGAAGCGCAAGTAACTTTGTGGGCGGGTCTCGGCGCTGTTGCTATTTTCCCGGCGGGATAAATGGCTCTTGCGCCCGGCGCAAATCTAAAATGGGTTGGTCTGAAGTAGCTTCATTATTCATAGGTGTGGTTTGGGCGTAACGTGAAATAAACCAATCAGAGCGTCATCCAACATTCCCTTTAAAAGCAGGTGCGCAAGTTCCATTATGGATTGCTATTATTATGGCGTATTTACCAGGCGCACGCCAGGAGCGGTTCACAGCCGAGGAGACTGATGTTCTTGTAAGAGCAGTGAAAGACAGAGAAGTTGTGTTGTATGGGGATGGGAGAATAATTAGCCTGAATAATTTGTGAGCTAGTTTTATGCCTATTTTTTTCACATCTTCGTGGCACACCACAATGATTTCCGTCATCTCATGTGTTAATATTTTTTTAGTGTAACAATTTCTGTGTAGATTACATGAGCAAAGTGTATGCGCGTTGTGCACGCTATACATTATGGTCAAGCATGCGCCCTTAAAATAGCATAATGAACAACGCGCAACGCGCCACTGACTTTAGACTAGGTTTTTTCTGGTCAGTGGCGCAATTGTTTAATGGAACAACAAAATAGCACCAGGGATCGTTTGCGCCGGAACACGCCTCCTTTTTTGCGCTGAACCGCCCAGGGAGCGCAAGTTCATTCACTAGTTTAGCGACGTGCTTCTGTGGAGGGAAAAGCGCGCTTTGCGCGGGTGCAAAATAGGAATGACACATGCGTCGGTGTACAAAGTCAATTGCGCTGGGTGCAAGATAGGGCCCAAAGTGTCTTTAGTTAAATAAGCCAATGGTAGATGTGAGTGAACTGAGCTGATAAAATGACCGGCTGAAAAAGTCACCTTTGTTTATAAAGCACTTTTAACCAAGCAGATTGTGTCAAAGCAACTGAACAGCATTTAATAGGAAAATAGTGTCAATATTGCAAAAAGGCAGTTCATCGTTGAATTCAGTGATGTCATCATCCAGCTCAGTTCAGTTAGCGTAAAGAAGTGAATAATGACACAGAGACAGTTTGAACAAATCAAACACAGAGAGAATTGCCATTCAAGAGAGGGAGAGAGAGAGAGAGAGAGAGACAGAGAGAGAGAGAGACAGAGAGAGAGACTAAAAACTAACTAGAAAACTAAAAATGGTACACCTCTGGCTTGGCTTTCAGCTGAAATTGCAGTTAGTTGAATTATTATTCATTTTTATAGTAAATATTTTGCTAAGATATTAGATTTCGATTCAGTTCCTGCAGAAATGGACAGTTTGCCATCGTTCTGATTAGAATATGCTTTTAGTCATTTTGAAAGCAGTGTGTTGAAAACGTATAGTGTTTTGCAGATTGTGGAGTATGAATGACAAAGATGTCCATGGTTTTTGAGAAATGTGGTCATTGAGTGCATTTTGTCTGAAAGCAATAAATAATGATTCACATTTAGTTAAGCATAGACTTCTGTTTCACTGAATGTGTGAACAGTTTCATAAACTGGCTTCAGTACTGAGCAATGCTTGCTGGGTATTTTAAACACACACACGCACACACACACACACACACACACACACACACACACACACACACACACACACATATATATATATAAACCGAACTGTTCTTCTGCACAGTTTGAGTGTCAGCTTTCAGAAAGATTCTGTGTGTGAACAGGATCTGGATGTCTCTTCAGGTTGGGCAGCATTTTTTAAATGAGATAAGGTGTTTGGAACATTAATAAAAAATAAAAAAAAACCCTGCTAAAGCCTGATGAGCTGCAGCCAGTGATGAACACTTACTGCTTACACACAGAATCTTTCCTGGTCACACAGTTTCTGAAAGCTGTCACTCAAACAGCAGAAGTACACACCAAATCTACAGAACCATACACTAATTCACAGCCTTTGACTCTTTTGAACGCAGTGCTTCATTTTGCAGGAGATGTGAGGCATTTTTGATGAAAAGAGTTAGGGTTAGGGTTAGGGTTAGGTTATAAACCCTAACCCTAATCTTAAGAGTTTTGAAAATGCATGTAAGAAGTAAAACAACAACAACAAGAAAACAGTAATAGCAGTTCTTCGGTCTGCAGGGTGTGTTTGTGTGTGTGTGTGTGTGTGTGTACTTGTGCATGTGTGTGTCTGTGTGTGTGTGTGTTGGTTGTTTGGATGGAGGTTTGCATCTGTTGTTGGGCCGGTCCGCTGGAGACTGAGGAGTGAATAAAGCAGATCTGAGTTGATCTACTGAATGAACTCTGTTTCCAGAATAACGCACTGACTCTCATGCTATCTTCAGAGAGTGAGGTCACAGTCACACATTACAGTCCCTTCAGATGCCAGATGATGTCAGACTGCCTTGATGCTCTTGTTGTGTAATTAGCTCTTAACTGTTGTCAAGGTGATATCATTTTCACCTTTACTGAAATGACTCGCAGTGACCCAGTATAATGAGCAGGTAATTTGCCAACAGCTCCCTGGAAGCCTCCTCTAAACGCTCATTAAATCTGCATGTGCCGAGAGCTCTCAACAACAAACGCTTCCTCGCTCTCTATTCATTCCACAACACACCGTAATTTGATCAACGCAGACGATTAGACTCATGTCTTTCAGACAAAATAAGATAAGAGGAGAGAAAAGCAGGCTAAATATTGTTTTGCCTCATGCTGATTGATTACTCGTCAGCCGTCGCAGCTGGCACCCAACAAAAGAGATCAATCTGCCAATTAAACCTTTATTTTAAAGACTAAATCCAAATGTGCAAAATGAGCGTGTGGAACAGGCGATGACACGGGGTGTAATTCCTGTTATTACTCATGATTAGAGAGCGGTGCGATGTTGTGCTGTTAGAGGCTGAGTTTGAGCTCTCAGCAGCAGAAGACTGTGATCGTCAGGGTTTGAGAGGTTTAGCTGATCTGTGTGTACCCACAGAAGAATGACATTCAGAATAACACCCTTTTCAGAGGCTTCTAGCAGCGCTGACTGACATGCTGTCGCTTTATTTATGCGTGTGTGTGTGTGTGTGTGTGTGTTTGTGTGTGTTTATGCCACATTGTAAGGACCAAATGTCTCCACAAGGATAGTAAAACCTGACATTTTTGACATTGTGGAGACTGGCCTTGGGTCCCCACGAGGGAAAAAATAAATAAAATAGTAAATGATATGATATCTGAAAGTGTAAGAATGCTAACATGTTTTCTGTAACGGGTAGGGTTAGGGTTGGGAATAGAAAATATTGTTTGGTCAGTCTAAATAGAAGTGATAGAAGTCTATGGAAAGTCCCCAAAATTCACTAAAACAAGCGTGCTCGTGTGTGTGAGTGTGTGTTACAGCTTCAAAACATACTTAAGACAGTGTGAATGTGCACAGATGCAAGTACAATGTTATAACTTTAAGTCATAACTGAGTAATAATATTGGAATTAAAAACAAAGTCATTTCAGGTTGCTAAATTGCAGGGTTTAAAAAAAAAAAAAAAAAAAATTCCTTTAAATTGTGTCCCTCTCATTGTTCTTCTCTTTTGCGCTCTTTCTCTTCTTATTACCCTAACTCCAAATCTTCCTGATATAAGTTACTGTAGGAAAATGCACTGGAACAGACGAATGCTGTCGCTAACAGAACAAGCTCAATAATGTGATGGTCCATGGCTAATCAAACTGACCTAACCTGTAAATTAGCGATCGGTCTAGTAGTTGTAACTGTACGTCATGCTGCAAGTCTTCAGACAGAAGATCATGTGAGAATCGATGGTAATGCAATCAGAGAAACACGTTTAGTCTGGACTGATGGATTCAGTTCTTGAGCTGTTATTGTGCGCTGGAGAATCTTTTCTCTCTGTATCTGTCTTCTTCACTGAAGCATGATGTCCTCAGAGCTCATCGTGACACAGCCAGCTCTCCATCTGTGAGAGAAACACACAAACTGAATAAGATCACTCAAATCAGATCAGTCAGATGTTCTTGAGGTTGGTTTCAGTTTTGTACATGAAGTTATGTGCCTTTTGAAACCAAAGTCAAATGATCTTTAATGATCACAGATGGAAATGATGTCCATACCTGAAGCCTTGAACACACTGCAAAAGCTGTGTTAAACATTCCTCTCCAGAGTTTCACAGTATTTCACAGTGGAAGCTGCTTACAATACAATAAGCAAGATTGTTTTAAATGTATTATGCCAGACCAAACAAATATGAAAATAACTACACATATTTTTATCTTCCTTGACACCAGACTTTGTGTGAGTAAGAGCAATAAACATATTAAATGAAGCACATTACTGTGTTTTCCTCTAATGTTGCTATATTAGCGAACAAGCCGTCTGGGACTCGTTTCATAAATATTGAAGTGCTTTGCTCCAACATAACCTCCTGCTCTTCATTATGCTCAATGTTTTATTCATAAATCTCATTTCCAAATTTGTCTTAACCAAGCCCTGAAAGATGAATGTGATTTTGTTTTTTTGTTTTAGTTTTTTTCTTCCACATCTCTCCCTCTCTCCCTTTTGCAGTTAGTTATTTATTCATGAGATGTGGTTTTGTTATTCATGAGAGCAGAAGCATGAACGTCTCACAAGCATAAATGCTTTCGGTGTCAGAGACTGAATCTGAAACAACAGTCCATCAAAACTACTTCTGCTGACCTCATGCCAAAATATCCTTTCTTAAACAATATTTCATAGTAAATTAAAACAATGCAATATCTATAAGCACTTCATGTTCCTATTTAGAGTTTAAGTGATTCTGCACACGTTGATTAGCTTGTTCTAGTGTTTGGTTTGAGTTCGTTCTAAACTCGGGACACTGCTAAGAACCTGCGATGAGTTTGTTTTTGAATGTATATTAATGTGTTTGGTGGAAGTGTTTGTAAGGTGGTAATCTGGCTGGTTTTAGGTTGGTCTGGTTTGGAAAGGCTATGTCCATCTACCGGTGCAGGCTTGAGTAGGAAAGGAAAGGAAAGGAGGCCAAGTGTGCTGTCTCATACTTATCCAAATGGGTACACAGAGCAGTAAGTAGTGTACGTACACACACACACACACACACACACACACACACACACACACACACACCTAGAGCAGTTGGGGGTTCAATTCTTGCTCAAGGGTCTCACCTTATTGGTAGTATTAAGGTTGGAAGAGAGCACAGATCATCCCTGCCAGACCTGAGATTCGACCCACAACCGATTCTCTAAAATTACACCATTGACTGTCCCAAAAAATAAGTATGTAATCAATACATGTTAATGTTCTATTCAAGTTAATAATAAGTGATCCATATTTTAGACAGAATATTCAAGATTCAAGATTCAAGATTCAAGATTGAATATTGTCATCGTGGACTGTTTTAATCTATTTCACCCATCACTGCATCTCTGATCAACATGGTGGTGCTTTCCTAATGATTCAGTACTTTTGAATAAATCAAGTGAGTCATTCATAAAGAGAGATGGTAAATTTTAAACTGCATGCTAGTATACTACTCTTACTGTTTATCTTTATATGTCAGAAATTTCAAGAGTAGTATGCTAGTATGTGGCTCACAAATCAAACCACTTGTTAATTCCCGAAGGAATTAGCCATGAATGCATCGGTTGAATTAGTAAATGAATGATTCACTTATTAAGACAGTGATTTTGCCACCCGTTGGTTTAAGTATAGGTATTACTTTCATTGCATTTTAGATTAGAGTTTTAAATGTAAATAGATTGAATAGAACAGTGTAAATGCAGTGTAAATGCATTCATGTCATCTCTGAGCTGAATTACACTTTCTGTGTAAATACATCTAAATGCCACTTCAGGAGCAGCATCAGTGCCACTTCTGCAGTGAAGAGATGGATTTTGTTGTTATCAATTTAATTTGATTGGTATCAGCCTTTTTATTTACATTTACATACATTTACATTTATTTAACATTACATTCATTTAACAGACGCTTTTATCCAAAGTGACTTACAAATGGTGAATACATCAAGTGAAGGTTTTTTTTGTTTTTTTGTTTTTTAGGATGAAGTCAGATATTGACGATTCAGCATTTCAGATGGGGTGGGAAGATCATTCCACCAGCTAGGAATGATGAAGGAGTCTGAATGATGAATGTTCTGGAAAGTGATTTTGAGGCTCTCTGTGATGGTACCACGAGGCGTTGCTCACTAGCAGATCTCAGACTTCTGGAGAGGATGTAGATTCGTAATAATGAGGGGAAGTAGAGGGGTGCTGAGCCTGTGGCTGTTCTATATGCAAGCATCAATGTCTCGAACTTAATGCAAGCCTCAACCGGTAGCCAGTGGCAGGAGATAAAGAGATGTGTTACATGGGCTCTTTTGGGTTGATTGAAGACCAGTCGTGCCGCGTCATTCTGAATCATTGGTAGAGGTTTGATTGTGCTTGATGGAAGTCCAGCCAGGACAGCACTGCAGTAGTTCAGCTGAGAAATCAAGAATTATTCAGCATGCTCCGTTAGAAAAGGCCTGATCGTCCTGATGTTGTTCAATTCAAACTTGCTAGATCAAGCACTTATTTTAATGGCATTTATTGAATACATTGAAGAACATGAAACATCATCTGTACTAAGGTTAGAAAACAGGTCTACACAGGTAGTATGGAGGTAGAAGAGCATCCAGATTCCAAAAAACTGCATGACATGCTCTCTTTTAAGATGCCATCATCTGTTTCGGTTGAAAGAAGAACAAATACTTAACGTGTAATTATGTAACTTTTATGCTGGATGTGGAATCACAAGCATCAGAAGTCAGTAAGCTAAACTTGGCTGTATGTCATGTCACTATTAGGCCTCACCTCTGTCTCAGTTTTTATTAGGTTTTGTTCTTGGACTTTAGGGTTTTTCTCTGTTAAATACAGCTGCATGATCCTGTTGCTCTCAGTAAGACTCTCTGTGTAACAGTAATATTAAAAGTGTAAAGATCATCAATAAATGGAGGAAGGCATCTGTGAAATGATGAAATGTCAAAGTCTAAAACGAGGTTCTGTGGCAGACAGCAGATCACCAGCAGTCTTACATGTGGTTAATGGAGCTACAGGACGACCTGTGCAGCTCTTTGACCTAAAAGCAAACAGCTATTCATGTCTGTAGAGGGGAAGAAAGCAGCACAAAACCTCCATCAGCGAATGCTGTAGAGCTGAGCCGCAGGTCACAGCCAGAGCTACAGAACACAGTAGACTGAACTGTAGGAGCGGCTGCAGGTCTTTATCAGAAATGTGGTGAGATATTGTGCGAGGAGGCTGTGAAAGCCCACAGCGGGGATCTGTGTGTGTGTGTGGACACGCTGTCATGAGAGCTGCTATTAAAACACACCGCTATGACTGAATTATATCCACATCCTCTGCTTAAGCTTCTGTTACTAATGATTCATTCTTTAATAAAATGAAAGGACTGGTGACAAAGGTGAAGGAATCAACACCAGACGCAGGAGAATACAGTATATTCTGACCAAAAGCATTGGCTGGGAGCTTTGAAAGCTTTGTAAAGTTGAATTCCCTCTCATTGTTGAAATATAACAGGCCATCAAGAGACAAATGAAATCAATTACATCTATTAGTCAGTCTCTCAATGTATTTTGGATTATACGCTTAAATCACCTTTTCAGACGCTTTGCTTTAAAACTCAAGAAAGCTTTTCGTTTGAGCTGTAAAATTGCAAAAACTGTAATGTAAGAAAATCTGTAATGTAGGGAACCCTAACCCTAACCCTAACCTTAACCCACGAAGGGAAGGTGAATATTTTGGTAAGATATTTATTTCATTAGAAGCTTCCAGCAATCAGACTCCATCCATTCAGAGTGTGAATATGTGGATATGTTTTGTCATCCTGATGAAGAGTCTCACAACTGTGGTCTTCAGGGAACTTTCAGAAATAACGTTTTCATTAACTTAGTGAAACATAAGCAAGGTAGAACCTTTTTTTATTTTTTTGTTCTCAAAAAGTCAGCCCAAAAACATTATTTACACATTGTCCATGGATCATTTTTTTTCTTAAATGTTTTGTTGGATGTTTTTTTTTTAAATGTTACTCTTGGTTTCAGAACGTTCAGAGAACATTCAGTTGTAACATTCCTAAAATGTTGAATTTTAAAAAATGGTTGTTCCTGTAACATTCATATTCCCAATTAAACTCCTTGAACACATTTGTGTCATAACAACTTTCGAAGGGATTGGTGTGGTAATGTACATGACACTAGTCATGTCTTGGTGGAATAGATCTGCTGCGATACATCTACAACATGCTGCTGTGAGCATGAAAGAAATCCTGCTGCTGCAGATATGACATATATGAAATAACCCCCATGTAGCATACATGAATCACCCCATAGCAGATCTATACAGGTGGAGCTGGGGAAGGTGGAGGGTTTCTGAGGCACGCTGTAACCGCTACCGTCTACCTCAAGCACTAGCAAAGGTTTCAAGTGTTGAGCAGATTGAGTTTGACCTATTGGCCTGAACCATCTAGAGTTCCATGATAGAGTTACACACATATATATATATATATATATATATATATATATATATATATATATATATATATATATATATATATATATATATATATATATATATATATATATAACTACATATTCAGAGAATATCCTGAAATAAAGTTTACATAACTTAAAGGTGCTGTAGGGAACTTTTGTAAAAAAAAATATTTTTACATATTTGTTAAACCTGTCATTATGTCCTGACGGTAGAATATGAGACAGATAATCTGTGTATAAATCAAGCTCCTCTGGCTCCTCCCAGTGTCCTATTGCCATTTGCAGAAACTCCATCGCTCCCGGTAAAAAACAACCAATCAGAGCTGCGGTCCGTAACTTTGTTTGTGTTCAAAATGTAGAAAAATGTATATAATAAGCGAGTACACCATGAATCCATTTTCCAAACCGTGTTTTTGGCTTGTCCTGAATCACTAGGGTGCACCTATAATAAGTTTTTATATTCAGACTATTTTAGATTGCTTCGGGGGCACCGCGGCGGAGTAACCCAGTACCTTTGTGATTCTTCATAGACATAAACAGAGAGAAGTAGTTCCGGCTACGATGTTCTTCCGCAAGACGCAAGCAGTTCTGTTTATTAACCGCTAGAGCATCAAAAGTTCCCTACCGCAGCTTTAATGGGAATATTATCAAAATGTTACAACACATTTTAGAACATATTTTTGTCAGTCTACGGTGTAGATTTGAAGCACAAGTATAAATCTATCCCATACCCCAGTTTACACCAATGCAATGAGACCGCTGTCTATAAAGAAGCTCCTAACATCTCATCCTCCTCCTGACCGACCCCTTGACCTCTGACCTCTGTCTCTGACATGAAGACCTACAGTCAGATTTCGGTCCTCCTCCAGAGTTTTATTCCACTTCCAGCAGAAACACTTCATCTTCTTCTAGGTAATGGGCAGGTTATTGCTCTCCTCTCCTTCTGCTGACTGATGCTCTGTAATATTTCTCTGTTGCTCCTCAGGGCCACAGCGACGCACCGAGGACAGATCATCTTCAAGGACGCTCTGGCGCAGCAGCTCTGTGAGCAGGGAGGTAAGGAGCATCTCTGATCTACAGATGGGTGTTAGAGAAATGACAGAGAAACTAAATAATACACACAGTCTGATCTTCAACATGTGCAGCACATCAAATGACAGAACAGGCATGCATTCCTGTACATTAACAGCAAAGGTTGATTAGTATGACTATTGTACTCAACTGACGGTCCATTTGCCAAAACATAGGAACATAGGTATTCTTACTGAAATCTGAATACTTCATCTCTTGATCTGTGTGTGTGAAGACAATTGATGTAAAAGTTTAACTGAGCCTGTCCTCCAACAAAAAACAACCATATACGTCGTTTGTGCAAGCATCTTATTACGACCCATATTTATGTTTTAAAGTTAAGTGCCCTCTAGCAAGTGTGAATATAATGAGAGTATCGTGTTGCAAAATGCGTGTTTATTTAAATGGAATGTGTGGAATCTCACAGTAATTTGTACATATTTTACTAGGTGGGGTATTCGCTCGAATGACCACACCTTGCCCCGCGCCTAAACCTACCCCTCGCTGAAATCATCCAAAATTATGATGTATAGAGCATATACAATTTATGAGCATGTGTTTTCTTTGGGATCAAACCCATGATCGTGTGATTACATTTAGTCGTATAACGCAATACTCTACCAACTGAGCTACACGAAACCCAAATTATAGTGCAAATACAGCGCGGGGACAAAACTTAAATATGAAAACGTCCTGTTGCTGATAGGAGCAGAATTTAGTATATGCTCTGATGGGTCGTATTTCAGGGATTTGGACAAACGACCTTTACGAGGGTTTTGGTCGGAGGACAGGTTGGTTTAACCTACCACCTCACTTCCTCCATCTCTGTGGGGAAGTCGTGGCCTAATGGTTAGAGGGTTGGACTCCCAATCGAAAGGTTGTGGGTTCTAGTCTCGGGCCGGACGGAATTGTGGGTGGGGGGAGTGCATGTACAGTTCTCTCTCCACCTTCAATACCACGACTTAGGTGCCCTTGAGCAAGGCATCGAACCCCCAACTGCTCCCCGGGCGCCGCAGCATAAATGATGAACACTGCTCCGGGTGTGTGCTCACAGTGTGTGTGTGTTCACTGCTCTGTGTGTGTGCATTTCGGATGGGTTAAATGCAGAGCACAAATTCTGAGTATGGGTCACCATACTTGGCTGAATGTCACTTCACTTTCCAAGCACTGAATAACACACAATACAACATACAAGGGAAAGCACTGCAGCATAAATTATGCCCACTGCTCCGGGTGTGTGTGTTCACTGCTGTGTGTGTGTTCACTGCTGTGTGTGTGCACATGGATGGGTTAAATGCAGGGTCACCGTACTTGACTGAATGTCATGGCACTTTCACTTTCTCAGTATAAGGGCATGAAAGTTTTTCCAGCACTTAAACATGAAGATTTTAAAGAAATGGCTATTTTAAGTTTGAAAGGCTTAAAACTCTGTGTGGTTAAAGGAATTATAAATATCCCGGCAGAACTGAAGATGTGAAATAGAGAAATGGGGCGAATCTCCGTCAGTGATGAGACATGAGCAGATTAACACACGGCTCAAGAGAAGATCTGAGACTGAGAGCTGCTGAAGCTTTAAGGAAACGAGTGAGGACGGCACAGACATAATGTTTGAGAGCGGCATGTGCAGATTAGGGTTAAGGGTTAGCAAGACCCTTGAACAGACAGTGAACAGAGCGTATTTGCTGTGGTCTGTTGAGAGCTTCCCATCTTCTACATAGGCATTTTCAAACAATCAGACAAAACCAACTCTGAGAGGAATAACACAGGAACATCCAAAGCAAAAAGGGTTTTTCTATGAAAATCTGCGAAAACACAATAGTACAAGGGAAAATCAACACAGTTGTCAGTAGAGAGTTTCAGTCATGCTAAAATACACCAGTTTCAGTCAGTGAGATAAAACCCTGGTCTATATGTCCCTGTCCAGCACTACATAGAGCAGGTGACACAGATATACTGCTTGAAGAAAGACTCTTCATTTACCTGAAGATTCAGATGATTCGCTGAAGATTTGTGGTCTGCCCTTGTAAAGAAGAAACACACTTTTGAAAAAAGTGTTCATTATGGAAATAAAATCATTTGCTTAAGTGTGAACTTTAGTTTGGTTTAGAGTTAGTTGCATGTAATTATGCATTATATACTTACTATAATAAATATATGCAACATGTGTAACAAGGGTGTTTTAAAATTAAGTGTTACCCACACTGCTTTTCCACAAGGGTACTTGTGATTTTATTATGTGGGAACTGTGTTTATAAAAGCACCAGGGATGACAGCAGTTTTATTGTGGACATCGTGAATCAAATGCAAATGTAAGTAGCTAAGAGTTTAGAGAGACCCATTTGCAGTGGTTTATATTCAGATTGGTGACAGTGATTTCTACAGTACTGGTGATTCTGATGGATTTTAGTCAGTGTTGAATGCAGCATATTGTAAAGTAAAAAATCTCATGGACCAGAAGTATATTTCATCATTGAACAGATTCTGAGCTCAGAGTAGGTCTGTGCTGAAAGCTTTATATGTTATTGTTATGAGAAAAATAAAAATAATGTATTTGCACCTCTGAAACTAGACTGTTGCATTTTATTACCCACTGTTTACCATTAGTTTCCACGCAGAAAGAGGAAAATCATCAAGTGTATGAAAGTGAAACGAGCCAGAAGACTAGCAGGAATGACAGCGTGTATCCACAGATAAACACATGAAGGCATGGAACACAGAGAGTATCAGGGCAGCAGAACTTCTCTGAGAGAGAGCTGCAGATGATGCTAGTACATCAAAGAGTGATATCTGTGACAGGTCAGGATGAGGAAAGGCGACCAGAGAACTCTGCAATTTCCAGCAGCTCCATAAATTAGTGCTTTATGGGACACGCTGGACTCGTATCCCTGAGGATTGATTATCGAAAAGTGACTATAACTCACGGGGGGCGATCAGTGTTGGGCAGAGGAGAGGAGGACGATCAGAAGCAGAGCAGATATACGACAGCAGACGTGCGGCCTCTAGATGGAGAGACACGCTAAAGATGAAAGATGTGTCTCTGGGAAATACTGTCCTGTGCCTCAGACACCCAGACGCTTCATAACACCCAGTGCCAACTTTCATCTGAATGTCCAGCTTTGCATTAGAGAAGTTGGAGAATGAACCGGACCGCTCCAAATCTGAAGCAGAGGCTCATGGGAAGCACGGGCTGTTAAACTGTCAGTGTAAGCCAGTCGCATTAGCACAGATCTACAGGAAGAGCGCCGGAGGTAATTAAAGTTCTTAAGAAAGCGATCGAGGATTAAACTAAGCCTGAAACGAGTGTGACTGTCTGTGTGTGTGTGAGTGTGTGTGTGTGTGTGTGTGTGTGTGTGTGTGTGTGTGTGTGTGCGCGTGCTTGTGTGTGTGTCACAGATCCTGTGTTTTAAGGAGGCACATGATGCAGGAGTAGGCAAATAACAGTCTTTTAATTATAATCAACAAAGCAAAGAAGGAATCGAGCTGGGAAACACAACATGAAGATCAAAATATTAGCAGACAAAGGACCAGTGGAAAAACACTGAACTTAAATACTAGACACTTAATTGGGAGAAGTGAAACAGGTGTGGAGCTAATTAATCAAAACCCATGGAAACAAACATAGCAGGAACAAGGAAACACAGAAAACTAAACCAAAACAGATGTGACAGTGTGTGTCATAACACCTTTATTATATAGCACTTTATATAAAACAATGGGTATCAAAGCAGATTTACAGTGTTAAACAGGAAAATAGTGTGTCAATAATGAAAATAAAATGTAATTCTGCTATAGCGGTCCTTAAAAGAGGACAACAGTAAACTGCCAGTTTAATTGTTGATGGGGCTAATATGGTCATACTTCCTGGTTCTAGTAAGAACTCTTGCTGCTGCATTTTGGACTAGCTGTAGTTTGTTTACCAAGCGTGCAGAACAACCACCCAATAAAGCATTACAATAGTCTAACCTTGAGGTCATAAATGCGTGGATTAACGTTTCTGCATTTGACATTGAGAGCATGGGCCATAATTTAGATATATTCTTAATATCGAAAAATGCAGTTTTACAAATGAAATGTGGCTGTCAAAGGAAAGTTTGTTATCAAATTTCCTCTCCTCTAGCAAGGAAAGAGTTTTGGGAATTGTTCCTAAGGCGATCTTTTGTATATCTGATCTTGGAAGTAAAGAAATTTACTGTGTGTGTGTGTGTGTGTGTGTGTTCATTCAGGGGAAATGCTGTTTGACGTGTTAGTGATCAGTGTCAGGGTGATAAGAGTGAACATTCAACATGACTGCTGGTAAAATCTGTCTCTTCATTTAAACACTTGATAGGGCTCTACTGCTACAGAGGAGGACAATGAGGAAAGCCAAAGCTGTCACTCCCGTTACCCAGCATTCATAGCACACAAGTCAACAAAACACTGTTGCTGTTTAGTTTCCATCCTGATCTCATGAGAAACGCTCTGCAAATGGTTTTCCAAAAACACAGTTTGTCCCTCCTACAACAGGCCAATATGGATGAGACTTAAATACACACAAGCTGAATAAATATCCAAATGATGTTCTGTTCACTCTTAAATCAGCTCACCATGTTTGGATGTTAAATCTGATTATTAAGCACTCTAGGCTCTGAATGTCCAGTCTGTGTGCTGAATTAATCTTTTAGATTTGAACCCATGACTTTTGCATCGATGCAGAAAAACCATGCTTGACTTATTTAACAAATATTTGCATTGGCTCAGCTGATTGCAAACTATATTCCAGAGCATTAGTAACTGATAACCTTTCTCTCTAATCTTGATTTGTCTGAATGGGAGTAACAGTCGCTGTAGCGCCACCCAGTGGATGTTTGATTGGAAACAGCAGCTTGAACCTGCATTTACATTCAGAACTCAACCACTGCATGCACAGTCACATTCACTCACCAGACTTTTACAGTGTGTGTGTGTGTGTGTGTGTGTGTGTGTGTGTGTGTGTGTGTGTGTGTGTGAGTTCTGGAAGAAATAGGTCAGCAAATGAAAAGGAGCACAACTGCTTTATCATTATAATGTGATGAATTCTGAGTAAAGATTAAGATTTTTGGTTTATCTGTAAAGTTTTGAAGATAAAAAGGTTTTCCAGAGAAGGTTGAGGTTTCTGAGTGTAAGGCTTATGGCTCGACGTGTCAGAGGCTTTAGATAAGGAATGACTGAACATCAAGCTCATCTGGAAGATTAAAGAGAGCCCACAGTGTTCTCTAGAAAGTTAAAGTCAGCTATAGATTCATTTGTTATGAAGCTTCATATCATCTGTGAATATATAAATAAGAGTTAATCATTCATCACACCTGTTGGCATTAGAGGAAAACATCCTTACACAGTCAGTTTGTCTAGTCTTATCAAACCTTTTGTGTTGGGTCTTTCAATACATTTGAATTACTGCGGTTGTAATGATCTTCAGAAAAAACATTTATTAAAGTAGCAGACTTCTCTTCGTGTGAGATAATAAGCTTCTGAAGGATATATGCAGATTCTGGTGAGCAACAGGATAGGAAAATCATAAATAACTGTATGATGAATATGTCTGATTTAATGTCCAGTATTTTGTATAAAAGTGCCGTCAGAAATAATGGCGTTTCTTTTTACCAGGGGTTCATTTAATTCAGCATATTCTTGTTTAGGAATAAGTAGTCGATTTACATCTGGATCAAGAGTCTGTCAAAGTAATTCAGCCACAAAATCTATTCATTCAACTCTTTCATGAAGACAGTCTGGAGCAACAGCTGTTTAGATCAGTATAGAGCTTTAAGGTTTGGTTTCACTGCTGGATGGGTGTTGGTACTGAAATGTGTTATTTGTCTGTATGGAGTACAGTGTGGTTTTGGGGTTGAAACATAAGCACTGAACTTTCAAAGACATTCAAACAGAAATTGATCAAATTAATAAAAGAAGCAAAGGAATTATTCCTCAATGACCTTTATTAAAGAAAACATTTCCTTGACCATCTAAAAATGTCCACAGAAGGCTGTACTTGATTTTTTTGTGTAGTTTTGTCACAGGATCTAGACACCACAGACGGAGAGAAGTAGGAGTGTTAAATGCTCCTACATTAGAAATATTTTGTTGAAGTAGGAGGTGAAGACTCATGGGAGTGACATTGTCCTAGATTTTAGATGGAGGACAGAGAAAACGGGTACCCTTAGTATACAGCTGAGAGACAGATCAGTAGAGTCATTTTGGCAAAATAAACCCTGACAGTGAGATCAGGACTGACGATTATTGGCACTCTCCTCAGCTTCTGGCCATGTTACGTTCGGGAACCCAGGGAAACACAGGAGACGAGAGATCCAAACGCAGTGTGGGTTTTAATGGGTAATCCAAATCAGAATCCAACAAGCAGGGGTCAAAACAAAAAATCAATCCAAACACACAAACAGGCAATGGGACAGGAACAGGAATAGGAACAAGAAACTCGGAAGGCGACGAAACTGGGTGACGGAAAGAAAGGACTCCATGAAAACAAACAAAAACAGACAGGTTAATATAGGCAGGGTAATGACTATCAAGTGAAGACACCTGAGTGCAATTAACAGGAGTGCAATTACTGTGATGAAGGGATAAGGCTTAGTGGGAATTGTAGTGCCTGCAGTGAGGTGCCTATGGGGAAGTGAGAATACTAGTGGAGACTCAGGGAAACAGAGACCAGACAGTGTGGCATTACCCCCTCCTCCACGGAGAAGCTACCAGATGCTCCACCCGAACACAAGACAATAGCCCACCAGGGCGGCGCAGAAGACCACCACAGTGGGATCGATGACACAGGAGAGCCAGTCTGGTTAGGCAAGTCTGAAACAGAGAACATTAACAAGTTAAGGGCAGCCTCAGTGGCCACGACAGGATCATTCGAGCGCTCAGAGAGTTCGGATGAGACGTGACGAGGCTCTGGAAGTTCCGCAGAGACGAGGAGAGGCTCTGGTAATTCAGCAGAGGTGTGGAGAGGCTCTGGTAGTTCAGCAGAGGTGTGGAGAGGCTCTGGTAGTTCAGCAGATGCGTGGAGAGGCTCTGGTAGTTCAGCAGAGACGTGGAGAGGCTCTGGAAGTTCAGCAGATGCGTGGAGAGGCTCTGGTAGTTCAGCAGAGGTGTGGAGAGGCTCTGGTAGTTCAGCAGAGACGTGGAGAGGCTCCGGTAGTTCAGCAGAGACGTGGAGAGGCTCTGGTAGTTCAGCAGAGACGTGGAGAGGCTCTGGAAGTTCCGCAGAGACAAGGAGAGGCTCTGGTAGTTCAGCAGAGACGTGGAGAGGCTCTGGAAGTTCCGCAGAGACAAGGAGAGGCTCTGGTAGTTCAGCAGAGACGTGGAGAGGCTCTGGTAGTTCAGCAGAGACGTGGAGAGGCTCTGGAAGTTCAGCAGAGACGTGGAGAGGCTCTGGTAGTTCAGCAGAGGTGTGGAGAGGCTCTGGTAGTTCAGCAGAGACAAGGAGAGGCTCTGGTAGTTCAGCAGAGATGTGGAGAGGCTCTGGTAGTTCAGCAGATGCGTGGAGAGGCTCTGGAAGTTCCGCAGAGACAAGGAGAGGCTCTGGTAGTTCAGCAGAGACGTGGAGAGGCTCTGGAAGTTCCGCAGAGACAAGGAGAGGCTCTGGTAGTTCAGCAGATGCGTGGAGAGGCTCTGGTAGTTCAGCAGATGCGTGGAGAGGCTCTGGAAGTTCAGCAGAGACGTGGAGAGGCTCTGGTAGTTCAGCAGAGACGTGGAGAGGCTCTGGTAGTTCAGCAGATGCGTGGAGAGGCTCTGGTAGTTCAGCAGAGACGTGGAGAGGCTCTGGAAGTTCAGCAGAGACGTGGAGAGGCTCTGGTAGTTCAGCAGAGACGTGGAGAGGCTCTGGTAGTTCAGCAGAGGTGTGGAGAGGCTCTGGTAGTTCAGCAGAGACGTGGAGAGGCTCTGGAAGTTCAGCAGAGACGTGGAGAGGCTCTGGTAGTTCAGCAGAGACGTGGAGAGGCTCTGGTAGTTCAGCAGAGGTGTGGAGAGGCTCTGGTAGTTCAGCAGAGACGTGGAGAGGCTCTGGTAGTTCAGCAGAGGTGTGGAGAGGCTCTGGTAGTTCAGCAGAGACGTGGAGAGGCTCTGGTAGTTCAGCAGAGACGTGGAGAGGCTCTGGTAGTTCAGCAGAGACGTGGAGAGGCTCTGG
Organism: Carassius gibelio; assembly: GCF_023724105.1. Classification (NCBI taxonomy): domain Eukaryota; kingdom Metazoa; phylum Chordata; class Actinopteri; order Cypriniformes; family Cyprinidae; genus Carassius; species Carassius gibelio. Next base: position 16,349,960 of record NC_068413.1, on the reverse strand, counting down.
TAGTTCAGCAGAGGTGTGGAGAGGCTCTGGTAGTTCAGCAGAGACGTGGAGAGGCTCTGGTAGTTCAGCAGAGGTGTGGAGAGGCTCTGGTAGTTCAGCAGAGACGTGGAGAGGCTCTGGTAGTTCAGCAGAGACGTGGAGAGGCTCTGGTAGTTCAGCAGAGACGTGGAGAGGCTCTGGAAGTTCAGCAGAGACGTGGAGAGGCTCTGGTAGTTCAGCAGAGACGTGGAGAGGCTCTGGTAGTTCAGCAGAGGTGTGGAGAGGCTCTGGTAGTTCAGCAGATGCGTGGAGAGGTCTGGTAGTTCAGCAGAGACGTGGAGAGGTCTGGTAGTTCAGCAGATGCGTGGAGAGGCTCTGGTAGTTTCTCAGAGTTTAGACTGGATTCAGGAAGATCAATGGTGACTTGCATTTGTTCATGAATAACACCGGTGACTTGACTTTGTCCTTGAAAATCACCAGTGACTTGCCCTTATAGAAACCTGACCCGACTCTGGAGTGTCAACGGTGACCTGACCTGACTCTGGAGTGTCAACGGTGACTTGACCTGACTCTGGAGGGTCAACGGGAACCTGACTCGACTCTGGAGTGTCAACGGTGACTTGACCTGACTCTGGAGGGTCAACGGGAATCTGACTCGACTCTGGAGGGTCAACAGAAACCTGACTCGACTCTGGAGGGTCAACGGGAACCTGACTCGACTCTGGAGGGTCAACGGGAACCTGACTCGACTCTGGAGGGTCAACGGGAATCTGACTCGACTCTGGAGGGTCAACGGTGACTTGACCTGACTCTGGAGGGTCAACGGGAACCTGACTCGACTCTGGAGGGTCAACGGGAACCTGACTCGACTCTGGAGGGTCAACGGGAACCTGACTCGACTCTGGAGGGTCAACGGGAACCTGACTCGACTCTGGAGGGTCAACGGGAACCTGACTCGACTCTGGAGGGTCAACGGGAACCTGACTCGACTCTGGAGGGTCAACGGGAACCTGACTCGACTCTGGAGGGTCAACGGGAATCTGACTCGACTCTGGAGGCTGTGGCTTTCATCTTGTGCAGAGGTGCTGGACAAGTGGCCATCTTGTGCCATGGCTCTGGACCGGCGGCCATCTTGGCCAATCCAAAGCAGAATCCAACAAGCAGGGGTCAAAACCAGAAATCAATCCAAACAAACAAACAAATAGGGAATGGAACAGGAATAGGAAACTGGTTGATGGAAAAAAGGACTCCATGAAAACAAACAGAAACAGAACGGTTAATATAGGTAATGACTATCAAGTGAAGACACTTGAGTGCAATTAACAGGAGTGCAATTACTGTGATGAAGGGATAAGGCTTAGTGGGAATTGTAGTGCCTGCAGTGGGGTGCCTATGGGGAAGTGAGAATACTAGTGGAGACTCAGGGAAACAGAGACCAGACAGCGTGACAGGCCATCGATTATAAGCTTTAAGATCACTGTAAAATCAGTGCTAAATAATAATAATAATTAATAATGCTAAATTAGTTCCTCTGTCTTGCAGAATGAAAGAGAGCAATTGATACAAAACGCAAGGTCAAATGCACAGCAGCTGTCATTGGAGAAAATGTTTGACCGATCAGTGATTGAGAAACATAACATTACAAAAAGCTCCATAATGAAGACATTTAATGTTTGCAGGCTTTAAATGTTCACTCCATGTACTGTATATGTATTAAAATGATCCTTACCAGTCTTTCTGTTTGTATCTTTTTAATTTAGAAAGTCTAAATCTGTTATAAATGATGTTTTTGTTGTGTCTCTTTAAGCTCCCACTGAATCTCCTCTTCGGCCCAGTCTAGGTGAGTAACACCAGCAGCAGACACAGGTGTGTTGATGTTACTCCTCACTGCTCCTCACTGTGCTCTGTCTCTGTGTCTGTCCTCTCTCTCTCTCTCTGTGTCTGTCCTCTCTCTCTGTCTCTGTGTCTGTCCTCTCTCTCTGTCTCTGTGTCTGTCCTCTCTCTCTCTCTCTGTGTCTGTCCTCTCTCTCTCTGTCTCTGTCCTCTCTCTCTGTCTCTGTGTCTGTCCTCTCTCTCTGTCTCTGTGTCTGTCCTCTCTCTCTGTCTCTGTGTCTGTCCTCTCTCTCTGTCTCTGTGTCTGTCCTCTCTCTCTGTCTGCTGCTGTTGCTGATGTGAAGCCGTGGTTCATGGTGATCATGCTGTTCTCCGGGATGATTTTGAACACAACTCACAAGAAGAGCTTAATCTTAATATCTGGTGAGTGACACTGGTCTTTCTCTGAGTTGTTTACTTGGCAGGAAAGCTGTTTTAATTACCTATATAATATTTTGCATTGATGCTATGTATATAGAGAGCCAGAAGATGTGTTTGTTGTCCATGTCTGGTTCTCTCACAGGTCAGACTGCAGTAACTGTGAGGTTGGAGAGCAGTGTGGTGTGCTGATGCACGGAAAAGCAGTGACGTTTTGTGAGCCCTTTGGACAGAGAGAACTGGTAATTGTTTACAGAAGTGAAAAACAGCCCTGATGGTCTTGACATTAACAAACAGCAGCAGGCAGTGAGCTGTGCTTCTCAAACAAATAGATGCACTTCTGTCCATACAAAACTCCTGCCATGGTCAGTAGAAATTCTACTCTAAGTAACTGATAGTTAGTAGAATGACTAAAGTGGACTATCAAACTAAAGTATTACAGAAGAAAATAAAACACACTCATTATAGACTGGTGGTGTGGACGCTGTGTAGTTTTGCTGTGCCGTGTCTCATGTGCTGTGTTCACATTATTCCTGTGTGAATGAAGCAGATCAGTGAAAAGAAATGAGAAGCTCATACTTTTACCGTCTCTTTCAGACTACAGTGGCTCTGAACACAAGTACAGCATCAGTCCTGCAGTTTGCCTTTGGTGAGTGTCACCGTCCTCCTGCGGTTACTCTAGCTCACCATTCTTCAGCTCAGATTGGCTTACAGCTGAATACTTTGCAAAAAATTGTGCATTTTTGTCAGTACAAATATCATCAAATAGCATTCTTACATCAAGATAATTTTATTTGAGATGCAAAATGACTTTTGTACAATGTACAAAACTGTCCAAATGTACATTTCAGAAAACAAGTCTTTTGTCATTTTGCACTTCAAATGAATGTATCTTGATATAAGAATGCTTAGATATTTTTACCGAAATACTTATCAAATCACATTTAACTGTATGTATTTTTCTGCATGAAGTTGGCTTAATAAATTAAGTTATTAAGTCAAGTCAAGTCCATTCTAATGTGTGTCGTTCTTGTGTTCATTTGTTGCTCAGGATCTGGTTCTTGCCGGTTCAGTTACTCAGACCCCAGTATCATCATCTCCTGTGGTCTGAACTCCTCTGATGACTGGATCACCTTGGAAAAGATCAGGTTTTACTTTATTTTAGGCTCCCACTCACTCATGGTATTTTTGTTACCATTATGTAAAAACCCTATGAGCAGTGCATGTATTTTGTGCTATAAAAACTCATAATTTAATGTTACATATGTCTGACTGATCTTAAGCACTTGGATGTTCAGTTCTCCAGTGTTTTTATCTTAAGTATTTGGTCTCGCAGGGCTCCCACTAACAGCAGCACGGTGGTTCATCTCCTGCCATTGCCTCCAGGCTGTAGAGGGGAGGCCATTCATCTGCGCTGGAGTCAGGAGCCGCCCGTGGGTCCCGATGGTTATGAGTCCTGCTGGGGCCTGGATAACATACTGGTGCTAAACACGGCCAACCGGCCCCCGCTGCTGGAGGACAGCCTGGACCCTCTGGACACGGCCAACTGGCTCTTCTTCCCCGGAGCCACAGTAAAGGTACATGACCAAATAGTCTCATCAAGCAAACTAGAAGCCATCCAACGTGAAAAAGATCAAAACAAGTGCTTATTATGAAAATAATGTACTTTGCATAATATACTATAATATACTGCTTAATTGAATGGTAACTGCAATAAAATCAAAATTTATTATAGACTTGATTTATATTAATGTCATGTGTAGGTTTTGCAAAACAAAGTGCACGATGAAGGAGTATAAACAAAGAGTGTTTTTAATAATCCACAGGAGAGAATATGCACAGCCAAACACAAAACCATATGAAACAAGTCTGGAGCTAGTTAATCAAAAACCATGGAAACAAACATACCAGGAAAACAGAAACACAGAAAACTAAACCAAAACAGATCATAGATGTGACAATTAAATCCAATTAGTTAATTAGTTTAGAGTGTTTTTTTTTTTTTTTTGACCCACCTAAGTAGGACTTCTTTATATGTAATTTCATAATTACTTATACTGTCTTTGAAGTATGGTAAAGTTACGGCTGAATGTGCTGACAAGCGTTTATTGTATACTTATATATGATTTAATACATTTCTATTCAAATTTGAGTGACATATTTAAATATATATTTAATTACATTAAATAAACTCCATCCACTGGTCCCTTAATGCTGTATTTTTTATTTTTTTTTGGTAATCTGTGCAGGGTTGTCTTGCCCTGGCAACCAAAAACACACTTCTTTTGTGACATTTGGCGACGCTCTCGCTCTGATCAGTGAAGTCTGTTGTGCTCTCAGTGCTCTGCTATACGGGAGCGCGCTCTTCCAGCAGAAGTGCCTCAGGACACATATAAGGAAATTCTGCTCCATCTAACGTCACACAGAGCCATACTCGAAAAAAACTTTCCCAAACTTGTGACAAACCGGAAGGAGTATTTTTGGAACAAAAATACTCCTTCAAAAGTTCAAATACATTTTTGAAACTTTGAAAATGTTTAGCATGGGAATCCAACTCTTTAACAGTGTAAAAAACTCAGTATGCATGAAATAGCATTTCACCCCCCCTTTAAATAACGCACTATAGTTAAAATTATGATTTAGTAGTTTACATGTGCTTTAGGATGTAAGTCAGCAAATCAAAATAAGGGTACTTTAAAATATGACAAAAAGATGATTAAAACAATGGTTTAAAATGTACTTTAAAATAAAATGTTTATTTTGACAAGTGTGTTAAAGTCAGCATGAAACGGAAGTTGAGATTGTCATTTTTTTTCCTTGCTGTGACGTATATCCAAGTTAAACGGCTTCTGAAATTAGAAAAAATGTAGGGCGTGGCTTGGTTTCGTCCATCAGGGAATTGATTGGATCGTTGGAGGTTGGGCGTTGCAAACAATATTGCATATTGCTGGCTGAGATGACTGACACTGACAAGTTTCTCTGAGAAGCGGTGCAGAAACGAGACAGACACCTATAACCGCACCCTCATCGGCTCTGGCCGCACCCTTTCGCCATGGCACGTGACCGAAAGAGAAGAGAGGTCGTTTCGAGGGGGGATGGTAGGGTAATGTATTTGATTAAAGATTATAAGGGTACATGAATTTTTTAAAAAAATAATGAAGTGAACAGATAAATCATTTATAATAAACACTACGATATTGCATATAAAAAGAAGATTTGTCAAATTTGATTTCATGCCGACTTTAAGAATTTCAGCCATTAAAGTGTTTATCTTCAAGTCACTTAAACGGTCTTTTATTTCATTGTTATTATATTATTATTTTTTTTAAATATATACTTTTAAGACTTGAGTACTACAAACACAAATTCAGTACCATCAAGCAGACTTCTTTTACATGAGGTATAGCCTATGAACACTTTCATTGCAGAGTTGAGTTATGGTTTAATGTCGCGAGGTAAAGCGCTAATATGACGGGTCAGAACACAAGGACACAGCTTTGACAGGGTCATTTCTTATAGCAGCCTAGCAAGTGTTTACCAGCCCACCTTAGCACACAGGTCTGTTTCCCATAAATGGCCCAAGGCAGAGGCCGTCATTAATGTCTTCTCCATCTGCCCTGTATTCATGCAACATGGAGATTTCAGTTTTGTCAGATAATCTGTAGCACTGTAAAGCTTCCTCTCGATTCATTCAACAGCATGCTTGTCAGTCAGAGGGAAACTCCTTGTACTTTCATGGTGGAGAGGGATTCGAGTACACCTTTGCCTCCACACGAGACGTGGACCTACATCGTGAAGAGGGGCGCAGCTACTGGGAGGAAGACTTTGAGAGTTCACTGAGTGGGTGCGTCTTACAACTGCCAGCAGATAAGATTGGGATTCATGCTAGTGGATTACTTTTGTGAAATAGTATTTTAACAGTAGTTAGGTCAGTCAGTAGACTAACATATTGGTGATACATTCACATGTTGATATTTCATTTTAGATATCTTGGAGCTCTCAAGACAAATTTGATATCCAAACGCAAAAATTTGGGTTACTGACAAGTATATCAGCTGCGGTTGCAACAGTTTAGAAACAGTTTCTTGAAGAACAGAGCATTAAATGTAGGTGGGTGTGATAGTAAGTGCTGTGTGTGACCTGTAGATGGGAGGTTGATGGAGCGGTCAATGGAGTTCAGTGTGGAGAGGTGGAGTCTGGATCTGCACTTGTCTTTCTCAAAGATGGACAGAGGAAGGTGTGCACTCCGTACATCAACACCACCACCTATGGAAACCTGCGCTTCCACTTCACCATGGGTATGATTTACACTTGTACACGCACATTATGTTGATACTGAGGTGTGTTGAGTGTCTGATCTCTGTGTGTTCAGTGTCTGATCTCTGTGTGTCCAGTGTCTGATCTCTTTGTGTGTTCAGTGTCTGATCTCTGTATGTTCGGTGTCTGATCTCTGTGTGTTCAGTGTCTGATCTCTGTATGTTCAGTGTCTGATCTCTGTATGTTCAGTGTCTGATCTCTCTGGGTTCAGTGTCTGATCTCTGTATGTTCGGTGTCTGATCTCTGTGTTCAGTGTCTGATCTCTGTATGTTCAGTGTCTGATCTCTGTGTGCTCAGTGTCTGATCTCTGTATGTTCAGTGTCTGATCTCTGTGTTCAGTGTCTGATCTCTGTGTTCAGTGTTTGATCTCTGTGTGTTCAGTGTCTGATCTGTGTGTTTTCAGTGTCTGATCTCTGTGTTCAGTGTCTGATCTCTGTATGTTCAGTGTCTGATCTCTGTGTGCTCAGTGTCTGATCTCTGTATGTTCAGTGTCTGATCTCTGTGTTCAGTGTCTGATCTCTGTGTTCAGTGTTTGATCTCTGTATGTTCAGTGTCTGATCTCTGTGTGCTCAGTGTCTGATCTCTGTATGTTCAGTGTCTGATCTCTGTGTTCAGTGTCTGATCTCTGTGTTCAGTGTTTGATCTCTGTGTGTTCAGTGTCTGATCTCTGTGTGTTCAGTGTCTGATCTCTGTGTTCAGTGTCTGATCTCTGTATGTTCAGTGTCTGATCTCTGTGTGCTCAGTGTCTGATCTCTGTATGTTCAGTGTCTGATCTCTGTGTTCAGTGTCTGATCTCTGTGTTCAGTGTTTGATCTCTGTGTGTTCAGTGTCTGATCTGTGTGTTTTCAGTGTCTGATACCTGTGTGTTCAGTGTCTGATCTCTGTGTGTTCAGTGTCTGATCTCTATATGTTCGGTGTCTGATCTCTGTATGTTCAGTGTCTGATCTCTCTGTGTTCAGTGTCTGATCTCTCTGTGTTCAGTGTCTGATCTCTGTGTGTTCAGTGTCTGATCTCTCTGTGTGTCCAGTGTCTGATCTCTGTTTGTTCAGTGTCTGATCTCTGTGTGTTCAGTGTCTGATCTGTGTGTCCAGTGTCTGATCTCTGTGTGTTCTGTGTCTGATCTCTGTGTGTTCAGTGTCTGATCTGTGTGTCCAGTGTCTGATCTCTGTGTGTTCGGTGTCTGATCTCTGTGTGTTCGGTGTCTGATCTCTGTGTGTTCAGTGTCTGATCTCTGTGTGTTCAGTGTCTGATCTCTGTGTGTTCAGTGTCTGATCTCTGTGTGTTCGGTGTCTGATCTCTGTGTGTTCAGTGTCTGATCTCTGTGTGTTCAGTGTCTGATCTCTGTGTTCAGTGTTTGATCTCTGTGTGTTCAGTGTCTGATCTGTGTGTTTTCAGTGTCTGATCTCTGTGTGTTCAGTGTCTGATCTCTGTGTGTTCGGTGTCTGATCTCTGTGTGTTCAGTGTCTGATCTCTGTGTGTTCAGTGTCTGATCTCTGTGTTCAGTGTTTGATCTCTGTGTGTTCAGTGTCTGATCTGTGTGTTTTCAGTGTCTGATCTCTGTGTGTTCGGTGTCTGATCTCTGTGTGTTCAGTGTCTGATCTCTGTGTGTTCGGTGTCTGATCTCTGTGTGTTCAGTGTCTGATCTCTGTGTGTTCAGTGTCTGATCTCTGTGTTCAGTGTCTGATCTCTGTGTTCAGTGTTTGATATCTGTGTGTTCAGTGTCTGATCTCTGTGTTCAGTGTTTGTTCTCTGTGTGTTCAGTGTCTGATCTCTGTGTGTTCAGTGTCTGATCTCTGTGTTCAGTGTTTGTTCTCTGTGTGTTCAGTGTCTGATCTCTGTGTGTTCAGTGTCTGATCTCTGTGTGTTCAGTGTTTGATCTCTGTGTGTTCAGTGTCTGATCTGTGTGTTTTCAGTGTCTGATACCTGTGTGTTCAGTGTCTGATCTCTCTGTGTTCAGTGTCTGATCTCTGTGTTCAGTGTCTGATCTGTGTGTTTTCAGTGTCTGATCTCTGTGTTCAGTGTCTGATCTCTGTGTTCGATGCAGGGGGTGGAGAGTGCGATCCTGGAGAATCCAAAAAGAATAATGTGGTCCTGTTTGGTCGTTCAGAGGGCAGTAAAGATCATGTGCTTCTGGACATACTTCCATATTCAGCCTACAGGGTAGAAACCTAATACAGTATATATATAGTCAGTATAGTATGTATATACTCTGACAGATTTAGGTTACATAATCATTTTAAACAGTTGACATGTTCTGTACAGAATCTATCATTCAACTATTTATCTTTTTTCCTTTGTGATTTACTGTGTCATGTTCCAATCTGTATACACCTTGATTTCTCATGGATTTCTCTTCCAGACTCCTACAGTTGTCTCGGTTGGTTTGCCCACAGAACTTCAGACTCCAGCCACTCAGTTTTGTCTAGAACAGAAGTTTCATGGTGGAGCAAACCGTCACGTTTGGGCTGTGGACTTCCTGCAGCTGCTGCCGGTGCTACCTGGAGCAAACACTCACCTGGTGCAGTTCTCAATCAACCTCGGGTGTGGAGCCTATCAGCCGGCCAACAGGTGTCTAGATCATAAAACAATGATATCCCAAAAATCATTAATTACTCACCCTCATTTCATTCAAACCTGCAAGGCTTCTTTCATCTGTTGCTCATAAATAAAGACATTTTGAACAATACTGGGGTCCAAACAACAATGGACAAAACAACACTGAGCTCTCAAAACATCATCTTTTGGGTTTGCAATTATATTTGGGTAAAGTCAAATATCATGCTGGAAATCTATACTAATATGGACTGGGTAATGGTTGGGCATGAAAGGATTCCACATTGTTTGATGGAAATGAAAATGATAAACCTACAGAGGGCTGAATTCAAAGCCCACATTAACACCAATGGCCTGCTGGAAGTCATTCTATAGGGCTTTGGCAGTGTTCATACTATTCGTCCTTTCACAAAGGAACAGATACCGGTCCTGCTGATGGGTTAAGGGCCTTCTATGGCCCTGGTCAGCTCGCCTAGATTAACTGCCTGCCTCCAGGAATCTCTTCCATGCTCTTCAGACTGTGCTGGGAGACACAGCAAACCTTCTGGAAATGGCATGTATTTAATTGGACTTCTTGTGCATCCTCTGTAGGGTCCAGGTATCCCCTCACGCTACCAGTAGTTACACTGACCTTAGCCAAATGCAAAACAAGTGAAAAACATTCTGAAAAAAAAAAGAGTAGAAAAAAAACAGTGACTTTCACCTGTAAAACATTCCTGTTTTGGGGGTCATCTCATTGTTGCCCATCTGTTGTTAATTTCATTAACACTTAAGCTGCTGAAACTGGTTAATAACCCTCTCTGCTACTAAACTGACCAGATCAATATCCCAGACTGTTGTCTCCTCTTCTTCTGTTCCTGCATATGTGAATCTCACAGCGTCACACTGGAGTTCTCAAACAATCACGGTCGCTCATGGTCTCTCCTGCACACCGAGTGTCTTCCTGAACTCTGTACCGGATCACATCTGCCTCACAGTAGCGTCTACTCTTCAGAGAACTACAGCGGGTCAGTCACTGCATCTGTCGGATGCTTTCATAAATCTGTGTTGTCTGTTCTGTTAACAGTGTGGTTCATTCTCTGTATTCCTGTAGTTGGACGAGGATCACGATTCCTCTGCCCAACGCCGCGCTCACAGACAGCACTCGCTTCCGCTGGAGACAGACTGCTGTGGGAAGCAGCATCATGTGGGCGATTGACAACGGTAGAGCCATTCATTCAATGTACAGCTCATATTTACTGATAGATGTTGACACATTATAGTCAACCCCGTGGAGCATGATCAGCAGATTAGACAGTGATTCTGAGCCAATAAATTATGATCAGGGATGATAATGATGATTGGGTTGTTTTTGTGTGTTCTAGTTTATATTGGGCCATCCTGTTTGCGTTTCTGCTCTGGTAGAGGACACTGTTCACGCACGGGCTGCAAGTATGAATGTCTTTCAGTCAGAACTGCAACAAAACACTCTTTACACTGGTAAAACAGCAACATCTTACTGGTTCTTACTGTGTCTTTTCTTCTCATATTTCTTTAGGTGTGACCCTGGTTTCAGTGGTCCTGCATGTGAGCTGGCGTCTCAGACCTTCCCTGCGTTTCTGTCCGAGAGTTTCTCCAGCGTGAGGCTGTCGTCCTATCACAGCTTCTCCTCACTTCGGGGGGCAGAGGTCAGCTTCGCCTGTGGGGTTTTGGCCAGTGGAAAAGCCCTGGTCTTCAACAGGGACAGTAGAAGACACATTGTTACAACCCCCCTGGACAGTTCACAAGCCAGGTACACACACACACACACACAGACACACACACACACACACACACATGTTTATATGTTTTATGGGGACTCTCCATTTGGTGTTTTTACTGTACATACTGTATTTTCGGTCCCCTTACCCTAACCCTAGCCCGACACCTCTCACACAAAGCTACAGGCATTTCTACATTCTTAATAAAACATTCTTTAGTATACTTTACTGCTAGGGTTAGCACTTCTTTCTCTCCTGCAGATATCTTCAGTTCACGCTGAGGCTGGGCAGTCGCAGCACGTCGAGCTCCTGTCCCGCTCCAGACCAGCCGGGTGAAGGTGTGCTGCTGCATTACTCCTCAGATAACGGCATCACCTGGACGCTGCTGCAGCATTACGCTTATCAGGGCTTCCATGAGCCCAGGTACATCATCCTGAACACACACACAACTGCTGCACTTTACTGCATGGCATATCTTCTTCTGCAGTGTGTCAAACACATAAATTAAAGGGGCCAGATTATGGGAGTAACTAAATGTTTATTTTTTTGTGTTGTCATTTAATATATGTTATTGTTGAAGGTTAGATTGAATTGACTCTTTCTAGGATTGTTTCTGTGGAGCTTCCTCCTGGGGCCCGTAAGTTTGGGGTCCAGTTCCGCTGGTGGCAGCCGTACCACTCGGGCCGCGGGCTGGACGTCTGGGCTCTGGATGAGATCAGCATGACCTCTGTCCTCTTTAACATCATCAGCCTGGACTTCAGTAATGTGTTAGACGTGACTCAGAGCCTGGGCTTCTATCTGGGGAACGTGCAGCCGTACTGCCAACACGACTGGACCCTCAGGTACCTGCCTCATGTTCACCACAGTACCATTCATTATCAGTTAAGACGTCAATCAGCAGTGCGAAATACAGGCATTACTGACATGTAAGTACAGAGACAGAAGAACTATATCATGAACCTAGGTCTCTCACACCAAAGGCACGTGTCTTATCCACTGCGTCAATACCACCCCCACATCACTGCATTTGTGCTTTCATGATTTTTTCTGGTATTTAAGGATTTGGAGAACATCTAATCCATACTATAAAAGCTACTCCAATGGAACTGAATGACCTTTTAATGTACAATAAAAATTAATATTGATGCTCAGATGTCATAACCGACCCAACTACAGTCTCACTTTACACCAGCTCTCCAAGAACAAAAAGAGCTCTGTTTCAGAGCCTGAAGTTCATCATCATTTACCAGACCAGCAAAAAGTAAATAAATAAATAAATAAAAAAACTGTAAAATTGCTTTTGTATTTAGTGCAAAAGTAAAGAGAATATTTCTGCAATTAATAATGCATTGAAATCCAAACAGCATCAGTGTTTCCCTTCAGGCACCGTCTGAAATGAAAGTGTAAACCACAATGTTGTAAATATTTGCTCAGTTTTTCAGGCGATCACGACTCGGCCTCCAGTATCCGCTATGTGGAAACACAATCCATGCAGATCGGTGCATCCTACATGATGCAGTTCTCTCTGGTCATGGGCTGCGGACGCGAACCTTCTCCTCACATCGACACTCAGGTCCGGCTCGAGTTCTCCACCAATCACGGCTTGACTTGGCATCTCGTAAAAGAGGTGAGAAAACTAAAATATTCTCTAATGACTCTTGTTTTCACCAAGAGTAATGTACCTACAGTAAATGCACCAAAGTGTTACCATGTTTTTGGAGTATGCTAATGATTGAGTACCACGGTACACATTGAAGGTCTGACAGTATCACCATCTGATACTGCCTCTGGGTCTCATCAGCACTTTTTTTGAGGATTGTAGAAGCAATCTAAAGCACTGCACATGTTGTCAGATTATAGCTGATTCCTTGTGCTGTAATTCCTCTGGTCTGCACTGTGAGGTTAACTGCTGTTTCTGGTGGTTTATGGGTAATAGGCCTGTCTCCCCGGCATGCCGAGCTGCTCTGAGTTCACTGCGTCCAGCGTCTACCATCCGTCTGAGTTCACAGACTGGAGACGCATCACACTTCCACTGCCGTACAAAACCTGGTGAATATGTTTACATTTGACTCCTTTTATTACAAGAATACTACTTCCATAAAGAGACGTTTAACGTGTCAAACCTCACATGGCAAATGTTTCAAGGCATTTTCCCATGACCTGTTTTGCTCATATTTATGGCAGTATTTCTGATTTTAGGATGGAAATGGTTGTATTTTACCAGTGTTCATTCATCTTCATCGACTGCTATGCATTTGCAGTGTTTTCTGGTTTCATACTGTCTTCTGGCTGTAGGTCGAGTGCGACACGCTTCCGATGGATCCAGAATTACTATCAGGAGCAGGACGAGTGGGCTCTGGATGACATTTACATCGGACAGCAGTGTCCTCAGATGTGCCGTGGACACGGGTGGTGTGACCACGGTCACTGCAGGTCAGTCACTGTCACTTACTTATCACAAAGATCTGATTCACATTTTCAAACTTTTGACCAAGTATCAAAAATCTTAGAAATAATAATTTATTTGAGAAGCCGAATGTTTTAGAAAATTATTATTTTTAAAGACTGTAGTTAAATATGAGCTATTTTGTCTGACTGCAAAGATTTTTTTTTCACTTATTAGGGTTAGGGTTAGGAACGAATAAAAACCAAATCTGAATATCTTATTAGGGCCTTCCGCACCGCTTTAGTTCCAGAACTAAATGTACAGTACTTAAGTACATAGACGATTTAGCGTTAACTATTTCCCAGTACCATTTAAAGGTTACATTCACACCAACAGTGTATACCAGCACGTGACATATGCCGGTCGACAGCGGTGTCATTTGTGTGCGATGTTCAACAATGTTAACAAAGAAGAAGAACATTAACGACAGGAGAATGGAGGACGCTGTGATCAGAGCTGTGTTTTTGTTGTGTCACAATAATGGACATGGAATGTCGACATATATGTAAAGCGATTGAAAGAACGGAAAGGAAGAATCTCCAAATGTCAACTGGCAGTGCTAAATTTTTCTTTTTTCTTTTTTACCTTTATTTTTACCGGCAAGTCATTAAGAACAGGTTTTTATTTACAATGACAGCCTGACAAATGGAATAACCACTTAGGGAAAGGGAAGTAGGGCTAAAATGAATACACAACATTAGAAATACAAACAGGTGATCGAGCGGCAGTGGTGCGGAAACGCCCAAAACTGAGTAGTTCCACAATTAGTTCTGGTACTTTGAAAAGGTTCCTGCGGTGCATTTTTCATGCTCATGTACTGTCTGTGTGTGTCTTGCTACCCACGTGTTCCATGACCCAGTTTTCTCCCATGTTAATTATTTCATTAGTTACAGGTATGCCTTGTCATTCCCTCGTCAAGTCCTGTGTATTTAAAGTGTTTCCAGTTTCCTCGTCTGGTATTGAATGTTGCCTTTCCCCACTATGTAAAACATGGGTTTTTGACACAAAAGAACTGTGAGGAGTCCTTACATCCTAACCCTAACCCTAAAGCAAAGATTATTTATTATTACTATTTTCATTTAATATTTACACGTATTTACATATATATTAATGCTTATATTCATATAAATTATAAATAAATATATTTAGTTTATAAAATAACATATTTTTCAGAAATGTATACATGCATGTGTGTGTATTTATAAATACATGATAAATATAGACAAGCACACATACATATATTATGTGAACAAAAACTTTTATTATGGATGCGCAATTAATAGTTTGACAGCACTAATTTCAACTCAGTTTTGCATTTTATCATCACAGTAAATGTTTCTTTTAATTCACATTCTTATTTTACATATTCATTAAAACATTATTTAGTATTTATCATTATTTAGAATCCCTATAGTGATAAGAGAAACATGAATAATTGTGAATATGTCCTGATATGTAGTGCTTTATGTCTGGTGCTTCCATCTAAATCAGTTCAGTGCTATATAATGGAGTCATTTAGAGTGTTATGTGATGCATTGTTAAACTGATTCTTCCGGCGGATGATCAGTGTGTGCTGTGCCCGGTTTGAGACGCTGACGGTGGGCCCTTCATGGGCGTCTCAGGGTGAGATGAATGTGACGGTTCAAGGCGAGCGGGGATGATTTGTTGGGTCACTGCCTCTAGCGGCGGCTCGTGAATCAGTCGCTGGAGGTGAAAGGTCATGTGATTGCTCTGTTCCAGGTGTGATGAAGGCTTCACCGGCTCAGACTGCCAGCCGCTCAACACTCTGGCCTCCAGTGTGCTCTCAGACTTCGAGTCTCAGGAGACCCTGATGTCAGCGTGGCAGGAAGTGACCGGAGGTGAGATCGTGCCACCTGACCAGGGCTGTGGGGTGGTTTCCTCCGGGTCCTCTCTGTACTTCAGTAAGGTATGATAACAGCCATGATGCAGGCTTACAGCTGGACTCTTTCTGCTTGTTTTGCTTCTACAGTCTCCCTTTCGTGAAGGATGTCTGTATTGTGATTTTTCTACACTTCATTTAGTTTTCTGATAAGGCATAGACAAACAAACAACACTTCATCCTGATGTAAAGCGAGACACTAGATGAGATTGTAGTCAGTTATAGCTGGTATTCTGTCACAGAGAGTAACTCTCGCTGGTCAACAGGCTGGACTGCGGCAGCTGGTCAGCTGGGATCTGGACACAGAGTGGGCGGAGTTTGTGCAGTTCTACCTGCGGATGGGCGGAGACGGGGCGGAGTGTAACCAGGGCGACAGCAGGGAGGAGGGGCTTCTGCTGCAGTACAGCAATGATGGTGGAATCAGCTGGGGTCTGATCGCAGAGATGTACTTCACTGACTTCACCAAACCACGGTGAGAACAACACAGAGCAACTCAATAATGCTCTGTTTGTTTAAGATTTGTACTTTAAAAATGAGAATGTAATACAGCCATACAAATCTTTCTCTGTTTTTTTTTTTTTTTTTTTTTTTTTTTTGCTTGGAGTTGTTTGAAAGATAATGAGCAGGCATTACGCAACACCCAACCCCAGCTCTTTAATGTAACACAACTGGCAAAAGAAAAGGGCTATTTAAACTATAAGGATACACCCATGCAGAACGAGTTCTGGTGTTTAAAACAAGTGTGATATTTAAGTGTGATATAGCCTTAAGATATTTTATCTAACCATCTGACCCTGGATCACTAAACCAGTCAGAAGGGTCAAAACTGAGATTTTTACATCATCTAAGCTGATTAAATCATCTCTCCAGTGATGTGTGGTCTGTTCGGAGGACAATATTTGTCTGAGATACAACTATCTGAAAATCTGGAATCTGAGGGAGCAAAAAAATCTAAATATTGAGAAAATCATCTTTAAAGTTGTTCAAATGAAGTTCTTAGCAATGCATAATACTAATCAAACATTACATTTTGATGTATTTACAGTAGGAAATTTACAAAATGTCTTCATAAAACATGATCTTTACTTAATATCCTAAAGATTTTTGCCATAAAAGAGAAATTTATAATTGTGACTCATACGGTGTATTGTTGTGTATTGCTTCAAATATACGTCTGTGACACTGATGACTGCTTCTGTGCTCCATGATCACATATTTCTGTGAGTGTCTCGTCCACCGTGCTGTGTATTTAGCATCTTTATGTCAATGTATTGAGTGTTTGTGACTGGATGGTGTTGTTTGGCTCAGGTTTGTTCATTATGAACTCCCTCTGGCCTCTAAAACGCCCTGCACACGTTTCCGCTGGTGGCAGCCGCTGCACTCGGGCGAGGGCTACGATCAGTGGGCCATCGATGACGTGATCATCCTGTCTGAGCGAGAGAAGCATGTCATCCCCATGGCTGATCCTACACTGCCTCAGGTGAGACGGACACCAGGGGATTCTGCTGCAGCGCTCCTGAAGATACGACAGAGCTCTGATTCTCCTGTGCTTCTGCAGAACTTCTACGAGAAACCGGCTTTCGATCATCCGCTCAACCAGATGAGTGTGTGGCTGATGCTGGGAAATGAAGGAATGGACAAGGACCGTAACGGGAGTTTCTGTGCTCCCACTCCCTCTGCACTAGTGTTCGGCCGGTCGGATGGGGACCGGATGGCAGTGACTCGAGACCTGGCGCTCCGACCCGGATACACACTGCAGTTCAAGGTACTGGTGTAAGCTGTCCACTGATTGTGTGTGTGAGTGTGTGTGTGTGTGTGTGTGCAGTCACTTTATTGTATGTGCACTTTAGATTTTGTTGTCACCTTCAAGTAAATCTTCAGGAACACATTTTTGTTCAAAGGACCCTGAACTTTGCCTTTCGTTTGGTGTGTAGATTTTTCCCCTTTCCTTTTTGTATGTTTCTCTATTCACTGAATCTATGCACCCAATTATAAACATTCTTTTTATTTTACTTGATGAGCACATCATTTTTCTTCATATTTCTACAGTGTAGACTGTGCAGTAACGTTGTGCTGTTTCTCCTTCAGCTGAACATCGGCTGTGAGTCTGTCTTCAGTGCGTCGGCACCCGTGTTGCTACAGTACTCTCATGACGCGGGCCGCACATGGGCTCTGGTGCAGGAGGGCTGTTACCCAGCATCCCCTGGGGCCACGAGCTGCGAGGGCAGCGGACGTGAACTCAGAGAGCCCACTGTGTACCACACGGGAGACTACGAGCGCTGGACCAGAGTCACGGTCGTATTGTCACGGGCTGTGGCCGCCAGGTAACTGGACCCCAGGACTGTTTTTATAAGATTTTTGAAATCTTTAAGGCATTTCTTTATGCCGGAGGTAAATATCCCTTGTTTTTTTTTTTTTTTTTTTTTTGTATTTTGTTAACACTATACAATACGGTGGCACTAATACTCATTAATTCATGATTAACTAATGCACAGATAATTCTGAATTAGTGTGTAACTTGTTAATGCGTTTATTAATAATTACTGCATCAGCAACAGATGATATTCGGTTGCACTTTATTTTACAGTCCGTGTACTTACATGTAGTTATAGTGTACTTACAGTGTATTTATCTAAGAAAGTTCTGGTAATACAAGGTAACTTCATGGGGTAGGGTTAGGTTTAGGGGTAGGTTCAGGGTTAGTAACTAGTTATTACATAGTTATTTTAATTACTATAATACGTACACAGTATGTACATGAGGAACAGGACTGTAAAATAAAGTGCTACCGAAAATTCTATATGATTCATAGATTAAGTAATCAATAAATTATTATTAGTTAAATGTGTCACAATGTGTTAATTCCCTTTATAACATTATACTAACCAATAGTGTCATTTCATAAGTAAATTACCACAGAGGGTTAAAGTCATGCATTTACACTTCCAGATGTCTGCTTTAATTAATCATTAGCTAATGATTTGCAAAGATATCATCATCTTATGACTTTCCTTGTTGAGGCACATGACTAATTCAAAATCCATAATCACAATGACATATTCCTTCATTAGTTAAGAGTTGTGTGGCTTGACAAGTAAAGTCATAACATGATGATATTTTTGCAAATCATTAGCCAATGATTAATTAAAGCAGACATCTGGAAGTTTCACTGTGCTAAGTAACATTTTAAATCAAATCATTAATTAATATAATATGTTATTAGGGAACTAATACGTGATGACAAATTTAACTAATGGCAATTTATTTATTATTTTATGAATGATATAGGATGTTCGTTGGTTTTCTGATGTAGGAATTGTTCATAAATGGGTTATTTCTTCGTAAGTTGCACATTAACTTGTGATTATCTGTGCATTATTTAAACATGAACTAATGCACATTTGTGCCACTATTGTAAGTTTTACCCTTTTTTGTCAAGGTAATAATTATAATTCTGATTCTAGCCTCAGTTTCGGTGAGCTCATGTGTGTGATCTCTATGTTCCCGTGTCATTTTCAGTAAGACACGCTTCCGCTGGTTCCAGGAGAGCAGTGTGTTTCGGGACGCCCCTGCGTTTGCGCTGGATGGCGTCTACATCTCTGAGCCCTGTCCCAATCACTGCGGCGGTCAGGGAGACTGTATCTCAGGCGTCTGCTTCTGTGATATGGGATACACAGGTAACACTCACCTGCTGAATGTGGTGAGACACCACCAGTGTTGGGAAAAGTTACTTAATAATTCATTACAATATTGCGTTACCCCCTAAAAAACTAACCATTTACATTAGTTACTTCTTTATAAAAAACACACATTTTGTTAACTTACTTATGAGTTACTTTTAAATCTGGGCAGGGCTTACTTGTTTGTTTTAATATGAAAAGTTCTTCTTTTGGCAAATGTAAAAGCCCTTTAAGTGAAATGAATACACCTTGGGCTGAAGGAAATGTGAATTCAGAGGCTCCAGCTCAAACAATATGTTATAGATGTTTTCATGTTGATTAATGTTTGTTAATGTTTGTGTTTGCGGGGTCAGTGGAGATGGATCGGTCCAGCTGTGTCCCGTCTGCTCCGAGTCCCACTGAACTGGTGGAGGATTTCGAGGGGAAGCTGAGCCCGCTGTGGCAGAGCTTGAGCGGAGGACAGATCGGAGACGGCTGTGGGAGCATCAGCGAAGGAAACGCTCTGTACTTCAGCAGCCTGGGCAGACGAGAGGCTCGCACCACGCCGCTGGACACCACCCACACCCGGTCAGTGCCTCCACACTGCTGGAGCTTCACCTGACACCACCCGTGTGTTCCACATTCACTGCTTGTGTTTGTTCTCTCCCTAACTCGTGTGGAACCCTCTCTCGTCCTGGGTTGTCTCCTTCTGTACAGTCTGGTTCAGTTCTACATCCGTATCGGAGGGAAAAACATGGGCTCCACCTGCACTCGCCCGCGCTCCCGAAACGAAGGTGAATGTTCTGGAGTTTAGTTCAAATCTACTGTAAAATTTACGGTACAAAACTGGCAGCCAGATTTTTACCGTAAAAAATAAGGTACCGACATTTTAGGTTTTATTGATTTAACTTAAATTAACATTTAAATAGCATAATTTAATTTACTGATATAATGTTAATATACTGTACTAACCTATTACAGTACTGAAATCTGTTTATACATTTATAGTACACTGATAACAGCTAAAAGCAGATAGATGTGAGAAAGTCACATGATGAATCAAACCCATAAGACCTTCGTTTATCTTCAGAATACAAATTAAGATAGTTTTGATGAAATCTGAGAGCTCCCTGTCCCGGTTATAGATATACACTTTTCTTACCCTAACCCTAACCCTGACAGATTTTAGATTTTGGGGTGAACTATTCCTTTAACACACATGATACTGAAGTAATGCACCAGACATTCATTTAACAACATTAGATCTTACACTCAATCCTACTGAACATAACTGGTGAGAACTAACTTAGAAGAAACATAACTGTTTAAATAAAATTAAAAATCATCTAATGTAACACTGGGAATTCTGGGAATGTCCATTTATGTTTTTTTCACTGTACATATTAAGGGAACTTATTGTTAACCAATTAATAGGTTTTTAATGTAACATATTTATAGTCTATATTTGCTGTTAAAATCACATAAAATCACATGTTTTTTTACAGTGTAGGCCAAATGGACTGGACTGGAATATTCTGATCCTTTTTATGTAATTTGGTATCTATGTAAATCAGCTTGAGCAGCTGGATGAGCCGATCATGTCCCAAAGATACAGCAGTTTGTGCCTTTTTATGATTTACTCAGTAATTTCTGATAATTCCTCTCTTATGTTGGACAGGTGTGATTGTCCAGTTTTCAGTAAACAATGGTGTTGAGTGGCGTCTCCTCCGAGAGCTGGACTTTGGCTGGTTCCTGGAGCCTCAGGTGGTGACGATCGAGCTCCCGTCCGCAGCTAAGACGCCGCACACCGTGTTCCGCTGGTGGCAGCCGCAGCAGGGTGAGGACACACCTCATGTGATGAACTACTGAAGGTGCCGGGATCCTCATGGCCTCCTCTTTCTCAGGTAAACACTCGGCTCAGTGGGGTCTGGATGATGTTCTGATCGGAATGAACGACAGCAGTAGGAGTGGGTTCTTCGACACGTTTGATGGCACGTCTCCATTGAGACACAACTGGTATCGAGTCGTAGGTGGAGAGGTGACAGCGGACTGTCTGAGCTCAGACTCAGTGTTGAACTTCAACTCCGACGTCACGGACAGTGAGTTAATCACCAACACACCCATAACCTCATGCTCATCACAGACCTTTATATGTGCATCTCACTTTCATATGTGTTTACTCGTCTGCAACACGATGCTACAACATTTAATGATGTGTGTGATGTCAAAGGCTCCTTTGAACATGTTTATCAGATGCGTGTATTTAAATTCAGAATTTAGACAGTTTGTGTTTGCCTAGAGGTGTGGCCAAAAATGATCTGAACACTAGTATTATCAGCAGCTAAAAATAGTTTTGAGTTATTTCTATCTTTTGATGTAGTGTGTCAGTAGGAAATATCAGTTTACATTTCCAAACATTGATTTGCCCATTAATTGTAATAATGCAGTGAGATGTGTGTGCTGCACACAGAGATGTGATCTGATCATCATCAGCCTGTCTGGAGTCACATGAAGAAACAGAACAGAGACAGACTCAATCCAGAAGAACTGTGTCTCCCAGACGCTTCAAGAAACCTCCTGCAAAGATACAGTGCTGTGAAAAGTGTTGTTAAATATGAATGCTGTCAAACATAATATCATAAACAGATTTTCTTTATTAATTGACTTCTATTAACTAAATTAAATCAACCTTTGGTGTGAGCGTTTAAAGCAGCTTTTGCTCTCTGTGCACTTCTCAGGAGAAACTTACCGAATTACAGCTTTAAAATAAGTTAATTTATTACCTTTAACTGATTATTTCTATTAACTGATATTTGCTGGTGACACACTACAACAAAAGATAGAAAAAACTTACTCTAAACCTTTTTTAGCTGCTGATAATACTAGTGTTTTGATCATTCTGGCCACCACTGTTATACCATCTTTAAAGCATTTCTATAAAAGTGACGTGACTTTACTCTAGATTCACCCCTTCAGGACTGGATGAATCAGACTCTGATCTGAACGCAGCTGTGTTTGAGTTGACTGAATGCTCTCTCTCTAGAGAGACCGCGTTACGCTGAGAGCTGGGACTTCGAGGTGTCTGGATCTTCGTTCCTGCAGTTTGATCTGAGCATGGGCTGCAGTAAGGCTGCGTCTCCGGCCCACGGCGTCCATCTGGAGTTCTCCACAGACTGCGGGAGACACTGGACACTCGTCACGCCCGAGTGTGTTCCTCCGGCCATCGGCTGCTCTGGATACACACAGCGGTCTGTGTTCAGTGCGCCACAGTTCCTGCAGTGGAGGAGAGTCACCATCTACCTGCCCAGCGCTGCCATGTACGACCCGCTCTGACTCTCTTCACAGATGATGTGTCTCAGATCATTTACTAAATGGCAAATCAGGCTAATTTAATAAACTGCCTAAACTTTGGGCATTAAATTAATTCTCAAATACCAGTAATTTGATGAGCGCAAACATTTGTAAAACACGTTGCATGATTTATAGAATATTCTACTCCAATAAATGTTGCATCTAAAAGAGAAACTCCTACAAATGCATATTTAATAAGGTCAGGTGCAAAAAATAACTGACCACACTGTTTCAGCGCTTATTCTTCACTGTGTATCATTAGTAAATCTGATAGTGCTGTTTTAATGTCAAGAGACGGTTTGTGCTGATGCTAGTTGTTAGTCAATCTGTCCCTTACCGTTTGTACAGTGATGCGGTACTTTGTTATGTACCATGATATTTTACATATGCCTTGGTACATGTTCAGCGATAAGCAGTGTGTCTACTAACATCACATGCACAAAGTGGGTAAAGATGAAGTGAAGACATAATTAGCAGTAATTCTCTCCTCCCATAATTACTGCGTCTGAAAAGGAAAGTCCTGTAAATGAAAGTTCAATAAGATCAGCTGCAAAAGTAACTGTGTCCACAGCTTTTCATGGCCAGTGTTTCACTGCGTGTTTTTAGTTAATCCTGATATTAATTCACCATGGGTTTCATCAAGAATGTTCTATGGTTTTTAAGTGAAATAAGGTGTATGGAAAACATAACTTGATAAGACTTTGTTGTAAACATAAATTGCACACACTCACACTCCCAACATATTAAAGACACATGTTTTTGACTGCTTCAAAATGAGTGTTTTCAGTTTACATTGTAGAGTAAAACATGTAAGTATCATGGTGTTATGTTTACCACAGACCTTGTTTTAGTCCCAGTGTAAAACCTCACAGCACAATCTCAGCTGCTGTCTGTTTAATGTAAGCTGCATGTTTGAATGTTGTTCCCAATCCTGTAGTTCTCCCAGAACACGGTTCCGCTGGTTCCAGCCTCACTTGGCTCCTGGAGCTGATGGCTGGGCGCTGGACAATGTGCTGCTGACGCCCGGCTGCCCGTGGATGTGCTCCGGACACGGACTGTGTGACAACGGACACTGTGTGTGAGTGTGGACTCCAGCTTCATATTCCTCACATGCTCCTCAGAGATCCTGCAGTCACGCTGGTGTTTCTCTCGCTCAGCTGTGACGAGGGCTTCGGCGGGGCGCACTGTGTGCCTCTAGTCGCTTTGCCCTCCGTTCTGAAGGAGGATTTCAATGAGAACCTGAGGGCTGATGTGTGGCCGGAGGTGTACGGGGCAGAGAGAGGCACGCTGAGCGGAGAGCCTCTGAAATCAGGAACAGCCCTCATCTTCAAAGGAGTGAGTATTGCAGTCAAACAGCACTGATCTTCCAGCCTTGTGCATCGGATCCTCCATCATCACAGATCGAAAGAAACACTTGTTCCCAGCATTTCACACTGGCTAAATTAAACAGATTTTAAAATTGGAATATTGAGTAAAACATTTGAGAATAAAGCAGTGTTTATATCCAATGAGTCAAAGAGAACAAACTCGTCACTCCTTTATGTTTAAATTCAGTTTGCGAGTGTATTTCATCTTATTCTACTAAACCTGACCTAACAGTCTGATAATACTCTAAAGAGTTGCAGAGTTATAGTTATTAGAATGTCTAAAGTGTTAACATTTCATCTAATTACATGTTGATTTTGCAAGTATGACTACATAATAAACAGCATGAGTTAATGAAGAGAGCTGAGGTTTCTCTGTGTTCCTGCAGGAGGGACTGAGGATGCTGGTCTCAGCAGATCTAGACTGCACAAACTCCATCTACATCCAGTTCTCATTCAAGTTCATAACGAAGGGTGAGTCTGGCATGGAGCATGCTTAATCTCCAGTGTTTCTGCTTGTCTTCTGTCAGCTGAAGGGAAAGGTTGTTAACAGTATTTCTGTGTTTTACCTGCAGGCGTACCAGAGCGCTCTCACTCCGTGCTGCTGCAGTATTCAGTGAATGGAGGGATCAGCTGGCTGCTTATAGACGAGTTTTACTTCCCCACTTCAACAGACACGCTGTTTGTTCACATGTCTTTGCCTCCGAGCGCACAGACCAATGCTACGCGCTTCAGACTGTGGCAGCCGTACAACAGTGGTAAGACAAGATACTCACGCACACCTCGCTCAGTCACAGAGACATCACCAGTGGAACGAGAAGAGTTAAAGTCAGAAACACACTGTAAAAGGATAATTGGGTCTGTGAGAATAATTTTAATGCGTAAAGGCTGGAGTAAACAGATTTACAGACTGGAGGAGTCAATGCTAGCAGCTGATAATCCCAGTCTGCAGATTTGAGTTGACAGATTTCATAGAAGTTTGTGTAGTGTGTCACAGACTCTGATTCTTTGAGCTTCAGTCTCTGTTTCCATCCGGTTGGAAATCAAACGTTTTATTTTTTGAGCTGATTTTAGAAGGCATATTATTTTAATGTTTTGCATGCATCTTTGCAATTAGGCACATGAGTCTGGTACTTTATGATGCTCAGTTTCCTCTTGACTGTTTACGTTAAGTCAGCAAGTGTTTTAAAAGTCATGTGTATGTTTTTTGCATTTGATTCCAAAGCCTGATGTCACATCAATACCTCAAACATGGGCAAGCTCACGATGCTCTGGTTCTGACCAGTGTCTAACAGAGCATGTAGAAGCCAAGGTCCTTTTGTCCTTGCTATAATCGTTACACTTGTCATTCTTCAAACCCTCAGGGAAGAAGGAAGAGGTGTGGGTGATTGATGACCTGATCATAGATGGCAACACCATCAATAGCTTGCCGGTTATATTAGACAGTTTTGAGGGAGGTCCTCAGGAGGGGAACTGGTTGTTTTATCCCGGAGGAAACACTGGATTCTACTGCCCCTATCAGAGGACAGGACTGTGAGTATCTGCAGTGTTCACATCACAACATGATGCTGGTGTTTTGTGAGAGAGCGATGTCTTGTCTCAGTCTCACTGTGTTTGCAGCGAGGAGGACTCAGCCGTGGTGTTCGTGTCCAGTGAGCTGGGTGAGCACTCCATCACCACAAGAGATATCGATGTCAACGAGAACACCGTCATCCAGTTCGAGGTAGGGCTTTCAAACATAGATGCTGACATCTTCCTAACTGTAGGTTGTAGTAAGGAACGTCATTGGCTACTGTGTGATTCCTGTTCTAGATTAATGTGGGCTGCACAGCTGAAAGCTCTTCCTTGAACCCTGTGCGTCTGGAGTTTTCTCGAGATTTCGGATCCACGTGGCATCTGCTGGTTCCTCTGTGTGCCGGAGGGCCCCGACTCAGCTCTCTGTGCTCGACTGAGCTCCACCCGGCCAGCATCTACTATCCCGGCACCACACAGGGCTGGAGGAGAGAAATGGTCCACTTCGGCAAGCTGCGGTTGTGCGGGTCAGCGAGAGCTGCTTCTGTGTTTTTACGCTTCACTGTTGTGTGTTGGGTGTGTGACGGTGTTTCTGTGCTTCCAGCTCCGTGCGGTTCCGCTGGTATCAGGGGTTTTATTCAGGCGGCGCGGCTCCACCCACATGGGCCCTGGACAGCGTTTACATCGGCCCTCAGTGCCAGAACATGTGTAATGGGCACGGCGTGTGTGAGCGCGGCACTCACTGCAGCTGTGATCCGGGTTACTCTGGTCCCGACTGCTCTGTTCCAGATGTGCCAAACCCAGATTTCCTGAAGGAGGATTTCGAAGGTACAGGTGTTTGACAGTATGTTGTTATCTGACATGATATTTCATAATATTTCAAACAATCATGTGGCTGCAAATAGTGTTTGGAAAGTCACACTGAAAATGTGTGCTCTAGTAAAAAAAGTAATATATATATAAAATACATTTCAAAGTAACTATAGTTCAAATCTGCTAATATATCTACTGACATATCATTTGAGACTCACTGATATAAATATTATAATTAAACTTTATTTAGACTACTACTTGTGCACAATGCACATTTCTTAATATTAAGCATATAATGTGTTTTATTGTCAGTATTGATGAGGATGAGGGAAATGATGTGAGTGGTGCTCATTGGTTTTGAACCTGAGTCTTAAACAGAGAAAATTAATAACACCTGAATTCCAAGAATTTTACCATAAGAAACTACTCTGACACATGAAGCAACAGGACATTAAGTTGATATTTTCTCATAGCCCTGCTCTCATGAAAGCCTGCTAGTTAAATACATATCACACACGCCATTGTGCAGTATACTTTCTACTGCTTATTTACCTGTTTTTGCCACTATGTCGAGTTGATTGTTGTGTGTAACTCTTTATTCTGTGTTTTGTATTCCCGTACAGTACAGTAAACTGGAAGTATCTTCCCAGTGATTGACTGGAGCAGATTCATTGGGATTTATCTGTGTATAATAACTGTCCATTTTACTGATTGTGTCACACAGGTGGGGTTTTGGAGTCTCAACATTTCAAGTTGATGAGTGGAGGAAAGCCTTCCAGAAAGTGTGGCATCACCACCAGCGGGAATCACCTGTTCTTCAGTGAGGACGGTTTGCGAATGCTGGAGACATTAGATCTGGACCTGTCTAACGCTAGGTATTCCACAAACTCACCAGATATTTCACCGTGGAAATGTCCTTCACACCATTAGAAATGTTGGAGATGTGTTTGTGTCCTGATCAGGTTTATCCAGTTCTTCCTGAGACTGGGCTGTGGTAAAGCGGCTCCGGACCCACGCTCCCAGCCGGTGCTCCTGCAGTTCTCCGTGGATGGAGGTCTGAACTGGGCTCTCCTGCAGGAGTTCCTCTACAGTAACAGCAGTAACACAGCTCACCTGGTGGCCCTGGAGATCCCTCTCCGAGCTCGAACCTCAGCCACACGCCTGCGCTGGTGGCAGCCATCTGAGAACGGACACTTCCACAGCCCCTGGGTTATTGATAAAGTAAAGAGCTGCTACACCAGGACACGCGTGACAGTACTGCAATACACTCATTAACACTGGATTAAATACCAGATCAACAATTCAATTCAATTTAAAACCATTAAGCAATTTTTCCCTTTTTACTGCATTGTTAAAGCTGTTATATAAGTTGATATTTGAACTCCTCTGAAACTCAGAGTTCATTATTTGATCATTTTCATTTGGATAGTTTACTAGTTTAGAAGTACATGTCTAACTCTCATTAGAGTATTAGTAGACAGTTAGGTTAGGGTTAGTAGAATAAGTTGACATGTTCTTGCAAAGTTACTTATAGGTAGCAGAATGTCTAAATTGGACAATCATAATTAAGTGTTAACAGTTATTTTTAATTGTGTTTACATCACAAAATGATAATCTAGCAATGATGACTGGGTATGGTAAGTACATACTAGCTTCATGCCGTACATACAGGACATGAATGCCACAGGCTTTGGACTGTTTGAGTCAGTCCAGTCTTCATTCGTCCATGTGTGTTTAAGATCAGAACTGACAGTTTCAGGACTGTTTCTGCTGGAATAGATTATCTTGCAGAATCTTTTGCACATCTCACTAACCTTGTTTACATTTGGCATTAAGATGAGTTTCTAGAGGTCCAATCATAAGTGGTCAGCCAAGATGCTTTACATTTCGCCCTAGTTTTAACATGCATTTCAAACATGCATTGATTGTATAGAGAAATGGTGTCAACAGTTCTATAACCTACTTAGGCTAACAATGCTTTTGGGAAACTCAGGCCAGGCATCTGAATGGTTTTGCAAGGCATTGTTTATACAACCAGTAAACGTACATTTTGGCTGTTGTGCTGGTTTTGGATCTGGATGTAGAGTGGATGTGCTCACTCCGTTGCCCTGCTGTGATCTGTGTGTGTGTGTGTGTGTGTGTGTGTGCAGTTGGTTGTGGGTGGCAGTGCCAGCGGTTGGGGGCCACTGGAGGATGACTTCTCCTCCACAGATGGACGCTCTTGGCTGCTGCACCCTGGTGGCACGCGGATGCCGGTGTGCGGCTCTGATGGAGAAGCTTTTGCCTTCATCGAGAAGTCAAACACTCGCTACGGCATCACCACTGACATCAGTCTGGGCCCAGATGCATTCATCCAGTTTGATTTCTCTGCCTCCTGCTCCGTCACCTCCTCCTGCTACAGTACGTCTCCTGACATGAGCTTGCGCTTCTGTCTAAGCAGGGTTTTCCTCTGACCACTGTTCATGTGTCCGCAGCGGTGGAGCTGGAGTACTCTTTGGATCTGGGTCTCACGTGGCTGCCTCTGGTCAAGGATTGTTTAGCCACAAGTCCAGATTGTTCCTCATACACACTGCAGAGACTGCTGGTGTCAGATACTTACAACAAATGGGGCAGAGTTACATTACCCATACCACACTACGCCAGGTAAGCACCCACCCACACTATTGTCCTGTTCATTACTGTAAAGCTGCTTTGACAAAAAAATCGGTATGATGTAAGACTTTACACATACTTGTAAATCAAGTAAGGAATAATTGACGATAATGCATTAAATTATTGAAAATAATGCAGAGGTGGTAATGCTGTTACACCTCAGGTGTGCATTAGTTTTCAATAATTCAAAGGACTGGAGTCAATTATTCCACTCATACTACCGTACAACCCCACAACACATTAGCGAAGTCATGTCCTGATTGTTAGAGATTCAGACTTGTAGGTGGAGGAGTGAATATACAGCGCTCTCTCCCTCCTTCAGTAGCACGACTGAGCTGCCCTTGAGCAAGGCACCGAACCCCCAACTCCTCCCCGGGCGCCGCAGCATAAATGATGAACACTGCTCTCTGTGTGTGTGTGTTCACTGTGTGTGTGTGTATGTGTGTTCACTGCTGTGTGTGTGTGTGTTCACTGTGTGTGTGTGTGTGTTCACTGCTGTGTGTGTGTGTGTTCACTGCTCTGTGTGTGTGTGTTCACTGTGTGTGTGTGTGTGTGTTCACTGCTCTGTGTGTGTGTGTTCACTGTGTGTGTGTGTGTGTTCACTGTGTGTGTGTGTGTGTTCACTGTGTGTGTGTGTGTGTGTGTGTTCACTGCTGTGTGTGTGTGTGTTCACTGCTGTGTGTGTGTGTGTTCACTGCTCTGTGTGTGTGTGTGTGTTCACTGCTGTGTGTGTGTGTGTTCACTGTGTGTGTGTGTGTGTTCACTGTGTGTGTGTGTGTGTTCACTGTGTGTGTGTGTGTGTGTTCACTGCTGTGTGTGTGTGTGTTCACTGCTGTGTGTGTGTGTGTTCACTGTGTGTGTGTGTGTGTGTGTTCACTGCTGTGTGTGTGTGTGTTCACTGCTGTGTGTGTGTGTGTTCACTGCTCTGTGTGTGTGTGTGTGTGTGTTCACTGCTGTGTGTGTGTGTGTGTTCACTGCTCTGTGTGTGTGTTCACTGTGTGTGTGTGTGTTCACTGTGTGTGTGTGTGTTCACTGTGTGTGTGTGTGTTCACTGTGTGTGTGTGTGTGTTCACTGCTCTGTGTGTGTGTGTTCACTGTGTGTGTGTGTGTTCTCTGCTGTGTGTGTGCACTTCGGATGGGTTAAATGCAGAGTACGAATTCTGAGTATGGGTCACCACACTGGACTGTATGTCATGTCACGACATTGTGAAATTTTAGAGTTAGTATCATCTCTCTATGGTGTTCGCCAGCAGCGTTTCAACTAATAGCAAAACTGTAAGTTTATTTGCTTCAAGAAAAGCAACATTACTGACTCCATACTGTGCAATGTAATTTATCTTTTCAGTTGCAAACTGTATACTACTGAAAAACTCATTTACAGGGTAGGACTGACAACATGGTTTGTGTGCTTGCAGAGAGCGAGAGCAGGATAAAGAAAGTGTGCTTTGCATGGATAATAAAAGGTCATTTACTTGGGAAAACATGGAAACTGTCATTTTTAATCTTTTTTTTTTTTTTTTGGTCATATTTGTTTGCTGTGTTCAGTGTCTTTGGTTGTTTTTGTTGTTTTGCTATTGTAGGATGAAAATAACCTTTGAAATAACAGAGTTATATGGCGAAGGGATTTGGATGTGCAATGCGGTCAACAGGGAATTACTTCATAGCTGAAAATAACTTCACAATAGGATATCCATCAACCAGTCAGAATCAAGCATTCCCCAGCCCGTGGTGTTATGTCTTCCAAGGTTTGAAGGTATTTTGTTCTCCTTTTTTGTGTCAAATGTTCAGGTCCACAGCCACGCGCTTCCGCTGGTTCCAGCCGGCACCATTCGATAAGCAGCAGACGTGGGCTCTGGATAACCTGTACATCGGTGACGGCTGTCCTGAGATGTGCTCCGGTCACGGCCGCTGCAGACAGAGCTCCTGTGTGTAAGTCCCTCTCACGGTCACCAGGTAATGCCTGCTGTAAGTCTTTCCTGTTCCTCACGGCTCGTGTCTTTCAGATGTGACCCTGAGTGGGGTGGTGAGCTCTGTGACGAGCCGCTGGTCTCTCTGCCCACTCAGCTCAAGGACAGTTTCAGTCGAGCGCCGGCGCTCAATCACTGGCACCTGCTGACCGGAGCCAAGATCAGCAGCGTCTGTGGAGCCGTGGCCTCAGGATCAGCACTACACTTCAGCGGGGTAAAACTGTCCATCCTCCAGTCTCCGTTTCAGTTCCAGGAGCTTCTCACATTTACAGTGATGCACAGCCCTTAAATGACACTATTGCTGCATGAAATCATAATATCATGAAGGGCATTTACTAACAATAGACAAAAACTAAAAATCAAATATCCAAATTCATAAGTATTCCAGCCCTCAGAGTTAATACTGAGGATGACCTTTGGCAAAGAGCTTATTTTCTTGAATTTGTGTCCTAGGAGTCTTAGGTTTGCAGCTTGTTTTCCTTTAAGGCTTTTTTTATAGTTGGCCCATCTATTTTTCATTCTCTCTTTATGAGTTTTCCATCCCCGCTGTCTTTCACCATAGGGATGCTGTTCTCACTGAATGAGGCACAAAAGCTCAATTTTACTTTCATCAGACCGTGAAATCTCTCAACTGCCTCTAAGCAAACTCCATGTTTAATGTCATGAGATTATTCAGCCTATCTAGGAAAAATAATTTGTTAAAGCAAAATTTGTCTTTGCCTAGCTTTCTGTCCACCTACCTGTCTGTTGTAATAATGTTTCAGTATACGTGACAGTATTGTTACAGTTCTATTTGCATAAGCGATGGTAGTTTTGAATGAATGCGAGTGTCATTGCTGTTGTTTGTCCAATGGCCAGAGCTGCTCTCGTCAGCTGGTGACGGTGGATTTGAATCTGACCAGTGCTGAATTCATCCAGTTCTACTTCATGTACGGCTGTATGATCGCACCCAGCAACCGTAACCAGGGCGTTCTGCTGGAGTTCAGTGTGAACGCAGGAATCAGCTGGAATCTGCTGACCGAGATCTTCTACGATCATTACAGCAAGCCTGAGTGAGTCTTTCTGCTAGAAACTCTGATCTTCTTGATTTGAACCATTCCAGTAACCATTCTTACAAATCCCAGATCGACCTTGTGGTCCATCCACTTTATCCAGCTCTGCATGCGTACAGCGCATCTCTCTGCAGATATCAAGTAACTGGAACCTGTTGAAGAAACCAGCAATGTTCTGAGCAGGAGCTAGATGCTAAAGACAAGCACATGACCAGCTTAAACCAGCTCAAACCAGCTGCCATGCTTCTAATCATACCTAACCAGGATATGCTGGGGAGTCCTCTCACTCAATTAAACATAACCTGACATAATAAGGTCCCGAGACAACAATGCAGTGTAGTACTGCTTGACATACTAGTCCTTACTTACACTGTTCAATACACAGTGTTTCAAAATAGTGTAAAGTACACAGTTAGGGTTATGCTGAGTTTTATTCTGAGCACAGAGTAGCATGAGGGAAGGTCAGAACTTTTCTAGTATTTTCCGTGTTAGAACAGACGAGTTGCAATTATTATTATTTATTTTTTATGTAATGAATTAAAGGTCCTCTGTTTAAGTGTTCAGTGCATTATGAAGGTTTTCTGTTTCAGGTTTGTGAATGTTCTGCTGCCCGGTGCTGCGCGGTCCGTGGGCGTCCGGATCCGCTGGTGGCAGCCGCAGCATGACGGGGCCGATCGGAGCGACTGGGCTCTGGATAATGTGCTGATCTCTGGCTCAGATGCTCACGCTCAGATCTCAGACACGTTTGGAGGAGCAGCACTTCCCAGTCATGAGAGAGCGCCGGCTGACAGCACACACACACAACACAGCAGCTCATCCACCATCCACGAGGAGACTATTGGTACTAGATCACATCTACAGATACACACACACGCACGCGCGCACACACACACACACACACTTCAGCAGCTCAGTCTACTTCCAGGAGGATACCATCAGGACCAGAGATTTATAAACACACACCCATTTTTCTTTGACCTTGACTATTATTGGCACCTTTGATAAATATGAGCAAAGGTGCCTGTGACAATAAATCCACATTGTTTATCCTTTTAATCTTTCATTCAACAATTCACAAAATTATAATCTATCATTAAAGTAAAGCAATTGAAAGTGTGGAGAAAATCTCATGATTTAGGAAATGTTTATCTCCAATACATGTTGGCCACAATTATTGGCACCCCTAGAAATTCTTATGAGTAAATTATCTCTGGAGTATATTCCCATTCATATTTAAAAAAAATTAGCACACCTGGGTGACTAGGATAACTAAATTGTCCAGCCATTAATTCCTGTTCCACAGGATTATAAATATGAGGGACACAAAAGCCACATTTTCTTAATCATTAATCACAAGTAAGAATAAAACCAAATAATATAGTTCTGATGTGCAAATAAAGACTGTTGAGGTAATTACAGTAATCGAGCCTCATGAAATAAAAGCATGAATGACCATTTAAAAGTCCTTAAAAGAAAGAAATGGTTTCACTTTAGCTTAAACTTTGAGATGAAAAAAAAACTGGTTTTGATTACTGTTCTAATCTGTAGCACTATCAGTAAAGACCCCCAGATTTTTCACTACTGGTTCCACGCAGGAAGACAAAAGTGGACAAGATTTAAGCCGGGGAGGTAGCAACTTGTGATGATTCAAAAACTATCATCTCAGATTTGTCTTCATTAAGGTGAAGAAAATTTAGG
This sequence comes from Carassius gibelio, assembly GCF_023724105.1. Classification (NCBI taxonomy): domain Eukaryota; kingdom Metazoa; phylum Chordata; class Actinopteri; order Cypriniformes; family Cyprinidae; genus Carassius; species Carassius gibelio. The sequence goes on along the minus strand of NC_068413.1, from coordinate 16,316,708 downwards.
GACAACCAGGTCTTTACATCAGCTAGACACGCCAGCAGAACATCCAAACCCTTGTTATTAGATTCCAGGGGCAGACAGATTTGGGCATCATCTGTGTAAAAATGGAAGGAGTGTGATGTTCGTGACCCAGTGAGACACAGGGAGAGATCCAAATGCAGGTATGTTTATTTAGGGTAATCCAAATCGTAGTCCAAACAAGCCAGGGTCAAAACCAGAAACAATCCAAACAAACAAACAAAGAAGGAACAGGAAAGAGAACAGGAACGGGGACAGGGACAGGAACTCAGAATGCGAGAAACTTGGGAGACGAGAAAACTGGATAACGAAAGGAAAGGACTCCATACAGACAACAGGAAAGGACTGGTAAATATAGGGAAGCAATGACAAATAAGTGAAAATTAAAAATTAAAAAATTAAATTTATGCATTTAGCAGACGCTTTTATCCAAAGCGACTTACAGTGCATTCATCAATTTTTACATATGAAGGCACCTGGTGCAATAAGCAGGAGTGTTATTACTGTGATTAAGGGACAAGGCTACAAATTAAGGGACAGAAGCCCACCAGGGCGGCACAGAAGACCACCACAATGGGATCAATGGGATCAGAATAGGCAAGTCTGAAACAGAGAACATGAACAAGTCAAGGGTAGCCTCCGTGGACATGACAGGATCCGTCGAGCGCTCAAAGTTCGGCTGAGAAGTGACAAGCTCTGGAAGTTCCGCAGAGGCGAGGAGAGACTTTGGTAGTTCAGCCGAGCAGAGAAGAGGCTCTAGTATTTCAGCAGAGACGTGGAGAGGCTCTGGTAATCCCATGGTGTTTATACTGGATTCCAGAAGATCAATGCTGACTTGACTCTGCTCATGAGGATTATTGGTAACATGCATTTGTTCATGAAGATCAATGGTGACTTGCATTTGTTCATGAATTTCATTGGTGACTTCCCCTTGTCCATGAATTTTACCGGGAACTTGACTCCAGAGTGTCAACGGTGACTAGCCCTGACTCTGGAGGGTCAACGGGAAACTGACTCGACTCTGGAGGGTCAACAGTAGCTGTCATCCTGTGCAGAGGTGCTGGACAATCAGCCATCTTGTGCCATGACTCTGAACCGGCGGCCATCTTGGGCCTTGGCGCTGGGCTGGCAGACTTTTTGTGCAGTGGCGCTGGGCTGGCAGCCATCCCACCGGAAGAGACAGGAGTGGCTGGGGCATCCCACGGAAGCCGATGCTGCAAGTAGCACACGAATTCCCAGAACCCAAATGTGTCCAACTGAACCATTTCTATTTGGGGAACCGGGTCATCCAGCCCGGTATTGAAATAGTCCTTAAGGGCCGCATCATTATATCCCAGACCATCTGCTAGGGTCCAGAACATTTGTGCCATGGCACCCACCTCATTGCCCTCTTGGCGGAGGGTGGTCAATTTGAAATATTTAGCCCTCCACTCCACCAAACTGGCTGGGGAGTACACATGGAAAGACATACCGCTGGATCTAAACGGATGGAGTCCTTCTGTGACGTTCATGACCCAGTGAGACACAGGGAGAGATCCAAATGCAGGTATGTTTATTTAGGGTAATCCAAATCGTCGTCAAAACCAGAAACAATCCAAACAAGCAAACAAACAAAGAAGGAACATGAAAGAGAACAGGAACTCGGAATGCGAGAAACTCGCGAGACGAGAAAACTGGTTAACGAAAGGAAAGGACTCCATACAGACAACAGGAAAGGACTGGTAAATATAGGGAGGCCAATGACAAATAAGTGAAGGCACCTGGTGCAATTAGCAGGAGTGCAATTACTGTGATTAAGGGACAAGGCTAGTGGGAATTGTAGTGCCTACGGTGCGGTGCCTAAGGGGAAGTGAGCCCACTAGTGGACACCCAGGGAAACTGTTAGAAATCTTCTGTTAGAAATCTTATAATGGGCCATGATTTGGTCTTCCATTAGGAAAATAATCCAAAACAAACATCAAAATCAACACAAAAATGGGTCTCTGAGCACAAAATGAAGCTTCTGCCATGACCGTCCCAGTCCTCTGACCTAAACCCTTTAGAAAATGAGAATGGTGTCAATGAGATTTTGTCCCCACTTTCTATTGTTTTACTTCAACGATAGGTGCAAATTTTGTGAATTTTTTTTTTTACGAAAGAAAAAAAGGATATACACATTTAGAATTATTGTCACGGCCGCCTTTGCTCATATTTATCAAGGGTGCCAATAATAGTGGAGGACACTGTAAACAGATGTTAATGAAATTGAAATACTAACACTGTTGGTGTTCATCTACTATTTCATTTTTTTAACTGGAGATTATATTTCAATGTAATTTGATAGATTATTTTGCCGAATGAATTTAGTGCCAAATCAGTGGAAATAGTTACAGTTTAGCCACATTCAGTCAAACCAAAAGTAGTATTTCTCGCATTGTATCACAGTTTATTCAAAACAAATTCAAACAATTACCAAACAATGCTTCATTTTGTTCAGTCTGTGAAGTAAAAAGGTCAAATTAGCAATTAAAGAACAACACTTAAGCAAAACGTGATCAGGTTAAACTATCTGAATCATTTTTTGATCCCAAATTTCATTGGAAATCCACTATATGAAGAATTTCAGGGTATAATATGTCACAGTTCACTTTATTTTGCTATCCTCACTTATATATATGAACTATAGTGTCCTGCACCGACTAGTAACAAAAAAAAATCTAAATTAATATCTGGTATCTGAATAATTTTTGGTTTGACTGTAGATGCTGTTTTGCTCACTGTGTGAAGAATTCTGAAAAATGTACCTAAACATTGAGAAATGGGTTTAAGCTGGAAAAAACAAAAAACATAAACAAAAAACTATTTGTACAATGCATGTTTTATTTTTATTATTATTATTATTATTAATATCAAGCCATCAAACTATTGTGTTGTATAAAATTTCTATGTGGGTATTTGTCTTCCTAAATTAGTTCTATATGTGCAGTGCAAACTTCTATCAGTCAGAGGCACAGGATCACTGTAACTGTAACTCATCCTTCTTTTCTATAGTCATCTGAATTTATTTAATTTCAGTGAGCGATCACTGGCTGTTTTCTGAAGACTGCTCCGTGAAGCGTTTCTGCAGCTCTCCAGACGGTGTCATGGTGTGTGGCAACACTGATGGACAGGAAGTTTATGCTGTTACACATGACATAGTTCCTGCCAAAGGCTGGGTCATGCAGTTCAAGGTACACTCTCACTGATGCATGTTTCGGGCAACACTCATTTGTTTAGGCATCGGTTTCTGTTTCGGGTTGTAGTCATAATTGTAATTATTTGTGCATGCTGATGGATAAATATGTGTTTTGTTTGTCAGATTGCGGTTGGCTGCAGTGTGCCAGAGAAGCCTGCAGAGAGACAGGTTCATGTTCAGTACTCTGTGAATTTCGGTGTGACCTGGAAGTACCTGGTGCCTCAGTGTTTACCTGCAGATCCTCGCTGTGCCGGACTGGTGTCACAGCCGTCTGTGTTCTTCCCAGCCGATGGCTGGAAGCGAGCGGTTTATCCTCTTCCTGACGGTCTCGCAGACACGTGAGAAATCACAGACAATGCTTTATACATGAAGCTGAAATCAGTTTTTTCCAGTGCTAGAGTCATTTCTCAATGAGAAACAAAAACTGTGTTTTCTCATATTTATCATGTCAGCAGAGAGATCTGCCGATTATCACCACATCAAAAATTTCAAATCCCAGAACTTGACCATTATGACTGGTTATTATTTGTAGTCCAGGGTCACATTTCAGTGAGTCAGTGTGTCTATTCTGCATTTTATTTACTATGAAAAGTCATTTTTGCTAGCACACAAGTAGGGGAGAGAGTTCTCTATTATCTTCAGGTGAGTGATGCAAATTCTGTTGTTGTTCACAGAACGGTGCGCTTCCGCTTCTATCAGAGGCACTCAGATACACAGTGGGCAGTGGAGAACTTCTACATCGGACCTGCTTGTGAAAACCACTGTGGAGGTCATGGAGACTGTCTGGACCAGCACTGCCTGTGTGACCCGGGCTTCACTGGGCCCAACTGCTACGCCAGCACCACGCTGAAGGTACACCGGAACCCAGATGTGTAGTGTTCTCAAAAGTTCAGACTGGGGTACTAAAGTCTTAAAAATGCTAAGATTTGAGCTGGATTGAGGTAATCAAAAATCTCTGATTACATGGTAGATTCTTAATCACCATGTATCACCAGGTTGGTGTTAGCACAGTGGATAAGACACATGCCTTTGGTGTGAGAGACCCGGGTTTGAATCCACTGTGAGACACCAATGTGTCCCTGAGCAAGACACTTAACCCCTAGTTGCTCCAGAGGCGTGTGACCTCTGACATATATAGCAATTGTAAGTCGCTTTGGATAAAAGCGTCAGATAAAAGTAATAAAAGTGCTTAAATCTGATCTATTCTATTGTTTTACATGTAAACATACTAATTGTAGCCAATCAAAGATGTACAAACCTGATTCCAAAAAAGTTGGGACACTGTAAAAATTGTAAGTAAAAAAGGAATGGAATAATTTACAAATCTCATAAACTTATATTTTATTCACAATAGAATATAGATAACACATCAAATGTTAAACGCAAGACATTTTGAAATATCGTGCCAAATATTGGCTCATTTTGGATTTCATGAGAACTACACATTCCAAAAAAGTTGTTCTTATTGGTAGCAATAAGAGGCCGGAAGAGTTAAATGTACAAATAAGGAACAGCTGGAGGACCTATTTGCAACTTATTAGGTCAATTGGGAACATGATTGGGTCTAAAAAGAGCCTCTCAGAGTGAAAGTGTCTCTCAGAAGTCAAGATGGGCAGAGGATCACCAATTCCCCCAATGCTGCAGCAAAAAAATAGTGGAGAAATATCAGAAAGGAGTTTGTAAGAGAAACATTGCAAAGAGTTTGAAGTTATCATCATCTACAGTGCATGATATTATCCAAAGATTCAGAGAATCTGGAACAATCTGTGTGTGTAAGGGTCAAGGCCGGAAAACCATACTGGATGCCTGTGATCTTTGGGCCCTTAGACGCTAAACTGGGACACCATGTCATCCGGACTAAAGAGGACAAGGACAACCCAAGTTGTTATCAGCGCTCAGTTCAGAAGTCTGCATCTCTGATGGTATGGGGTTGCATGAGTGCGTGTGGCATGGGCAGCTTACACATCTGGAAAGATGAGCACCATCAATGCTGAAAGGTATATCCAAGTTCTAGAACAACATATGCTCCCATCCAGACGTCGTCTCTTTCAGGGAAGACCTTGCATTTTCCAACATGACAATGTCAGACCATATACTGCATCAATTACAACATCATGGCTGCGTAGAAGAAGGATTTGGGTACTGAAATGGCCAGCCTGCAGTCCAGATCTTTCACCCATAGAAAACATTTGGTGCATCATAAAGAGGAACGTGACAAAGAAGACCTAAGACAGTTGAGCAACTAGAAGCCTGTATTAGACAAGAATGGGACAACATTCCTATTCCTAAACTTGAGCAACTTGTCTCCTCAGTCCCCAGACATTTGCAGACTGTTATAAAAAGACATGGCCTTGTCCCAACTTTTTTGTGATATGTTGATGTCATGAAATTTAAAATCAACTTTGCCTAATAATTATACATTTTCCCAGTTTAAACATTTAATATGTCCTCTATGTTGTATTCTGAATAAAATAATGAAATTTGAAACTTCCACATCATTGCATTCTGTTTTTATAAACAGTTTGTACAGTGTCCCAACTTTTTTAGAATCAGGTTGTATCTCTTGAGCGCGTGAACACAATGACCAGTCAGTGCTCAAATCTTAGCGGGAAATGGAAGTTTTTTTTAAAACTTCAGTACTGAATGGGATCGCAGTCTGTACTTTTGACAACACTACAAACAAGTGAATGCCAGCTTGGCAAACATCAGGCTTTCCTTGTGTCCCCAGCAGGCATCGCTGAAGGAGCGCTTTGACTGGGACGGGGCCCACGGGCCGCAGTGGCAGCTGCTGGAGGGTGGATATCCCTGCACTGACTGCAGGGTGCTGGTGGAGGGAACCGCTCTGTACTTCAATGGTGTAGAGGCCAGACAGGTGGTCACCAGTGATCTGGACCTGCGTGGGGCAAAGTAACTACACTGAGCAATTTCCTTTCTTAGTTCTGTTTCTAATAAAACCTTCACGGCCTTTAAACTGTGGTCACACTAGACTTACTAGACACTAGAGCATGCTGCAATGGTCATGATATGACATCTTTTAAAAAACTTTTTTTAAATTCAACATAAATTATAATACATCTAAAATGTAAAAATATACAATCTAGTACCCTTTCCTACAGTGCTGCAGTTTTAAATTTATGTTCTTTTAATTGAGTTACGAGGTCATGCATCGATCCACTGTTGGAAACACAGTGTCTCAAGCTTTTGAAGTTTGGAGTGCAACAAAATCCAAAACATTTCGCAAAGTGTGTTTCTGGTCTTATGCATTTGTATGTGTATGAATGGAAGTCAATGGAATGAGAATGCAGTGTGACCGCACCTTTATTCTGTAGGACTCTTAATGTAGCTGAGCACCTCAACTGATGTTATTGTTAGTCTGGGTAAAACAATGTTCCCAGAACACGTTTCAATGTTTTTTTTGGTTAGACAGGAACATGTTCTTTTGACAAATTATTTATTAAGTGCTGTATTAGGTAAGGATTTAACCAGAAGAAAGAGAATGTTGCATTTGTCAGGTACGGGTAAACAGGAGACAAGAGATCCAATCGCAGTGTGAGATTTATCGGGCAATCCAAAATCAAAGTTAAAACAAGCCAGGGTCATAACCAAACATAAGTCCAAACAGAAACAAACAAACAAACAAACAAACAGGATCAGGAACAGGAACTCGAAAACTAGGAACACTAGGAAACCAGGTGATGGAAAGTAAGGACTCCATGTCGATAAAAGGACTGGTTAATATAGGGAGGAAAATGACTAACAAGTGAAGACACCTGAGTGCAATTAACAGGAGTACAATTACTGTGATGAAGGGACAAGGCTAGTGGGAATTGTAGTGCCTACAGTGAGGTGCCTATGGGGAAGTGAGACCACTAGTGGACACCCAGGGAAACAGAGACCAGACAGCGTGGCATTACCCCCTCCTCCACCGAGCAGCTACCAGATGCTCCACCCTAACTCAAGAACAGACCAAGGAACACAGAGACCAGGAGGGATGTGGAGCGGCAGAGGACCAGGGGGAGGGACGGAGGGCCAGGTAATATAGGGAAACAGAGACAAGTTCAAAAAACAAAAACAAGGAGACCAGGAGGGAGGTGGACCGGTGGAGGACCGGGGGAGGGACGCAGGGCCTGGTAATAGAGGGTAACAGAGACAGGAAGTGCCAAAACACAAAAACAACAACAACAACAACAACAAAACACAAGTCCAGGGGAGAACAGAGAGTTCAGTGGCCCAGGGCCGAACCGACAGGGCAGGAATCCAGAGTGGAGCAAGGTGGAATTGGAGCCATGCGGTTGAGTCAGAAACCCACCAGGGCAGCGCAGAAGACCACCACAACCGTGTGGTCGAGATAGAAGCCCACCAGGGTGGCACAGAAGACCACCACATCCATGCGGTCGAGACAGAAGCCCACCAGGGCGTCGCAGAGGACCACCACATCCGTGCGGTCGAGACCGAAGCCCACCAGGGTGGCGCTGAAGACCACCACATCTGTGCGGTCGAGACAGAAGCCCACCAGGGCGGCACCGAGGACCACCACATCTGTGCGGTCGAGACAGAAGCCCACCAGGGCGGCACCGAGGACCACCAAAGTGGGATCGATGATACATGACAGCAAGTCTGGATAGGCAAGTCTGAAACAAAGAACATGAACAAGTTAAGGGTGGCCTCCGTGGACATGACAGGATCAGTTGAGCGCTCAGAGAGTTCGGCTGAGATGTGGAGAAGCTCTGGTAGTTCCACAGAGTTTAGATTGGATTCAGGAAGATCATTGGTGACTTGACTCTGCTCATGAGGATCATTGGTTACCTGACTCTGCTCATGAAGAACACTGGTGACTTGACTTTGCCCATGAAGAACACTGGTGACTTGACTTTGCCCATGAAGATCATTGGTGACTTGAATTTGCCCATGAAGATCATTGGTGACTTGACTTTGTCAATGAAGATCAATGGTGACTTGCCTTTGCCCATGAAGATAGTCGGTGACTTGACCTTGCCCATGAAGATCAATGGTGACTTGAATCTGCCCATGAAGAACACCGGTGTCTTGACTCTATCCTTGAAGATCACCAGTGACTTGACTTGACTCGTGAGGTCTAATTTAACTCATTCGTGTCATGACTTGACCTGACTCTGGAGGGTCAACGGTGACTTGACCTGACTCTGGAGGGCCAACAGGAACCTGACTCGACTCTGGAGGGCCAACAGGAACCTGACTCGACTCTGGGGGGTCAACGGGAACCTGACTCGACTCTGGGGGTCAACGGGAACCTGACTCGACTCTGGGGGGTCAACGGGAACCTGACTCGACTCTGGAGGGCCAACAGGAACCTGACTCGACTCTGGAGGGTCAACGGGAACCTGACTCGACTCTGGAGGGTCAACGGGAGTCTCATTTTATTATTTTATTCAGAAATCTCCCTAATGAAATGAAACATGAAATGAAGCATGAAATGTTTACAAACATTAAGATAGCTAGGATATGTAAGTTCCCCTCACACCACCTCAAATCCTTTCAATTTAACAGTATTCAAAAAATAACAAGAATTAAAATCATAAGAAGCACAAGCCAAAACAAATTAATTTAGGCTAAGACTAAACCAAAACCATTGAAGGGTCTCTTATTTGACACAAACCAAATGTTTCCATATTTACTATGAATCTGAATATCAAAATATTATTTAGGATATTATCTAAACTTAGTTGTGTACTTCACTCGAGTTACAATATCCACGTAAAACAAAATACGTTTGGCATAATATCATAGTGGTCCAGTGATAACGCTTAACAGCAAAGATTTTATGACATATTTAAACTGAGCAGTGACAGTGAACAATGAAAGGGATGCATTTCAAGTTAGCAAAGCTTAACTGAGTGTTTTCCTTCCAACAATGGAAACAACTAGGCCTACTCCTAGTCATACAGATAATCAAAAATGTAAAAGGTTTCCTTTTATTTGTGTTTGTTCACACTAAAAACAAATATTTGTGCTTTTATAAAATAAAGAAAAATAGAATGCTGTTTTCTGTTGTCTTAGTTTCCTTTCACGCAGCACCAAAATTAACCTGAAACATACTAGACTACTAGTTTTTTTTTTATTTTGTTTTGATAATTCATTATTTAAGTAAAAATATATTTCTTGTAAAGGCCTATTTATTTGTTATATATATATATATATATATATATATATATATATATATATATATATATATATATATATATATATATATATATATAGCCAAGTTTATGTTTTTCTCCACTCTAAGAAGCGCTGTGACCATGTGAATTCTCTTGTTCTGTTGTTTGCTGCTTTTTGCAAATGTAAAATGAATCCCTGGAAGTCAAATGTTGGTATTTTTAACTGGTCACAGACACGTATCCTTTCTAATTTAAATTCAAATTCTAATTCAAATTCTAATTCAAATCTGTGTGTACCTTCATATTAATAACGTGCTTGTGGTGCCATTCAGGTTTGTGGAGTATTGGGCTAAAATCGGCAGCGAGGAGAATGTTACTCTGTGTCATCGTCCAACTTGTCGCAAAGAGGGTGTGTTATTGGACTATTCTATCGATGGAGGTATGTTTCTTAATTAATAACACAAATGCAAAATCATTTCCTTTTATGAATGCACAAGTCATATAAATTGATTGAGTTGTTCTCTATAAGGTGTGTCTTGGACGTTGCTTCATGAGATGGACTATCTGAAATACGTGTCTGTGAGGAGAGATTACATCGTCCTGCCGGAGAAAGCACTGACCAACGCCACCCGTCTGCGATGGTGGCAGCCGTTCTCACTGCTGTCGGGCCTGGTCCGGTCGAGTGCAGAGCGCGCTCAGTGGGCTTTAGACAACATCCTCGTGGGAGGCTCTGACATCAACCCCAGCACCCTCCTGGATACTTTTGATGATGGTGAGTCACGGGTTACTCCACTATCAGTGGCACTGCCATATCCTGAAGTCTGCAGCTGTGAAACATGATCCTGGAATCATGAAAAAAAACATAGATTTTCTTGAGCTGGTTGGGATGTAATAATATTATCAATATCGCAATAGCAAAACTGTCTTAATATTATCAAGGTCACATGACGATTTTAAATGGTCTTCCGGGCAAAATAAAAGGTTTTAAAATATATTTGTTTTGGGCCATTATGCTTTGGCACATTATCTGTCGAACACCCTATAACAGAAAGCACAATATGGCTAACTTGCTTCATCAAGTCAGTTTTCTCTGTGTGTTTCAAGGCAAAGCGCTCTTAAAGTGCTCAAAGTGCATTAGACAGAATCATTTTGAATAAGTTTAATATATATATATATATATATATATAATTCCCAATTCTTTATTTGTCTTTTTTCTTTTTTTTTTAAATGAAGCAAAAATATTGTAGATTTTGCTATTGTCACATCCCTATGAGCTACTGTCCATTTAATAGAGCTGCACTAATGTACTCCTTCCTCCAGAGGGCGTCTCTCACGAAGAGAGTTGGAGCTTCTATCCCAATGCTGTCCGTACGGCTGGCTTCTGCGGAAACCCGTCGTTCCACTTGTACTGGCCCAACAAGAACCAAGGCGGGTCGCACAATATCCTGGCCACCCGTGAACTCATTGTTCAACCTGGATACATCTTACAGTTCAAGGTTTCAGCACAAGATGTTTGAGATTGAAGCCCTGAATGTTTTATTACCAAGCACTGTATGCATCATCACTGAATTTTCATGTGAATTAAAATCATTTCTATTAGAACCGCAGATGTTCTCTACATTCTCTCGTTCACTCCCATCAAGAAATGCTCGAGACATGTGAACTGGCCAACCATTGATAAAAAGTTACAGCAGCTGTTTCAAGTATCTGTAACAGTGTAGGCTATAACGCTATAATACCAATCTAAAAAATGTGTTATTTTTTACTGAGCGTTGTCACTGTTAAGCAACAAATATAGATTATATACAGTCTTCCATGGACACACACAGGTTTCGATCGATTATGTGAATGATGTGTTCGGCATGCATGGTTAGTGGCAGAATTTTCTTTGTGTTAAGGCAACAAATAATAAGTGGCTTAAAGTGTAGAGAAAATATTGCCTTTTTTGCTCTATTTTGCTATCAAAAATGATTGCAAACAACAGAAAGTGGTGTTTATTATTGAATGAATTTAGCTTCATGAATTTAACAAATCGGTTTACTCAATGATTCACTGATTTGTTCATAAAAACGGTTTCTTACTTTGCGTCCAAATGTTCATAGTATCCATCCTAAATAGCATGTGAGATGAATCAGCTCTTTTAAAAGAATTGATTGAATAAATGACTCAGAGACTCACTTAAGACTGTGGTTTGCTGCCACCTACTGGCAATTATAGCTTCATATTTAAAAGTATCATACTATTTTTTTTTGTTTGTTTCATTTCATATTTCTATATTCCACTTTCTATAGTTAAAACATTAATTGCATAAAAAAAATTATGCAACTTTATGTTCAGTGTAAATGCATGTACGTGTGCCAAAAATAAGTGCATGGAGCTCTATATGTTTAATTATACTTAGGTTTATAGGCTTATCCCATGTATTCACTTCAGACACATATGGATGTCTCTGGGTTAAGCCACGGATATCTACTCACCCTATAACCTCCCCTGTTTGAGATCATTCAGTTTTCACACAGAAACACACAGATATACAGTGACTCTGGTCTTTGTCCACTTTAGATTGTGGTTGGGTGTGAGGCAGACCGATGTGATGACCGTCACTCAGTGCTTTTACAGTACAGGAAGGATGCCAGGTGAGTGCAGGTGACAGATGTGCATGTGTACCCTCCGTCACTCCTTCATCTTTGCAAGATTATCTGTATGCACTGTAACTTTATCTATCACATGTTTGTCCAATCCTGGTCCTGCAGAGCTTAGCTTTAATTAGCTGGGAGATTCTGTTAATCCTGCAGAAGTTGGTTAAGGTGTGTTTAATTGGAGTTAGATCTGAGCCCTGCAGGACAGTGGCCCTGAAGGCGCTGGGTTGGACACCCTGATCTATTGTCAAAGCCCAGTGTTTATGGCAGTTATCTTATAAGAAAGAGAAAGGCCAGTAGAAAAAGAAAGGAAGTGGTAATATGTTGTCTAGTAATGAAGTTCTTTTCCTCCACAGGTCAGACGTGTGGCAGTTAGTCCAGTCCGCCTGTCTCCCTTCTTCTGCCAACAATGTGGGATGCTCACCTTTCCAGTTCCACGAGTCCACGATCTACAGTCCTGTCAACAGTTCAGTGTGGACCAGAGTCACCATTCAGCTGCCTGACCACGTGTCCTCTGGGTACGGCTCATAGGGTCCCTAAATGATCCCTTCAATGGTCTTTTTGAGAGATTGCATTATAGGGATGTAACGATATCAAAATCTCACGGTACGGTGATATCATGATATGAAGACCACAATACATTTATTATTACAATACTCAAAAAAAAAAGTTAAATTCTTCCATTTAATGCACTTAATCTAGTTCAATAGCTGCTCGCATAAAATTCAAGGCATTGATGTTTAGCTACAAAACTACCACTGGCTCTGCACCCATTTACCTAAATTCATTACTTCAGACTTATGTGCCTCTAGAAGCTTGTGTTCTGCAAGTGAACGTCGCTGGATTGTTCATCCCAAAGAAGCACAAAGTCACTTTTACAGACTTTTAAATTAAATGTTCCCTCCCGCTGGAATAACCTCCCCAACTCAATCCGAGCAGCTGAGTCCTTAGTCATCTTCAAGAATCGGCTTAAAACACATCTCTTCCATCTTTAATTGGACCCTCTAACTTTAACACTCACTATTCTAATTCTATTCTTTAAAAAAAAGGCTTTTAGGCTTGCTCTCTATTCATTTGCTGCTTGTAGTTCAGGGTTGCAGTTTGAAAAAATATGGAAATTGATTTACGTAATTTCCAGGTATGGATTATTAGTATTTCCAGGCAAAAAATTTTCATTTTGGGTTTCTTCTCACGATTGTTTTTTTCTTTTTTCTTTTTTGACAAAGCCTCAAGGACATTTGCAAAATAATACAGAATTTTATGTGTGCACAAGAAACATTAAACTTGGCATATAGGACAGCGGTCACCAAACTCAGTCCAGGATGGCCATGTCCTGCACAGTTGAGCTCTAACCCTAATTAAACACACCTGAACCAGCTAATCAAGCTCTTGCTAGGTATACTTGAAATGTCCAGGCAGGTGTTTAGAGGCAAGTTGGAGCTAAACTCTGCAGGACACTGGCCCTCCAGGACCGAGCTTGGACACTGAGACAGGACGATGCACACTGAGTCATCTATTGTGTCATCAGCACATTTTCCAGTGTGGTGTCTGGACCACAGAGTATGCACTAACTCCGGAAGCTTTTCTAATACTGTTTATTTTTTTTTTATAGTCCCTTGAACTTGGCAAATGGGACGATGCACACATCAATGAAAAAACTATATGAAGAATATTAACAGATGACTTCTATATACCACATATAAAGCTGAAAACAGTGCTGTATGAACTATTAATGTTAAATATGATCCAAAGATCTAGTGAGAGGTTTAGAAATGTGTGTGTGGAAAAGGATGAAATTTTAAATGTAAAAGTGTAGGAGCTCTGTTAGCTGTTAAAAGGACTTACACATGAGCTGGTCTCAGGTATAGAAGCATTAATGCACATGTCTGTTAATATCGGACTCTTCTTCATGTGTTCAGTGCGACACAGTTTCGCTGGATCCAGCACGAAGCCCCTGGCGAGCGCTACAGCTGGGCCGTGGATCACGTGTACATCGGGGAAGCGTGTCCTGGACTGTGCAGCGGTCACGGCTACTGTACCAGCGGACCCATCTGCATCTGTGATGAAGGCTATCACGGTGGGCATCAGTTCTCTATAACTCTGGGATTCTGTGAAGTTTACAACAGAACAAACAGGAACAGGTTTTGTCTTTCTCAGGTGATGACTGCTCTTTGTCCAGCAGTGAACTGCCCAGCTCGATAAAGGATAACTTTGAGTCCGGTTCAGTGTCTCAGGAGAGCTGGAGTCTGATTCAGGGCGGTGGTGTGGGCAGCGGATGTGGTCAGCTCTCTCCTCACGCTCACGGGGACTCGCTGTACTTCAACGGCTGCAAGATCAGACAAGCCATCACTAGACCTCTGGATCTGACCCGTGCTAGGTGAAGCAAGAACACTGTTCAAGACATCCTTTACTTTATTGCTTATTTTATTCATTAATGCAATCAGTCACCATCCTCTCAACATCTCTTTCCTCCAGTAAGATCATGTTCGTGCTGCAGATAGGCAGCGTGTCGCAAACGGACAGCTGTAACGCTGCACTGGATCAGGCGGATACGGTCGACCGGGCCGTGCTTCTCCAGTACAGTGTCAATAACGGAGTTAGCTGGCACGTCATTGCTCAACACCAACTAAAAGATTTCATCAAAGCCCAGAGAGTGTCCTACAACATCCCACTGTGAGTCTGCAAACATGCATTACATCTATTCCATTATGCCACAAATAATGCTGAATTACATGCGTGTGGTGGGTTCAATTCCCATAGGGTGCATGAAGTGGTAAAATGCATACCTGGGATGCAATGGAAGTTGCTTTGGATAAAAGTATCTGTCAAATGTGTGAATAGCTTGTGTTCTTTGTTCTTGTTTGAAATTCTGTTATTTAGTAACAGCCTAAGGGCCTTAATGCTAATCTACAACAGGGGAGCTCCACCTGCTCCTGATCAAACACACCTGAACGAACACCTGATAGTTACAGACAGATTTGTTTAATCAGGGTTGGAACTGAACTCTGTAGGTGGGACCATTAACCCTTTAGGTTAAAAAAAGCTTAGTTTCTGACTTGTAAATGGAGCTATATGGAGTATAACAGCATATTATATTCTGTGTGTGTGTGTGTGTCTGTGTGTGTCTGTGTGTGTGTGTGTGTGTGTGTGTGTGTGTCTGTGTATCTGTGTGTAAGCTTTTTTTTTAACCTAAAGGGTTAATGGTCCCACCTAGTCATCAACCATAAAAAAATAAAAAATATTTTACCTCTCCCCAACAGGGACAACCACCAACCATCAAGAATGCATGATTTTATGGTGTCATGGCTTTGCAATAAGAAAAGTAATTATAATGGAAGTCAATGGGGCAAAAACAGCCACAAACAATAAATGAGGGGGAAAAAAATAAAATCTAATGCTGCACAAAAACTAACAATCCATCAAAGCCAATGTATTTCCTAATCATGCCCAAGACTGTGATAAAAGGTAAAAAAAAAAAAAAAAAAATATCCAGCCACAATTACTTTTTATATTGAAAATAGGTCATTTTGTTTGTTTGTTTTTTCCCCCAAATCAGTGACATCATTTATGAACTTGGCAATTAAAGAGTTAAAATTTTAGATTTTTAAAAAACATTTGTTAGTTTTGATCAGGACTGAGGTTGATTAATAGATTTATGCAAAAAAATTTGAAGAAAAAAAAGTATCTGATACATTTTTACAGCGGTTTAATTTAGTGGATGTTTTCATCCATGAGCATCACGAAAGGGCAGTGAATTTGCCCACAGTGTACTGTAGAGTTTTTGAAAAATTTCAAGCATTTTCCCAAAATATGTCAAAATAAGATTTGTCACCAAAAATAATTGTACGGTACCAGGTCACACCGAGTACACAGTCAGCCTGGTTCTTGACGCATACAGCGCTATGATTTTCACAAAGCAGAAAAACATGGATGGAATCTCAAAATCCAGTCATGAAAATGAAACTTACATTTTAATATGGACAGTCACAGAATTTGTCAAAGTTAGCAATTAATCAAATCAAATCTCCATTTGGACCAGTATCTGTAAATGTTATGCCACAAAAGTTGATTGAAATATGAATCCTGCGTGTTCTGCGCATCTCTGTGTGAATGAATGAATGGTTTGTTTACTACAGGCTGAAGTGCGTGACACAGTCATTTCAGCATCTGCCGTCTCAATGAGGACTTAAATACATAAACAACATCACCAGAACTGTTCTGAGTCACTTCACAAGCATTTTACCCTTTCATTTGAGTAAAACCAGTGTCAATTTAAAGGTATTCACGGCAACCCGCCAAAATAGAAGTTCATTTTTACATAAAGGCATTGTGCTAGAAATATCACTATTATTTAGTAGAGTATATGTGATACTGCTACTACTGTTGACAAAATTGATAAAACTTTATTTTTTTAAGAAATGAATCACACAATATTTCTTCCATATTTTATTTTTAATAACAAATCCCCTTTATTTACCAAAAAATAAAATGTGTTTAAATTTCCTTAATTAAAAGGTGAAACTTGTTTACCGTTTTTCATAATTATATTACTTGTTGAAAAACTTTAAACACAATTGTAAATAGGTATAAAGAATGACATTGGTTTTATTTTCAGTGATAAAAAGTTTTTGTTTGTTTGTTTGTTTGTTTTTGTTTCATTAGCAAATTTTTGTGTTTTGCTTTGGTACCGAAATTTGTACTGAGAACCGTGGTATTGGTACTGAAAATATGTATAAAACGATATGATTTTTTAAAAGGGGTCATATGATGTTGCTAAAAGGAACATTATTTTGTGTATTTTTGCTCCATGCCCCACTTTCTGAAAAACGTTGATTTTTGGGAAATGGAGTCTGGGGTGAATGACAAAGGTACAGGATAGTGTCTTGTGAGCATGGCATCGCTGTGGAAGAGTATTTACTGGTGTGTTGTTTCTCTGCTGCAGTGAGGCTCGTGTCAGAGGCGTTCAGATGCGATGGTGGCAGCCACGGCACGAGGGCGCAGGACACGATCAGTGGGCGCTGGACCATGTGGAAGTCATTCTGTGAGTACTCCTGCCTACAGACATCAAACCAGCCTTCTGATAATCATTTCTCCATCACTCAGACATCAGTAAAATCTATCAGAAAGCTGACACCTGTGAGAAAAGTGCTTAGATTTGCCAAAATATGATCTTATTAGGCTTATAATGAAGTATGCTTATTATTAATACTATAGTTTCTAGATAGTGCTGCATTGCTGATAGACAGTAAACACTCCCTGTTCTCATCCTACACACACACACACACACACACACACACACACACCTCTCACTCAAGGTCTGGTTTCTCTCTCTCTCTCCCCCCCCCCCCCCCCCCCCCTCTCTCATCACTGCCCTCCACATGTTCACTGCACTCCTCCGTCTGCCTCCACCATCCTGCGCTGTTCTGCAACAACCTTTCCCTTTCCTGACCTCCACTTAAATGTATGTTCCTCTTTGGCCCCTGTTGTTTTCACTCCCAACACTCGACTCTGTTGGCACTGCATCCCTCTGTTGCTCTGGTCCTGCTGTCGCAGGTCAGGGCTCTTTCACCCCCAGACCTTTGTGCAAGCCAGCAACAGCCCTGTCCTGCATCTTTTAACCTTTCCTCTCTTCTGTATTCTGCTCCCTATGGCATGGCTGTAGTGTCAGGTAAGTGCTTTGCTGTTCCCAGAATGCACCAGTGTTCCCTGCCTTTGGTCTTCCCTCATTGACCCTTTCTTGAACATCACTGTCAATCAATCAATCACCTTTATTTATATAGTGCTTTAAACAAAATACATTGTGCCAAAGCACTGAACAACATTCATTTGGAAAACAGTGTCTCAATAATGCAAAATGCACTGTAGACCTCATCACCCCATACATGTGGAAAAAATAAAGGAAATAGCACATGAAAAGTTAACTAAAGTTCATCATAATTTAGGTAAATCAATTACAATTGCAATTGCAGCACAGCACATTCATTAGCTGTTAGCAATACAATGTTATCTTGAACAATATGCAAATATTAATCAGTAGGACCATATTTCAAGAGGCACTGAAAGTAAATATACAGTTTTGTACAGAAGTTAACATTTTTATTTTAAGATTATGCCTTTTGTTTTTGCCCAGTACTGTGTGCATGTCAAACTTTCCATTGTTGTTTTCCCCTGTATCCTACCCATCTAATCTAAAGACTCTTTCCTCTAAGAAAGTGGTGTAACATACAGCCAAGTATAGTGACCCATACTCAGTGCTCTGCATTTAACCCATCCGAAGTGTGTACACTCACACACACACACACACACACACACACACACACACACACAGAGCAGTGGGCATCTTTTATACTGCATCACCCAGGGGTTCAGTGCCTTGCTCAAGGACACCTCAGTCGTGGTATTATCAGCCCAAGACTCGAACCCACAACCTTAGGGTTAGGAGTCCAGTATCATCCAGGTCACTGGAGTATGTGACAATAATAATAATCTTATACACAGCTGGAGCGTCAAAAACAATCTAAGCACAAGACTGTATACCAGAGGATGTACTCAAGCCAACATAAAGCAAGATGGTGTAGCAGTGAAATGAAAGACCCATCGTACACTTACTGCTCACTTTATCAGGTGCACCTTTCTTATTCTGGGTCAGACACTCTATTCTCCCAGAACATGATTGGCTGATTACACACCTGCATTAGCATACAGATGTACAGGTGTCCCTAAAACAGGCTACTGAGTGTATAAGAGTGAACCATTGTGGACACGACTCTTACATACAAGAGCAAAAGTGACAATGATGTAGATAATCTGAACAGGATGAACAGATGAACTGAGAAAGGAGAGAAAGAAGCCCATTGATCCATTTACACATTGATCACACTTCTCACCATCAGAGAGTCAGATCCCACAATTAATGCGTCCTATTGTGGTGAGTTAAAGGAATAATTCACACAAAAATGAACATTTTGTCATCATTTACTCATGATGAATGAATGTAAAAGTTAATGTGCCATGTCAGTCTTTTAATAAATAAAATTACTTTTATATGCAACCTTCAGTTTAAAAGTTTTAAAAGTTCTGCTTAAAGGGGTCATATGATGCGATTTCAAGTTTCCTTTCTCTTTGGAGTGTTACAAGCTCTTGTTGCATAAAGAAGATCTGTAAAGTTGCAAAGCCTAAAGTCTCAAATCCAAAGAGATATTCTTTATCAAAGGTAAGAGTCAACCACACCCCACTAAAATGTCTAATTTTACCAAGCCCCCACATCTCCGTCACAATGAAGGAAGATTTGCATAACACCACCCAAATGTTCACGCAAAGAGAGCAGTAACTTTTATTCTCTCTGTTGCTGCCAGCGTCATGTCGTGGAGAAGCTGTGTGTTTCGTTGTTTGGTCTTCCGAAAGAGGACATGACTAGAAATCAGTGGTTAATTTTTATGAACAGCACTGTTCCAGAACAGTTCAGACCAAATATTCAGATGTGTGCAGCACATTTTACAGAGGATCAGGACTGTTTCTGAACCAGAAGCCTGCAGTGCATCTGTGGCACCATGTTTCTATAAAGTTGGGCAGTTCAAACTTTGCAAGGACAGTCTGGCACTTCAGTCTGTAAGTATGTTTACATATTTAAAGAATTTGCCAATAATGATTCAAACGTTAGTTTTGAGCAGTGTAGAGTAGCACTTGTTTGTTGTTTCTCCAATCATAAATGCAGACGTGGTAAAAAGACAGTGTAAGTCATTATAATCAGTCATTATGTCCCCACTAGATGCAACAAATGCCTCATTTGTAATGGGTTTTATTAGTTTCGTCGTGCCGGGACACACAGCATCACAGTATGGTGAGGGGTGTTACATTTTGACATCACTACAAACTGGATAGCTGGCCAATCAGAGCACACCTCGCTTTTCAGTCTGATGAGCTTGGTAAAAATCTATGCGTTTCAAAAGGTGGGGCATAGAGGAGAAACAATAATGTGGAAAATAATGTGTTTTCTGAGACTTAAACTTAAACTTAGAGTTGTTTTAACTTTTTTAAAGTGTATTAAGATGTTGCCACAAGCCTAATCAGATTAAAATGCAGTCAAACATGACATGTGTGTGCATGCTTGGTAAAGAGCTGGTTCCCTGTCCCAGGTCCCTTATTAGGGGCCAAGCACCGAAGGTACCCTATTGTGTTTGTTCCCGTTCTTCTTCTTATTATTATTCCTTTTTCCGACAAGGAGTCTATGGCAGCCCATAGAACCGATTGCGGGAAAGTTGTTATGGTTTGGCATTCTGATAGAGGACAGTGCCAACATTAAGTACACCAATTTTGGTGTGTCTAAGACATTCCCTCTAGCACCACCAACTTTCCAAAGTTTCACTTTGATTTTGTTAATAACTTTTTAACCGTAGGGCCAATCAACAATTTTTCCTCTGATTTCTGAGCTCATTCCGATTTGATTGCACGCTATCAAGTAATTTTCCGTCATAGAAGTATGGCCGCCATTTAGAATTATTTGAAAAACCTACTTTTTCAAACTCGTCCTAGATGGTTTTTCCGATTTACACGAAAATTTAACCAGATCATCTTTAGTCAGTGCTGACCAAAAGTTATGCAACTCAAATTGTTTCTTCAAACCGTTTTCGATAAACGCTCAAACAAATTTTACGTAGCGTTTACAAAAACAGTCGTAAGGCTGTATCTCTGCAACGATTTATCGTATTCAGACCAAACTTGGTACACGTCATAACAAGCATGACCTGAGGCTACATGCTGTGTTTCAGCGCAGCGCCACCTACTGGTCCAGAGATATGAAAAATGGCTATTTTTGCTTACATCTAAACAGTTTGTCCAAAAATCATAAAAATGTTCTTGTTAGATTCAGGGCCACATGCTGAGTCGACTGATTTTCATCGACCATTTCGGCCATTTTGACTGTTGGACATTTTGAATTTTGTGCTAAAATGCTGTATTTTCAGAACGCATCAACGGATTGTTACGAAACATGGTATGGGTCATCAGCACAATGTCCTGAAGGAGCGTGAGAAGTTTCGAAAAAGCGCCACCTAGTGGTGATCATCTTTTTTTAAATGCTTATAACTTTGAGTGTGGTTGACTTATTTTCGCAAGACTCATCAAATTAGTCTCCTGAAACCTTACCGAGTCCTATGATACCAAACATGCTAGGTTTTGCCTACCGTTTGTGTAGCGTTGTGATTTAGGGCTTAAAAACAATTTGGCTATATCTTCAAAACCGCTTGTTCGATCGAGACGAAACCACCGTCAGAGGTTCGGAAACATAGGTCGATAGCTATACACCAATGCCCAAATGCCAAAATATTGATAGTAAGGGGTAGTAAAATTCAATCAAAGTCAAGAGTCAGTCATTTTTTACGTGATTTTAATGGTGGATGACTGAGACTCTTGGTGGCGCTATAATAGAACAAAACATGAAATTCCCATTGACTTCAATGCAGTTTTCTGATATAGAATGCTATACTAAACAAATGCATTGGTGTAATATTACGAAACTCAGAATGTGCCAACAACACCAACCCCTGAAGGTACTCAAAATATTTCGAAACAGCGAAAGTTATAACAAAATTTCCAAAAAGGCCAATAACTTTTGAATAAATCTGGCTATTGAAATGACGCTGGTTTTAATAGATTCCTTGGGTCAAGCCGAGAACATAGATACCAAGATTTCCTTATTTGGCCAAACTTCCTGTCCGCCATCTTGATTTTCTGTCAAAACCTACTTTTTCGAACTCCTCATCAACCGTTGGTCCGATTTTCACCAAAATTTAATCATATCATCTTCAGACTGAGCCACCTAAAAGATATGGATTTGGTGTCTATATACGAAACAGTTCTCATTTAGCGCATCAACAAATTTGCTGGAAGGATGCCAACATGCATTTGAGGCTATATCTCAGCAAAGCTTTGACATTTTTGCACCAAACATTGGATGTGTCATCGTCACCTCACACTGACCATTCCACACTAATTTGGTAACAGTGCCACCTATTGGTTACACGTGATAAACCAATAAATCCTATTACTAGTGGTCGTGTTTTTGTTTTCAATCCATTTTGCCTAAAATAATCTTAAAACGGTTTTAATTACTCATTCCTGCCGTTTTGTCTGAAGCTTGCTTCTGTAGTGCTTGGCCCCGTTACTGCTGCTTGCAGCTATATTTTGTGAATATATTTGTTCATGAGCCATTGCTAACTCTGTGTGTGGTGGCTGTATCTCCACTAGTCCAGAGACTCACAGATAAGCACAGATCCCTTCACCGGTCCCTCACCCTCATTACAGCACCATCTCCCCATCCTGTCCCTTCATGCTTTGCAGACGCCCCTTCCTGTCCTGGCTGCGTTCCTGGCTCATTGGTCCCATCCTGACGGACAGAAGAGGCAATGACAGGCTAAGCAATTAGCGACTCTCAGAATTCTGTCTGTCTGTCCTAATCACAACCTCTCGCTCTTCTTACGTTTGATCTCTTAATCTTTTTCCATCTGCCAGTCTTTCCTCAAGCTCCAACCTCAAGCACTACCGTATAGATGTTTCCACTCAAAACCTGAACCGGATTGTTGTCTTTGTCACCAAAAAATTACGATGCACTAGCTCCAAAAGACCATGAAATGATACTTTGACAGTGTTTGAGGTTAGGAGTGAACGATCTGTTTGATTCTGTAGTTTGTGGATTCAGTGCTGTGTGAATAATTAAAGAAGTCTAGTTAGGAATTAGAGTAGTGATTGCACATGAAAAATCTTTCCTTGCATTGGTAAACCTGTCTGCTTTCCTCTTCACAGCACCCGTAAACAGAACTACATGATGAACTACTCCAGACAGACTGGTCTACATCACTACTACAACAGGAAGAGGCGGGCACTGCGGCAACGAACCTAAAAGATTCAAGAGAAAAAGCTGCCGCTCACACGTTATTCTGTTGGCTACAATCCGCTTTCCCTGATGAGAAAACAGCATGTCAGGTCACTTCTGTCAGCATCTGGCCATACTCTCTCATCTGAACGATACATTGGACCATCTAGTCCCATTTCTAGCCAATCAATGCCTTCCCAGAGCAGTGTGATGGGAAAGACAAGCACCTAAATGTGGCGATTTTTGTATACTATCTATGAACTATTGGGTTCCTAATTCTGTTTATTATAACCTTGTTTGAATTCTCCTGATGTGAACGACTGCAAAGCTCTCCTGCTCTCACCTCACTTTCTGCCACACTGTGAAGTTCTTCTGATGGTTCTGATGCTGATAAAGCTCTGAAGAGGAGAACCGAAGACGACTCGTGCTGAAGCAGTTCCTTGGATGAAGATAATGACAATGTGTTTTGCTGTTGTGTGTCTGTGGGTTCGTTTTGTGATGCGTTGATTGTGCTGTTCAATTGTTTGTTAGTTTTATACTAACTTGTATCTTTTGGGCTTGGATCATTTTTCCTTTGTGAAGCAAGGCTTGTGGAGAAGTCAGGCTTGGAGAGGCAAAAAAGAAGCAAGCAGAGAATGAACAGAAATACATTTAAAAAGAGAGACTAATGATGTTTTGTTGTTGTTGATAAATCACTTTTTTTTATATATCTTGGTTCCTTAAGAATATTTATGGTGAATGGTTCTCCACTAAACCTATTTAAAATACACTGTGGGTGAAATCTGTGTTGTTGATGTTTTTTCTGTTTGTTTGTTTTTGGTTTCAGTTAGGTTTAAGTTATAATGTCAGGTTCTCGGTTCTCATCCAGTTGTGCTGTTACACATCTCCTCATCTCCACTCTTTCTTTGATGACCTGTCAGTGTTGTTTATGATGTTACCTTCTCCCCTCTTGGTGTAGCTCTCCAATATAGCAAGTTCCTGGTATATATATATACATATATTGTATAAAAATATATATATGCAGGGATCCATCAGCCTTATAAAAGGGAAATAAAGAACTGTCAAAACCTCCAGCAGAAGAGTGGTGATTTATTAAGGTGTTAGATACACGCAAACGCTCGTACCCAATTCATATCAAATGTGACCCTGTACCACAAAACCAGTCATAACTTTGGGTACATTTTTTGTAATTGATATTTATAAAGCTGAATAAGCTGAACAAATTATCTTTATGGTTTGTTATGAGGACAATATTTGTCTGAGATACAACTATTTGAAAATCTGGAATCTGAGGGAGCAAAAAAATCTAAATATTGAGAAAATCATCTTTAAAGTTGTTCAGATGAAGTTCTTAGCAATGCATATTACTAATCAAAAAATAAGTTTTAATGTATTTACAATAGGCAATTTACAAAACATCTTCTTCCTAATGAGTTTTGGCATAAAAGAAAAATATTTTGCCCCATACAGTGTATTGTTGCTTCTGTGCTGCAGGGTTATATATCCAGACTTATTTAAACCGTTCAACCGCCGAAACAAACGATAAGATTTGCACGTGTCTTTTTTATCATATTTAGTCAGTGACGCCACGTTAGACAGTTATGTACACTTATTTACACACACCGTAATTCTGATTCAACTATAGTCTATTTAAATATCCTAAAATATTTGATTTGTTTAAAACAATTATATACTGCTTTGTCGGGAGGAAAAGAAAGAGATTGAAGTATTTTATACAATTTTGTTTTTACATTCATTTTGATATATTTACTCCTAAACAATACAAGGACAGTGAATGATTTTGCACAATGTAATGTACACACAATCTTCCACTGACAGGGAATTATGAAAACATTTTTGCCCAAGTTCTGGTTTTATAAATCTGAAAAACTTAGAAATTCTATTAGAAAATCTATCTTTTGTGCGTGCGTACACTTATAAGATGAAATCCACGGAAAGTTATCTACATGAGGCTCCTGGTTTTCCATTACACTCAGAATCACGTGACCTGTCTGAGACTTGAACCTGGGACATGCAGTGATCAACACTTCATAGCCACGCCCTAGCAACCATTAAGAGCTACCTAGCAACCTAAATCCAAAGAGGGATATCTTCATGTCTGAATATCATAAAGGCTTGGGGGTTGGTTTATATCATTCATGCTGGCAAGCAGACTTTGAAGTATCATCATTGGCAGCTGCCAGGCCACTCCCTAGCAACCAAACACAGTACCCTAGCAACCATTTAGTGAGTCTTATATCTTTGCAACAGAAAATTGTATCGACGTGGGAGTTGGTTCTTTTGACCCATTTTGGCTAGTAAACAGGAATTACAACATGCTAGTCATGCTAGTAGTCAATAGCTTCATTCTAATATTGATTAGCTAAGTGCTAAATCAGGCTAAGAACTCTATAAAACTATATAGTAATGATCTGTAACAACTAGTAGATGCATAGCAAACACCTCAGTTACCCTAGTAACCATCCTAGCAACGTCATATACACCCTGGGGTTCCTAGCAACCACACAGGTTACCATAGCAACTGCCTAGCAACCACTCAGAACACCATAGCAACCGCCTAGCAACACCTTAGCAACCACCTTATGTAACCTAGCAACCACATAGCAACACCCTAGCAACCACCACAAATATCCTAGCAACCATTGTACCCCAATGGATTATGGGGGAAACTCTGTGCTGTGCTTTCTGTCCTGAAATCCTCCTGTAGCAACCTCGTTCCTCGTTCTGAGCCAGTCACGTGTATGGAGCCTTCTCTTGAATTCACTTCACAGACACACTTATAATGTGAAAGTGAAAGCTACACGCTGTTTACATCATCATAGTGTGTGCTTACTCTCTGGTGATTATAATGCAGAAAGAGACGATGGTCTCTGAGTTTGTAAGAGCCCAACAGCAGAACTAGTTTTTCTTGTATGATAAGGCAAGGCGAGTTTATTTCTATAGCACATTTCGTACACAATGGTAATTCAAAGTGCTTTACATAAAATAAAGTAAAATAATCATTAAGAAAAAAAAAAAAACAAGCAATTTTAAAACTTTTAAAATTATTAAAAAATTTACTTAATTAAAATGAATTTAAAAACAGAAAAAAAAAAACAGTGAAAATATAGTGCAATCAGCTCGGACATCGCACAGTGCTCATTTAATAAATGCACAGCTAAACAGATGAGTTTTGAGTCTAGATGTAAATGTGACTAGTGTTTTAGCACATCTGATCACTTCTGGAAGCTGATTCCAGCTGCGAGCGGCATAGTAACTAAAGGAGGACTCCTCTTGTTTTGTGTGAATCCTTGGTATTTCTAACTGACTCGATCCTAATTATCTGAGTGCCCTGTTAGCCTTATATTCAGTGAGCATATCTGCAATATTATTTCGGTTCTAGGTCATTTAGTGACTTATATACGAGTAAAAGTACTATAAAATCAATCCTAAATGTAACTGGAAGCCAGTGTAAGGACCTGAGGAGGACTGGTGTCTCAGTTCCTGACATTGAAATGGGGGCAATATACATGTTGAAAATAACAATTATGGAAAGTCTTTGGAGTCTGCCAGACAGTCATCTTTAACCCCGCAGCACTGAGGGAGTCTACACAAACATATCACCTCATGTGTGTTAAACGCGCGCTCACGGCAGCGCAGAGTAGAGTCAGTGCTTCCTCCAGACCGCAGGCGGCGCTGTCTCTCGCGCAGCGCAGTGTCAGTGCTTCCTCCAGACCGCGGGCGGCGCTGTCTCTCGCGCAGCGCAGTGTCAGTGCTTCCTCCAGACCGCGGGCGGCGCTGTCTCTCGCGCAGACTCACGGACGCTGCGCTGTTGATCCGAGCGATCTTCAGCGGATTCATGCTACTTATCTCGCTCTAAACACCGTTTCTCCTCCTTTCACACCGTTTCTGGCTGTTCGGGTGATTTAAGTGAACGCCATGTCCTACAACTACGTTGTGACGGCGCAGAAGCCGACGGCGGTGAACGCCTGCGTCACGGGTGAGAGTTGTTTATCTCCCGCGCTTCGGGCCTCCGCGGAGAAACACCGATCGGGCGTCACTGTCGTGTTTCGATCATAGACTATAAAGAAGGTTTAGATCCGTCCGCGTGTGTCTGTAACACCGACCGACCCACCGATTCTGTGTTATTTTAATCGATATGGATCCGTTGGCGTGTCTGTGACGCTTCGGTGAATATGTGACAAACTTTAGTTTAGGTGTGCTGCTCGTGTCACGAGTGTGTGTTCATACCCGCGTGATGCTGCAGGTAAACACACCTGTGTGACCGCTGTCCGTCAGAAACACGCTGGAGGACACTGACTAGCATCAGAGCAGCGCTAGCGAGGAGTGTTAGCTGGTGTGTGTGGTGTTCATGTCGGTGTGTTGTCTGTCTGCAGGTCACTTCACATCTGCGGAGGATCTGAACCTGCTGATCGCCAAGAACACGCGTCTGGAGATCTATGTGGTCACTGCTGAGGGTCTGAGGCCGGTCAAAGAGGTCGGCATGTACGGCAAGATCGCGGTCATGGAGCTCTTCAGACCCAAGGTGTGTGAGACAGAGCAGAACGGATCAGAAATCATTGGTTGAGGTTTTGCTTTTTTATCAAATTGTACTTTAAATATGAAACCACAACCTTCAGTAGGTGTTTGGGAAAGTGTGCACGAGGGACTTATTGGATATTGTCATTGTTAAAACAATTCTCTTGTCCTAGATGATAAATGTGAGATGTGTTTGGTATCAGTGCAGAAACACCGGTAGAGTCGAGACTGTGTCTGTCAGAGCACTGCAGTTATTCACAGATATCTGCAGCATGTCAACACGTGTCTGATTTGCATACTGTTATTAAAAGCTGTCCGTTTGCTTTATGTGAAGGGTGAGAGCAAAGATCTTCTGTTCATTCTGACCGCTAAATACAACGCCTGTATCCTGGAGTACAAGCAGAACGGAGACAGCATCGACATCATCACCCGCGCTCACGGAAACGTGCAGGTAACACACACACCTGTCCAAACACACTGCATCATACGGCCTCGGCCTCGTCTGACCGCTGCGTCTGTGTCAGGATCGGATCGGCCGTCCGTCTGAGACCGGGATCATCGGGATCGTGGATCCGGAGTGTCGTATGATCGGCTTGCGGCTGTACGATGGGCTGTTTAAGGTCATTCCTCTGGACCGTGATAACCGCGAGCTCAAAGCCTTCAACATTCGTCTGGAGGAGCTGCAGGTCATAGACGTCCAGTTCCTGTACGGCTGCCAGGCGCCCACCGTCTGCTTCATATATCAGGTATGGATCTTCATGAGCCTTGTGTTTGAGAGCGAGTGTCCAGTCTGCTCATGTAGCTCTGTGTGTGTGTGTGTGTGTGTGTGTGCAGGATCCTCAGGGTCGGCACGTCAAGACATACGAGGTTTCTCTCAGAGAGAAGGAGTTCAACAAAGGACCCTGGAAGCAGGAGAACGTGGAAGCTGAAGCATCGATGGTCATCCCAGGTGAGGGGACGCTTACTGACCGATCTGTTGAGCTCTTTTATTTAAATGTTTGTTAATTCATTCTCACAGGCTTTTAAGGTTAGCATAACCCTCACTGGACTGTTCTGATGTTCCTGAAGTTGAAGACATGCTGCTTCGAGTCATTGTTGTGAAATGTTGTGTGTTCTTCTATATTCAGTCCCAGAGCCGTTTGGAGGAGCTATAATCATCGGACAGGAGTCCAT
Source organism: Carassius gibelio (assembly GCF_023724105.1). Taxonomy (NCBI): domain Eukaryota; kingdom Metazoa; phylum Chordata; class Actinopteri; order Cypriniformes; family Cyprinidae; genus Carassius; species Carassius gibelio. The sequence goes on along the minus strand of NC_068413.1, from coordinate 16,288,121 downwards.
CACTTATCACAACGGAGACAAATACTTAGCCATCGCTCCTCCAACTATCAAGGTGAACGCACCTGCTCATGTCCTGCTGTGGTGTTATGCTGTGGGCTGTGTATTCTCATGTTCTCCTTGATTAAAGCGTGTTTCAAACATCACAGCAAAGCACCATCGTGTGTCACAACCGCGTGGATCCGAACGGCTCGCGGTACCTGCTGGGAGACATGGAGGGACGACTCTTCATGCTGCTGTTGGAGAAAGAGGAGCTGATGGACGGAGCTGTGGTGCTCAAAGACCTGCGGGTGGAGCTGCTGGGAGAGGTGCGTCACACATACTTTACTCTACATTACTCTACTCTACACCACGCTCCTCTCAGAGGAAGCTCACGCCTAATGTTCTTTTACAGGACACCTATTATGGCCCTTTTTCCAAGATGTATTATATCTCAGGTGTTTGTGAAGTTTCAGCTCAAAATACCCCACAGATCATTCATTATATCAGTTTGATCATGCCTATATGGAGTGGAAGCAGAAACAGGCTGTTTCAGTCCATTTCTCTTTAAATATCATTGAGCTGCTGCTCTAGAATGGAGTGAAAGTTAGTGTCTGAAATGAGTTGAAAGCTGATTTTTCTGCATAACCCCAGAACATTAGGCTCATGAAGAAGTGACCGTGCAGATCAGTTTTCAGCTGTGTGTGTGTGTGTGTGTGTCACTAGACCTCCATCGCCGAGTGTCTGACGTATCTGGACAACGGTGTGGTGTTTGTGGGCTCCAGACTTGGAGATTCTCAACTAGTTAAGGTTGGTATTCTCACAGATTGATTATTGTTCTGTGATAATGACATGTTTGTTAAGGCCAGTGTGGTGTGTGTGTGTGTGTGCAGCTGAATGTGGACAGTAATGACCAGGGTTCGTATGTGGCTGTAATGGAGACCTTCACTAACCTGGGGCCGATAGTGGACATGTGTGTGGTGGACCTGGAGAGACAAGGACAGGGTCAGGTGAGAGACGTCTGCGCTTCACTGCAGGTCAGACGAGGAGAGAAGCTGTGTGCATCATCGTGTGTGTGTGTGTGTGTGTTCCTGTAGCTGGTGACGTGCTCCGGAGCGTTTAAGGAAGGCTCTCTCCGGATCATCCGGAATGGCATCGGGATCCATGAGCACGCCAGCATCGATCTGCCCGGCATCAAAGGTGCGCTCCGTGCTCTCCGTGCTCTCCGTGTTCATCTAGCTGTGCTGCTGTGAATACACACTATATCTGTGCTGGTTTCCTGCTGTTCAAACACTGCTGATGTTTCAGTCCGGTTACTTGTGCAATTAAGGCACCCCAATTACTTTAATAATATTTGAACTTCATAACATTATTAGCATCATCCAAAAAATCATCCAGTTTTATGCATTGAGTGTTTCAGTTTAGCAAGTTAATTAAGTACAATAATTTAAATAGAAGCTCATTGCAGATCTCTTCACCCTCAGTAAACTGATGTCAGACATCAGCTGAGAGCTGAACTTCCTGTCAGACCTAACCCACAGATTGATCGCTGTGACCTAATGTGATCTTTTGCTCTTTTGGGTGGAGCAGCGCTGACTGATAGTGGATTTTGTAGCGTGACTTTGTGCTGTTCTGTAGCAAATATCAGATTAAATGAGCGCTTCAGCCGGTTGCATCTTACATGTGCATTTGACAACAGCATTTCTGACACAAACTGAAGAAATATTGCTTCCTTCCTTGCTTTATCAGCAGGGCTCTGACACAAACATCTGCTAATAAACTGTGTGTGTGTGTGTGTGTGTGTGTGTGTGTTTGCAGGTCTGTGGCCTCTCCGCTCCGAGTCGGGCAGAAACACTGATGACATGCTGGTTCTGTCGTTTGTGGGTCAGACCAGGTGAGAAGTGTTGGGTTTCAGTGTTTCTAACAGTGTACCGCTCGTATAGAAATAAGCAGATTGTTTCTGCCAGCAGGAGGCGCTGTTAGAGGTTCAACAGCTGTATACAAAGCAGTGCTGAGCTCACAAATTACTCACAAGATGGAATAAAAATGACATCCAGTATTTTCTTACAGTGATATATTATCATCCGCGGTGATTTTTGATTTAGAAACTTGTAGTGTTCGTTTATTCAACTAGGTAAAGTATTTTGGAAAATCTGTTTGTGGCGGTCAGTTCTGATATTGTGATGGCCTGCCTCAAATAAATCAATGTATGGAAAGCCCTGAGTTTACTCTGGTCTAGAGCTGACACACACCTCGCTTAATCACTACGGTCATCTGTGTGTGTGTGTGTGTGCAGGGTGCTGATGCTGAGTGGAGAGGAGGTGGAGGAGACGGAGCTGCCGGGGTTTGTGGATAATCAGCAGACGTTCTTCTGTGGGAATGTAGCGCATCAGCAGCTCATACAGGTGCGTGTGAACACACACACACACACAGAGACGCACACACCTGAGCTGTACTCTTCTGTGGTGGTGATCACGTGTGTGTGTGTGTGTGTGTTCAGATCACGTCGGTGTCTGTGAGGCTGGTCACTCAGGACAGCAAGGCTCTGGTGAGCGAGTGGAAGGAGCCTCAGGGCAGGAACATCAGCGTGGCGTCCTGCAACAGCACTCAGGTGGTTCTAGCTGTGGGTCGAGTGCTGTATTACCTTCAGATCCTCACAGGAGAACTCAAACAGATCAGGTACTCGCTCACACACACACACACACACACACACACACACACGGAGAGAGACATAGACAAACCGAGACATGCACACACATACAGCGGCACACACTCACTCACTCACTCTCTCTCACACACACACACTCACTCACTCTCTCTCTCACACACACACACACACACACACACAGCCCTAACATCTAGTTAAATAGCTAAACAGTGTTTCCCTTTGTGTAATAAGTTACAGAAAATGTTAAACGCACCAACTTAAATAATAAAATACACTTACCAGCTGTGGTCCATAAACAACACCTTCTCCAGACAAAGAGGGAACTGCTCCATCTTTCAGGAATACTTTGATCCTAAGTCCTAACCAGTGCTGCCTAGTTCCTCTAAACCGAGTGTACCCGTACCGAGGTGTGCGCTCAGAGCTTAGAAATATCTGCTGAATCAACACAACATGGGTGTCATTTAAGAGAAGGGCTGCCTGAGCTCCAGATGCTGTAACCTTGGTTTACTTCATGATGATATCAAACACAGTTTAATTAACAAACAGCACACATGGTGGGAATCATCACAAAAAAAAACAAATCTCCTAATTTTATTTGTTTCATGAGATATTGAACATCAAATAAGAATGACATCAAAAATTTCTCTTTACCACACTGATTTTATGACCTATTTCTCAGCATGAAAATATTCAAATATTATATTTCCCCATAAAAATATAGAAAGATATCTATCAGACGATAAACTATAAACCCTCATTGCTACAGGAACATCATCAAAAAATAATCTTCCTCCTACCTTATTTCGGTCCAGAGATTTTGAATGTCAAATAAGACCATATGATTTTTTTTATTCTTTGAGCTTTATCAGTATTTCTCAGCAGGAGATGCCCTTATGAAATATTTTTTAAACATTTAGACTCTCCTTGCTACAGTCTTCAAATTACTCAAGTCACTCAGAAAAACATGGCCTCAGGGCTTAAAGGGTTAATATGCATCGTTCAGAGGCAAGATGAAAACATTTTATTCTACAAATCCTGTCGTGGTGATCGAGCTGCAGGTGATATAGGCCGAGAGTGTGATTTATTATCAATGCAACACTTCAATAAACAAGACCTTTGTGTGACGAAACCCGTTCCAGATGAAGTCAAAGCAGAATCAGCTGGAGCAGCATGCAGTGTTTCTGTAGCTCAGACACTAGAAAGTGCTGATAACAGCAGAATACTTTGGGTTTAGTGTTCAGGGAATAGATGAACTAATCATATGTACTCCTTGAAGGAAATGTGTGCCATATTCATAAATGAAAGCACCCTGAATGAGTCATTGTTTCTGAACATCTTGCTTGTGTGAATGATTCAGTGACTCTAGTGCGGTCTGCTGCTGTAATTATGATACATCCCCAGCACTAATGAGCACGGACTGAGAGTCTGTCTGAAACAGTGCTTCTGTATCAGTACACTCGAAGCATCAGTGCTGTGATCAGCTGTGATGAGGAGTGTGTGTGTGTGTGTGCAGCTCTACAGAGATGGAGCATGAGGTGGCGTGTCTGGACATCACTCCTCTGGGTGAGAGCGCAGGAGAATCCAGCATCTGTGCTGTGGGACTCTGGACCGACATCTCAGCACGCCTGCTCAAGTTACCCTGCTTCAGCCCGCTGCACAAAGAGATGCTGGGCGGAGGTGAGATATACACACTCACACACTCACTCACTCTCACACACTCACTCACTCACTCTTTCACTCTCACACACTCACTCTTCCACTCACTCTCACACACTCACTCACTCTCACACACACTCACTCCACTCTTCCACTCACTCTCACACACTCACTCACTCTCACACACACACACTCACTCCACTCTTTCACTCACTCACTCACTCTCTCTCACACACCCACTCACTCACTCACACACCGACTCACTCACTCACTCTCACTTACTCTCACTCACTCTTACTCACTCACACACACTCTCTCACTCACACACACACTCTCTCACTCACACACACACACACTCTCACTCACTCACCTCACCCACTCACCCACTCACTCTCACACACTCACTCACTCACTCACTCTCACTCACTCTTACTCACTCACACACACACACTCTCTCACTCACACACACACACTCTCTCACTCACACACACACACTCTCTCACTCACACACACACACTCTCTCACTCACACACACACACTCTCTCACTCACACACACACACTCTCTCACTCACTCTCACCCACTCACTCTCACACACTCACTTTCACACACACTCTCTCACTCACACTCACACACCCACTCACTCACACACCCACTCACTCTCACGCACTCACTCGCTCTCACGCACTCACTCTTTCACTCGCTCTCACGCACTCACTCGCTCTCACACACTCACTCACTCACTCACTCTCACACACTCACTCACTCTCACTCACACACCCACTCACTCACACACCCACTCACTCTCACGCACTCACACTCACACACTCACTCACACACTCACTCTTTCACTCTCTCACGCACTCACACTCACGCACTCACTCACACTCACGCACTCACTCTTTCACTCGCTCTCACGCACTCACTCGCTCTCACACACTCACTCACACACTCACTCACTCCACTTTCACTCACTCACTCTCTCTCACGCACTCACACTCACACAGTCACTAACTCACTCTCACACACTCACTCACACACTTTCACTCACTCACTCACTCACTCACTCACTCGCTCGCACTCACTCGCTCTCACACACTCCCTCACTTGCTCTCACTCACTCACTCGCACTCACACTCACACACTTTCACACACTCACTCTCACACACCCACTCACTCACACACCCACTCACTCTCACGCACTCACACTCACACACTCACTCACACACTCACTCTTTCACTCTCTCACGCACTCACACTCACGCACTCACTCACACTCACGCACTCACTCTTTCACTCGCTCTCACGCACTCACTCGCTCTCACACACTCACTCACACACTCACTCACTCCACTTTCACTCACTCACTCTCTCTCACGCACTCACACTCACACAGTCACTAACTCACTCTCACACACTCACTCACACACTTTCACTCACTCACTCACTCACTCACTCACTCGCTCGCACTCACTCGCTCTCACACACTCCCTCACTTGCTCTCACTCACTCACTCGCACTCACACTCACACACTTTCACACACTCACTCTCACACACTCATTCACTCACACACTCACTCACTCTCACACACTCATTCACTCACACACTCATTCACTCACACACTCACTCTCTCACACACTCACTCTCTCACACACACACACACTCACTCACACACTCACTCTCTCACACTCACTCTCACACACTCACTCTCTCACACTCACTCTCACACACTCATTCACTCTCACACTCTCTCTCACACACTCTCTCTCACACACTCTCTCTCACACACTCACTCTCACACACACACACTCACACACTCACTCTCTCTCACACACACACTCACACACTCTCACTCACAGAAAGGTGCTGTAAAAAAGAGCGAGAGGGAAGCTTGAAGAACACGTTTTCTTTCCTTTGCACAATATTTCTATTTATTCACCTTTATATAAGAATTTTTAAAAAGCACTTTTCCCAAACTCAAGCTGAAGTCTTTGAGAGTCAGGCTAATGATGAAGGGTGAGTCTGGTGTGATGCGGGACATGTTCCTGTGCTCTGAAACAGTCTTCAGTCTGGAGCTGATCCTCTTTCAGCGTGTCGCTGTGGTCAAAGACGCCTATCTAGAAATTACTGACTAGAGTTCACTCACTGGGAAACGCGCTGCTTCAGTCGCTGTTTGTCTCAAATGATCAATTCGAGTGTTTAAAATATCTCCACGTATATCTGTAGCTTGAGGAATGCACACTTTATATATCCTGTAGTCCCAGTGAGGCGTATCAGAGCAGCACTTATTCCTACAGCTCTTGAGATGCACTTTATAAAGGTAATGGCACTTATGTAGATTGTGCTTTTATTAATAATTGAATTAACTGTCACTATTCATTGAAATCTATTTCTGTTGCTGTGTATGATTAATGAATGAAAGTGTCTGGAGAAGCCTGAGCGTCAGACGTTCATGAAATGTGCAGTGCGAGTGTGTTTCTGCTGTGCTCAGGTTAATGCTGGATAGAGTTAGTGTTAGTGAGTCTTAAAATGTGCATTCTGTAAACATATCTAAATAATACTTGGTTTCCTGTAGAAGATTATAGATTCACAGTGCTGTCGTTTTGGTGCCGTTTGGTGAATCAATCTGAAAAGGTGTCTGAAGCATGAATGTGTTTGCTGAACTGAAGAACGTGTCATTTCCTGTCACATGTCTCTCACTGACCGTTGATCGTGTCCTGTAGAGATCATCCCTCGCTCCATCCTCATGACCACGTTTGAGGGCAGTCATTACCTGCTGTGTGCGCTGGGAGACGGGGCGCTTTTCTATTTCGGACTGGACATTCAGACAGGTGAACCAACACACACACACACACACACACACACATCTAGTGGACTGTTTACTTTTTAAACATGTTTCTATGTTTTTAACACATTCTAAGGAGTTAAATCTTTGAAGCAGGATTCAAGGATTTTTTTTCTTTTTGAATTCTTCTATTTTTCTTTTTCTGGTTTTTATTATCCTACCGAAATGTAGCCATGTAACCATTAACTGTGATATAAAGGTGATTTCCACTGCATGGTGCGGCATGGTCCAATTCGGGTTGGTTCACTTTTGGGGGGATTTCAACTGGGTACTGTATCTGGTAGCTGGTCTTTTTTTACACTACCATCTTAACTGAGGTTCTTTACATTAGGTGTGACGTGTAAACCCTGCTGACCACGGACTGGCCAGAGAGAATGATCAATACCTGCGTCATTGAACTTGAGACACAAGACACCAGAGCCGCTGGATTTAAATCATCACAGCGTGTGTCTTTTGAAAGAAGGCGGCTATTTTGAACGAGCGCATCTTTTGTTTAACAACCGAAAAATGTCTGTTTGGTGGTCTGTAGAGGAAGTGCAGACGTCCCTCTCTGGCCGAGAAGCAGATCCAGCGACAGCTTGCTGGGGTGATGTGTTTAGTCACGGTCACTGTAAAGCTGAACTGAACTGCAGCGGAAACACAAACCCAGCCGAGCTGCACCACGCAATGGAAAGATTGGTGTGATACCAGCATATGTTACCAATTCTTGATTCTAATTCGATACCACAGCAAAAACTAATATAGCTCAAACGCCATTAAAGACGAGTAAACTGTAATAAAATAAAAATAAACAAATTACATGCAATTGCACAAATAAATACAGTAGAACAACTAAAATAAATATTGCTTCAAGCTTTTCAGGCAGATCTAGCTTTTTTTACTCTAGAGGAGTAATACATGTGTCTGATGTGCTCTGTGTGTGTGTGTGTGTGTGCAGGTGTTTTGAGTGAGCGTAAGAAGGTGACTCTGGGCACTCAGCCCACGGTTCTGCGCACCTTCCGCTCGCTCTCCACCTCCAATGTGTTCGCCTGCTCCGACCGGCCCACCGTCATCTACTCCAGCAACCACAAACTGGTCTTCTCTAACGTTAACCTGAAGGAGGTCAACTACATGTGCCCGCTCAACTCCGAGGGATACCCCGACAGGTACAGCACCAGACAGATCACACACACGTCTGGAGCCACAGATGGAGCTGATGCTGATGTCCTCTTCCTTCTGTCACAGTCTGGCTCTGGCCAACAACAGCACACTGACCATCGGCACCATCGACGAGATCCAGAAGCTCCACATCAGAACCGTTCCTCTCTACGAGTCGCCCAAGTGAGTGTGTGACCTCTGACCCATGAACACATCCAGACTGCAGCTCTTAGCTTGGCTGGAAAGAGTTATCGGTGCACTTAACCACGGATGTCGATCATTAATTGCTAATCACAGTTAATTTATAAGAAGACTCCTGCCAGGTGACTGTGTAATTATGAGAGCAAAAGCTGACTGGAGTGGTTGCATTTAATTTAAGCTCATTCTTGTAAGATGACATGAGAATTGTTGATTTACTTTTAAAGTAAGGATAGTTAATGTCCATCAGACTCAGTGAGTGATGGTGTGTGTCGTTGCAGGCGGATCTGCTATCAGGAGGTTTCTCAGTGTTTCGGAGTTTTGTCCAGTAGAGTAGAGATGCAGGACACCAGCGGGACAACAGCAGCCGTGCGGGCCAGCGCCAGCACACAGGTGTGTGTGTGTGTGTGTGTGTGTGTGTGTTTGTGAGAGTTGGTAAGAGTGTTGAGTGTGTTTGTGTGAAAGTGAAGGAGTGAGCGAGTGAGTGTATGTGGGGGAGAGTGAGTGTAAGAGAGTGAGATAGAGTGAGATAGTGGGAGTGAGTGTGAGCAGGGCTTAAAGTTCTCCGGCACTGTGCCGGATTTCCGGCTTGCAGCGTTTAATCCTACAAAAAAAATACAAATAAAAAAAATCTTGTTGATTGATATCACTTTTGAGTCCATGCATGGTATGACATTAACTTACAGTAACTAACATTAGTAGCCAGTCAGAGTGTTTTGCTTCTATAAACACGAGACACATAATAGTATTCAATCGCAGAGTCGCAGCCCTGATAAATGGAGAAGCGCGACAAAAAGCAGTGAGGCGAAATGGTCAAATATATCCATCCAGCGTGTATTTACACAGAAAAGCTCACTATAAAGCAGCGCAGCTTTGTAAACAGCTCCGAGTAATCATGTCATCTCCATCAGAATGATGTTGCCAAAACATATTTACATGGATTTCTGAAAAGGTCCTGTTCACACATGATCTATTAATGGTAACTTTACCAGTGAAGACTGTGTGTGTGAAAGGGGCGAAACTCTTCCTCTGTATACGCTGTGAATTTTAATTGGTTAATGTAATCTGGAAATACTGTGTGCTTTATATCACTAGATTTGTAACCTAAATCATTTATAAACCTTTTGCCAACACCGCAGATATACCAACCTATGTCTAAATAAGACATTGTATTGTAAAATTAATAAATGTTTCTGCACCTGGCCAGATATAAAGATGTAATGGATTTAAACATTGTTTAATCAAGCTGTAAAGTGAACGTCACCAAGCCGTTGGCGCTAAATACAACTGCATTGTTTTACTTTTTGTAATAAAAAGACAAACATTTTATTGAAAACTTCTTAAAAACAGTATTAAAATATTGCCCCATTCTAGTGAACCAAGGATCTGTACTTTGTCTCATCTCATGAGCTCAGTGTATTGTTACACCCCTAGTGTTAATAAGTGGTGATGCACTGTAGCTCATGAGTTTACAAGTGTAGGATACAGCTTTCATTCTTCAGGTCAATCATATATTCATGAAAAAGAAAATCAGTAGAATAAAGAAAGCAATAACTTTGCCATAGTATCCTTTCAAATGTTAGAGTTGTCACAGTCATTGCATGCTTTTCTTCTTTAACCCCTTGTGTGAGCATGGGCGAGTTAGCGTGGGAGAGCGTGAGTTTGGGTTTGTGTGAGTGGAGGGAGTGAGTGGGAGTGAGTGTGAGTGAGTGTGAAAGCATAACTGGGAGAGTGTGAGTGAGAATGAGTGAGTTTGGGAGAGAGTGAGTGTAAGAGAGTGGGAGAGTTTGTGTTTGTGAGTGGGAGGGAGTGTGTGAAAGCGTAAGTGGGAGAGAGTGTGTGTGTGTGTGTGAGACTGTATGTGAGTTTATGCGTGTGTTACCAGTGTTGTGTATTAATGTGTGTGTGTGTGTGTGTGTGTGTGTGTTCTCAGGCGCTCTCCAGCAGTGTCAGCTCCAGTAAGCTGTTTCCCAGCAGCACTTCTCCTCATGAGACGTCGTTCGGAGAGGAGGTGGAGGTGCACAGTCTGCTGGTGGTGGATCAGCACACGTTTGAGGGTGAGTGTGAGCCGTCAGCTGGAGTGTGTGTGTGTGTGTGTGTGTGTGCTGACGCTCTGTCTCTCTGCAGTGCTGCACGCGCATCAGTTCCTGCAGAATGAGTATGCACTGAGTATGGTGTCCTGTAAGCTGGGCAGAGATCCTGCGGTCTACTTCATCGTCGGCACGGCCATGGTGTATCCGGAGGAGGCGGAGCCTAAACAGGGCCGCATCATCGTCTTTCACTACACAGACGGTAACCGCCAGACACACTCCTCGTTATTTCCACAGTCATTACATGTTGCTCAAAGTACAAACTGTTCCTACAAATATTGTGACTGTTTCAGTAATGAATGAAGTCCAGAGTTTACTTCGGTGTTGAGGTGTACGCCTCAGTGTGTGTGATGCAGGTTTCTTCATTAGTGCAGCTGTATGCACACGTCACTTCGGCCTTAAGAAGTCTCTTCATGCGTTGACCATTTCAGAATAAAATAAAACTGCTGATGTCCCACAAAACAAAATGAATTTCCATTCAGAAATAAAGTGACAAAAGTTGTATATTTGTTCGATGCTAGTGTGTGTTAAATCTTGGATCGTTCCTGGTGTTCTGTGTTTCCAGGCAAACTGCAGACGGTGGCAGAGAAGGAGGTTAAAGGTGCGGTTTACTCCATGGTGGAGTTTAGTGGTAAACTGCTGGCCAGCATCAACAGCACCGTGAGTTTCCTCCCATCATGCTGTTCAGTGTGAGGTGTTTCCTGTGCGGCGCTGACGTGTGTGTCTCCACAGGTGCGTCTGTACGAGTGGACGGCAGAGAAGGAGCTGAGGACCGAGTGCAATCACTATAATAACATCATGGCCCTGTATCTGAAGACTAAAGGAGACTTCATCCTGGTGGGAGACCTGATGCGCTCCGTGCTGCTGCTGGCCTACAAACAGATGGAGGGCAGCTTCGAGGAGGTGACGGCTGCCACTCGGCATTTTGGGATTTCTTGTAAGAAAGGAGTTGTGGTTCTTAATTTCCTGTCACTGTTTTCGCTTCCTTAGATTGCTCGTGACTTCAATCCTAACTGGATGAGTGCTGTTGAAATCCTGGATGATGACAACTTCCTCGGAGCGGAGAACGCTTTCAACCTGTTCGTCTGCCAGAAGGACAGGTAACGGACCGAGGGGTGAAGTGATCGATCAGTTGATGTGATTGGCAGGTTCTAGATTTACTCATGATCAGTTAAAATCCTGGTTCAATCGACGTGATCATGAATTGTGAATGTGGGGGAAAGATTTCACATCCGTTAGATGTCTCCGTTTCATCGAGCTGAGCGGCAGAAAGCTGCTTGAATTGAAACTGACCTGTATGTGTCTTAAAGGTACAGTTCACCCAAAAATTATAAGTACCCCATGATTGACTCCCCTCAAGCCATCTTAGGTGTATATGATGGCATGAATCTGAGTTATATTTATAAATGTCCTGGCTCTTCCAAGTTTTATAATGATATAATGATGATGACTGTTATTTTGCATCAGTCTAATAAAGCGCATCATTCCAGAATAAACGATAGCAAAACAATACACTGGGAATGAATTAAAGCACAAAATAAGAATATCTAGAGAAAAATGTAGGAGGATTTAGATATAAACAGAGGAGAAAGGTTCCTTTGCTAAAGTAAGATAACTTTTCTTCCTTTGCTTCCGTAAACATATTCTGGTTCTTGTGAGACTAGCCTGTACTCACCAGATCTGCAACTCATCTGACTTTGCTGCGTCTAGAGTTAAACTGACCAGAGAACACTTTCCCTGTTTAATACTGTAAAGCTGTTTGACCATCTGCACTGACTCCTGAACAATAAAAGCCATTCGCTGCCGTTATAAAGCTCAGAAGAGCCAGGGGGGTTTAAATATAACTCTGATTCTAAAAGAAGAAAGTCAAACACACCTAGGATTAGGGCTGCAACTGACAGTTATTTTCATAATTAATCTAATGATTATTAGAACAATTAATTGATATTTTTTTTAATTTGAATATATAAAAAAATGTTGATTTCAAGGCTGAATTTCTAGCATCATTACTTCTGTCACATGATCCTTCAGAAATCATTCTAATACACTGATTTACTGCTCCAAAAACATTAATATTATTATTATTATTATTATGGTGTTGAAAACAGCTGGATGTAAGTAAATCATAAAAATACTGCACAATATTACTGCTTTTGTTGTATTTAGGATGAAATAACTGCAGGCTTGGTGAGCAGAAGAGACTTCTTAAAGAAATACATAACAAATCTTAACGTTATCTGAAAGCTTTGGACTGGTAGAGTAACCTCTCTTAAAATACTTTACTGGGTTATGATCATCAAAACAGTCCTGAGCTAGACTGAGCTTTGATCTCTGCAAACCAAACTATCACTTTAATCTAATATTTAATAATAATGTTTAATATCGTAAAGCTGCTTGATTTAAGGTGTTGTGTAAAATACTCCAGACGTGATGTGGCTGCTCTACTGAGCTCGTGCACACATCCGCATCGCTGTAAGAAGATGCTTTTTTAACTGCTGCTTTCACACTGCCGGTTTTTCTTTTTCTTTCTCGTTGTTGAGAGGAAAGTGCGTGTCATATATTTTCATATCCAAACGCGTTCGTTTCGTGTGCGTTTCTCTGAACAGTGCTGTATCTCTTCTTCTCTTGAATTGCATCGAGGGCTGAATAAGTCTTGTACAGTCTCAGTTGTGTTTGCAGGCTCTAAATTAGGTCAAAATAAATCTAACGACTACTCGACAACACATATCTGTCGATAATGTCGACTAATCATTTCAGCCCTACCTAGGATGCCTTGAGGGTGAGTCAATCGTGGGCTATTTTTATTGTGTGGACGAACCCTCTAAGGGAAGCGACTGATGGTTGTGTGTCCTCCAGCGCGGCGACGACAGACGAGGAGCGACAGCACCTGCAGGAGGTGGGTCTGTTCCACCTGGGAGAGTTCGTCAATGTGTTCTCACACGGATCTCTGGTGCTGCAGAATCTGGGCGAGAGCTCGACTCCCACACAGGGCTCGGTGCTGTTCGGCACGGTCAACGGCATGATCGGTGAGCTTCTGTCTGAACACTCGCACTGAACCGGTCTGTGAGGACACAGAGGGAGCGATGTCCAAATCCAGTGCTATTGAGAGCAGTTTGTCAGGAGTGAGGTGAAGCAGAGTTTAGCTGTGGAGCCGTTTCACGCTCGTATCAGACTCGTTATGAAGAATGCTTGCACTCGCAACAAAATGGATAAGTTTACAATCTAATTCATAAATAAAGCCTTTTTAACTATTAAATGTACATAATGAGTGACTCATACAATCTTTTTAATGAAATACACATGTTTGCTTTAATTTATTCTCAAGATCTGATGTAAACTATCTGTTTTTGCTTTCAGTATCGTATCGGCTGACATGAGCCTGTCGCTGATATATCGGTATTTGCGAATATTCCAGCGATTTGCAGCATATATATATATATAATTATTTTAATTTTTTTAAACCGAACATATAATGCAGATTAAATGGTGTAATTACTTGGTTTGTCCAGCAGATCGCGCTCCATTGTTTGCTCATGGTGACCTGGATGAAACGCTTTAAAGCTTAAATAAAACCATTGAGGCTTTAAACGGCCACATCTCTTTAACCTCTTGAAGTGATTGTGCGTCTGGAGACCCTCTTTCGACTGAGACCCAGTGTCTGTAGCCGCTCGTGTTCAGGAGTTACCGGCGGTTAAACCGGTGGACCGATGTACTGATCCCGGAGGATGGCGTTAGAGAGAGCTCCTCGAGTGCAGGGTTGCAATGTGTTCTTTGTCAAACTCCAAAATCTGATTATTTTTAATTCATAACACCATTATTTTATTTGAAAATATGTATATATGAACACATTGTGACCATGCTTGGAACGGCCCACATAAATGAGCAAAAATGCTTTAGGTCTTGAAATAATATCAATACATTAAGCATTAACTTTATTCACCTGTTTCTCTCTTAAATAGTGTAAATTGCATCACTAGTGTCATATTATAGCACATTGTAACGCAGCGTTACAAATAATACATAACAGATTGGAGATTAAGATAATAGCCTCTTTTTTGTATTTACTCTTATATCGGTATCGGTCCAAAAAAACCATTGGTCCCGGCTCTAGCTATAAGCTCACGCTAAATTATATTCAAACGCACTTTAAACACGTTTAATGTTGAGTAAAGCACAGGATCACCTGAGATTTTCACTGTCGTAGTTTGTAACAACATCGCAGACATAGAAACCGTTTCTTAATTAGAAATGTTGAGCGTTAGCATTGCAGTTAGTTTGGACAAAAACTGATTAACATGGACAAGATGGCTTTCTTCACGTCACGTGTCGTTTCCACACACTGTTAGATTTCAGAGAGATTCAGTTGAACTTCCAGATGAACTGTGATGTCATTACTGTGTGTGTTGTGTGAGTAAATGTGAGTTTTGATGATGGTTTGTTGTGTGTTTGAGGTCTGGTGACGTCACTGTCAGAGAGCTGGTACAGTTTACTGCTGGATCTACAGAACCGACTCAACAAAGTCATCAAGAGCGTCGGCAAGATCGAGCACAGCTTATATCCTTCAGCAGCTGAGAGAGAGAGAGTGTGTGTGTGTGTGTGTGTGAGAGAGATAGAGAGAGAGTTTGTGTGTGTGTGTGAGAGAGATAGAGAGAGAGAGAGACTGTGTGTGTAAGAGAGAGAGAGAGAGACTGTGTGTGTAAGAGAGAGAGAGAGAGAGAGAGTGTGTGTGTGTGTAAGAGAGAGAGAGAGACTGTGTGTGTGAGAGAGAGAGAGAGAGAGAGAGAGAGTGTAAGTGAGTGTCTCTGTCTGTGTGTGTGTGTGTGAGTGAGTTAGTATGAACTCTGGCAGGGACTCTGTGTTGTTGTTGTTCTTGACTAGCGCCACCTGGAGGTCGTTCCACACCGAGCGTAAGACTGAGCAGGCCACAGGGTTCATTGATGGAGATCTGATCGAGAGCTTCCTGGATCTGGGGCGAGCGAAGATGCAGGAGGTGGTCAGCACGCTGCAGGTGATCATGTGTTCACTCAGAATCCTCCTGATGACGCCAGTCGTCTCTCATAGTATACCGTGATGTTTGGAAAAACTACCTCCGCACGCAAACAGCAGTATTCAGACACCTTTCAGCTCAACTTCAATATAATTGAGGATTGTGGGATATTATAGGTGTGCTCCATGTCATAGCAGTGAAGATGGTGTTTGAGTCTGTGACAATCACATATGGGTCTTGATTTTCAAAGAGTTCTTCATTTTGCAGAAGCGGAGTAGAAAAATCTTGTCCTTATATAAAACTATGAAAGTTACCGGTCTATAATGCTCTGACCTGCGGAGTTCTGACTCTTAAATATGAACATCTGTGCATCTGTGCGGATGAAGGGGTCTGTAGACAGGAAGTGATGCGATCGCTGCAGTGTTTTATAGCCCTCCCGCTACACAGCTGGTTCTGCAGCACACGCTGATGTGAGATGCACACGGTGCTGTCGGTTCTCCATCCTGGAGTGTGCTTGTGTAAACTACATCTGTCTTCATTCCCTCCTGTGTGTGTGTGTGTGTGTGTGTGTGTGTGTGTGTGTGTGTGTGTGTGCTGCAGATGGATGACGGCAGCGGGATGAAGCGTGAGGCGACGGTGGACGAGGTTATTAAAATCGTGGAGGAGCTGACGCGGATCCACTAAACGAGAGCATCACACATCTGTACAGAGCTATACATACATCAGAGTGTGTGTGTGTGTGTGTGTTTCACTCCACCTGAGTGAATCGAGTTCAGTCACGCTCACACACTCACGTCTTCATGTGCTAGTCCTGAGCCTCCAGATGAAGAAGCCAGCACCGATCCACAATCAATTTAGTGAAGCGTTTATCATTTAGGTGTCTCTGTTCGTTAATTTTATTAAAGTTTCATTCAGTACTTTGGGCCTGTTGTGTTTTCTCAAGTGTGTGTGTGTGGTCTTTTAATAAAAGCAGAAAATGTCATACCTGAGAGATGGAGTCTTGTGTCCGCTGCTACTGAACGTGTCCGGATCATGTGCACTAAACCCAGACAGGCTGATATAAGAGCCCAAATCAGAGCGGACTCTACATTATCCTGTGTATTACATGACCGCTCACTGCGTAAATAAATCAGTGGAAATCAAATATTGATTCGAGTGCATTATTTTATTATGGGAAGCAAGAGAGTGTGATGCGTGACAGAAGAATCAGCAGATTAGCATCGCTCGACTCCAGAAAGCCATCCCTGATCGTGTGCACGCTTGACTGAAGGAATAGGAGTAAATACATTAAACCACTTTTTGTGCTTTGTGTCAGCTCTTAAGAATTTTATATTTTTTTTAAGTGTTTGTCCATTTTCCCAAATTCCTGAAAACCCAGGACTGGTGAGGTGTCCTCCTGTAGATACTCTCTGGTCCACAGCCGGGTTTATCTGGTGACCAGCAGAACATCTGTTTCTGTCCTCTCTGACCCTTCTGGTGCAGGTTAACGAGAGGATGAACTGAATCAGCTTAAAGGAGGAATATGAATAATCATAACTGGTTATAATTTATTATAAATATTTACAAGATCCGCTGAAAGTATTTACCTGACCTCTCAGTGTCATCTGTCTGTCGGTTCGAAGAATGTTAATTTCCTGTTTAAGGAAAATAAATTTCTTATCGTACAATACTACTCAGAACATGTAGCAAAAATCTGCATGAGTAGAGACTTCAGTTATGAGCAAACGATGAACAACCTCACGCGTGATACAAAGTGTTACCTAGTGCCTACATAAACACTTAAACTAGTCTAACAAACAGCTGTGTTCAAAATTATTCAACCCCCTAGAGACTGCAGTACTTTACAAATACAAGCTTTTCTGAAGATCCAGGATATAATAAAACTTGCATCTATAATAGTTCACTGGCATATTAAAAGTGATATTGTCAATATATAATGTAATATATTTGAGTTATAAGATTTTTTAATAATACTGCTATGTCATAATTATTTAACATTGCTGTTTTTAAATCCCTTATTTGCATGGTGGGGAATAAAACAGTCTCAAAACACAATTAAGCTTTTAGAAACTCTATTAAAAACAGAATTAGCTTGAGCCGTTACACATACAGTTAGCCCATGCATGTGTTGAAGTTGAGTAGCAAAAATGTCGACAGAGATCTCACAAAAGCAACAGAGAAGAAATATTGTATTACTTTAGAAAGACTAAGGCTATATGAAGGTTTCCAAGACATGAAAGTTCCTAGAGACACAGTTCTCAGCCTTATTCCTTAGCTTAAAGTGTGTTTTACCAGAAAATCTTTGAGGTTGTGGAAGAAAAAGCACAATATCATAAAAACGTTTAATCAGAGCAACTGAGAAAAGTCTGCAATGTTAAGCCAAAGACTTGCAAGATGACCCGATGAAAGGAGGAAAACCATTTCAAAGCAGTGTGTAAGAAGATCACTAGACAAGTATTGCCTTCATGTGGAGACATCTTGTAGAATACCACTCTTGATCAAGAAGAACAAAAGGACAACTTGAACTTGATAAAATTCATTTGTGTGGACCTGTGGAGCTCTGGAGGAATGTTTTATGGAGTGATGTGACCAAACTGGAACTTTTTGGACCCGTGGATCAGCGGTGTGTCTGCTGCAAAACAGACAAAGCTCATAAGCAGAAGAACACCATCTGCATCCTCAAACTTGGAGGTGGATCAGTCCTGTTATGGGGTTTCTTTACTGTAGAAGGAAGTGGAAATCATGACTGTATGAAGGACATCATGGATTCTTTGAAGTATCAGGCCATTTTGACAAGAATTGTGATGCCTTTGGTGCAAAGACTGAAGCTGATGATCAATGGACTTTCCTGCAGGCCAGTCATCCCAGAGTACACATCCAAATCTACTTCTGCTTGGTTCAGGGATCAGTCACAGAATGTTCTTGAGTGACCTGTTCAGTCTCCAGGCTTAATTCTCATTTCAAATATCTGGTTGAATTTGAAGAAAGCAGTGGCAATGTGAAAACCAAAGATTATCAGTGATCTGAAAGCTTTTTCAGGTGTGGAATGGGCCAAAACTATAGTAGAGAGCTGACAGAAGCTTCTAAACACTTACAGACAGCATTTATTGGTGATTTTAAAGTATAAAAGATTCTGCACAAAGGGGGTTGAATAATTTTGAACATAAATGTTTAGAGCCAATTCAAATTTGATCATGATTCATCAATGTTCCATTCTCAGAATCACTCAAAAGTGTAACAAACTTTCTCTAATACTTTACTGATGCCTTTGTTAAATTGGTTTCATAAAATGTTATCCTCCACAGCAAATTGTCTTGCAAGTCAAGGGGTTGAATAATTTTGAACACAACTGTATCTTTACTATTTGTTTGCAAAAGTAGTAATCAAGTCTTTACACTTTGTTTAGACCCCTCCCTGACTGCGGGTGTCTCTGTTAGACAGTGTTTTCTCTGCTTCCTGTTGGCCTTGCTGGAGCTGATCATAGCTCTGTGAAGCAGTTTTTTTTCCTCTAGAATCTTACTATCACTCTCTGTTTTTTAAAGTGATAATATATAACTTAATTTACACCATATTTCTGATATTATCGATCAACCTTATCAGATTAATTTTGATCGTCCACTTTTATTTTATATCCGTGAGTGCAGTAACGTTACACCTGCGTTTTCATTAGAACCTGTCGCTGTTTTCTCCTCTCCTCTCTCTCACTCCAGTTTTTCACAAGTTCATCAAACAACCGCAGTAAGAATATTTCATCAAGCACGGTGAGTAATGGCTTCTCCTGCTATTGTTATTTGCACCGCATGCCACATGTACAGTTTATCTATCTCTGTCGCTGATGCCTAACCTGATTTTACCAAGTGAGACATGTTCCTGGGACAACATCGTTGTTGACCCTGGAACAACATTGTAATTAACCAATCAGATTTGAAGAACCAGTTTATAGATTTTGTGAAGTTTATGCTTAAAATCAGTGTTTGGTGCTTGTACATCAGTGTCATTCATCTATCATTTCCTCTGATTTTAGGGATTACTCATGGTTAAGGTTAGGTTTAGGTGTAGGGATATGGTTAAGAATATATTTTTGGAGTAAAATGTTGTTCCAGGGTCAACAAAATATGTTGACCTAGGAACACATAGGACTTGGCAAAATCAGGACGTGCGTCGCTGATGAGGGATTCACATGTGATAAATGCAGGGAAATAGTTAGGCTGACAGAGAAGATTTCAGAATTAGAGACACGCATCCAAACTTTAATTGAGGACAGTAAGAATGTTAGGGCTCTAGATACGGCTTTGGATGCGTCTAGCTCAGGGATTCCTGTACATTGTCCGGTTCCAGCAGAGCCCCTGCAGCAGGGCAACTGGGTGACGGTGAGGCAGCATAGTCGTGGGTCCAAACACAGATAATTTTAAACATAAATACAGTAAGCGCTAATGATGTTCGACTTCGCCAGTAGGAGATCACTAAAAATAACATTAAAGAGGTGTGTGAACTTGCGAGCACGATGTCAGACACTGTAATATGCTCTGGTCCCCTTCCTGCTTACCGTGGTGATGAGATGCATAGCAGATTGTCATCACTCAATGGCTGGATGTCTAAGTGGTGCCCACAGAATAACATAGGTTTCATAGACAATTGGACGAGCTTTTGGGGCAGACCTGACCTGTTTAAAAGAGATGGTCTTCATCCCTCCTGGGGTGGTGCCACTCTTCTCTCTAGAAATATGGCACATAGTCTTAGTGTTTCTACTTGACTAACTGGGGCCCAGGTCAGGAAGCAGACAGACTGGCTAAACCGACCGTCTGCTAGCTGCCTCCTGTCACAGAGGTCAGTTAATTCTCAGCACATAGAGACTCTTTCACCTAGATATCACACTATAGAGACTGTGTCTGTTCCCCGAACTAGAAAATACAAAAAACGTCCAAACCAAGTTAAGGTTAACAATTTAATTGAGGTTCAACAAATAAAAAACAAATGCAATATGGATAAACAAATGATAAATCTTGGCTTATTGAATATCAGATCCCTTTCTACCAAAACACTTTTTGTAAATAATATGAAAACTGATCATAATCTAGATGTGCTCTGTTTGACAGAAACTTGGCTAAAACCTGATGATTACATTATTTTAAATGAGTCCACCCCCCAAGATTACTGTTATAAACACGAGCCACGTCTAAAAGGCAAAGGGGGAGGAGTTGCTTCAATTTATAACAATGTTTTCAGGATTTCTCAGAGGGCAGGCTTCAAGTATAACTCGTTTGAAGTAATGGTGCTTCATATAACATTATCCAGAGAAACCAATGTTAATGATAAATCCCCTGTTATGTTTGTACTGGCTACTGTATACAGGCCACCAGGGCACCATACAGACTTTATTAAAGAGTTTGGTGATTTTACATCCGAGTTAGTTCTGGCAGATAAAGTTTTAATAGTTGGTGATTTTAATATCCATGTCGATAATGAAAAAGATGCATTGGGATCAGCATTTATAGACATTCTGAACTCAATTGGTGTTAGACAACATGTTTCAGGACCTACTCATTGTCGAAATCATACTCTAGATTTAATACTGTCACATGGAATTGATGTTGATAGTGTTGAAATTATTCAGCCAAGTGATGATATCTCAGATCATTATTTAGTTCTGTGCAAACTTCATATAGCCAAAATTGTAAATTCTACTTCTTGTTGCAAGTATCGAAGAACCATCACTTCTACCACAAAAGACTGCTTTTTAAGTTATCTTCCTGATGTATCCGAATTCCTTAGCATATCCAAAACCTCAGAACAACTTGATGATGTAACAGAAACTATGGACTCTCTCTTTTCTAGCACTTTAAATACAGTTGCTCCTTTACGCTTAAGGAAGGTTAAGGAAAACAGTTTGACACCATGGTATAATGAGCATACTCGCACCCTAAAGAGAGCAGCCCGAAAAATGGAGCGGTGCTGGAGGAAAACAAAACTAGAGGTATTTCGTATTGCTTGGTGGGAAAGTAACCTATCCTACAGAAAAGAATTAAAAACTGCTAGATCCAATTACTTTTCTTCACTTTGGATCACTCAGCAGCAGTCCAGTCCTTTTTGAAGCGAGACACTTCTGACGGTGTCTGTTGTTCAAGAATGGCTTGACTCAAGGAAAGCGACAGGTGAAACCCATGTTTTGCATACGTCTGTGTGTAGTGGCTCTTGAAGCACCGACTCCAGCTGCAGTCCACTCTTTGTGAATCTCTCCCACATTTTTGAATGGATTTTGTTTCACAATCCTCTCCAGGGTGCAGTTATCCCTATTGCTTGTACACTTTTTGTCTACCACACTTTTCCTTCCCTTTCGCCTCTCTGTTAATGTGTTTGGACACAGAGCTCTGTGAACAGCCAGCCTCTTTTGCAATGACCTTTTGTGTCTTGCCTTCCTTGTGCAAGGTGACAATGGTTGTCTTTTGGACAACTGTCAGGTCAGCAGTCTTCCCCATGATTGTGTAGCCTACAGGACTAGACTGAGAGACCATTTAAAGGCCTTTGCAGGTGTTTTGAATTAATTAGCTGATTAGAGTGTGGCACCAGGTGTCTTCAATATTGAACCTTTTCACAATATTCTAATTTTCTGAGATACTGAATTTAGGATTTCCCTTAGTTGTGAGTTACAATAATCAAAATTAAAATAAATAAACATTTGAAATATATCAGTCTGTGTATAATGAATGAATACAATAAACAAGTTTTACGTTTTGAATGGATTAGTGAAAGAAATCAACTTTTTGATGATATTCTAATTATATGACCATCACCTGTATATATAGAATTCTGTATATATGGGTTAAGGTAAGATGCAAGTCTTGATTGTCTTCAAGGAATCAAAGGGTGTGGAGGTTTGATGGTAAACGTAAGCCAATAATTGTAGATGACAGTCATCAAACATATATACTTCCCGTCAAAAGCAGTCCATAGCAACAATCAAATCATGAACCTCGTGGAAGTATTTAAGCGGGATAATCCCAACCAGGACCACAGAGTTGCTACATATTCATTTAGCAGATACAGAAAAGTCCTTCTACAAAACACAAAATGCCTCCTGTTATTTATCTGCATCAAATCCCCTATAATCAATAAGCACAAATATAATATTTTACCACTTAAAACTTAAGCATTAACATGAATGTTTTACTTTACAGGCTGTTTACCAACAGGACTTTGTTTGACCAAGGAGGTCAGCCATGATAATTTATTCTACTGCTCACCTGTCTCTTTATCTAAAAACAGTTGTCTCACTAATACCCCTAGTGGTGAGGAGTGTAAATGTGGGCTAAGTAACTGCCAGGTGTCTGTTACATATCCCTCCCCTCAGAAGAAAGCCTGACATACCCATGACACAGTTTTAAGTTCTGTACATGAAAAGTGTCAACATGTTTAGAGTCATCAAGTAATGAAACAACATAGTTCACAGGTCCTAAACATTTCTCAATTTTGGCAGAATCCTTCCATTTGGCAGACAATTTAGCCATAATTCCATTATATGCCTTGGATCAGGACGAGCTCTACATTTCCTACTTTGAAGTTTGTCTGTTTCCTTTTCTGATCATAGTAGCGTTTTTGTTTGGTTTGAGCCCATTCCACATTCTCCTTTAACGAACGGATCAAGCTTTGCTGTCTGTCTATTATCGCATAAGTAGGACTATCACAATCAGGGGGCGATGAAGAGCTCTTTCCAAAGGTCCCTTTAATTTATGTCCTAATGCAATCTCTGAAGGCGCGTACCCAGTACTTTCATGCCAAGCTATCTTGATGGCGAATCTAAATTCGGCCAACCACCTATCCCATTTTCAGTGGTGATTCTCCACGTACGAAGCCATCATTGTTTTAAGTGTATGATTGACTCGTTCTGTCAGGTTTGTTTGTGCATGGTAAGCCATAGTTAACTTTTGAGTTACTCCCCATTGTTTACAGATTACATTGATTAGCTGTGAAGTGAACTGTGCTCCGCAGTCTGACACGAGATATGCAGGTGTTCCCCATCTTGTGAATACTTCTTCCACTAAGATCCGTGCTATTTGTGGTGCTTTAGCAACTCGTAAAGGAAATAATTCTACCCACTTGGAACAGTAATCAACCACCACTAGTAAGCGTTCATTCTGTTTGCTGCTCTTAGGAAAGGGTCAACCTGGTTCAACAACTGGAGTTGATTGTAAAAGCCCTGACAGCTTTGATAGAGATGGTTTGTACTTCTGACAAAATGGGAAATTCTTACAATACTTCCATACATCAGCATGTGTTGTTGGCCATTAGGCAACTTCCATGAGCCTAAGAAGTGTCTTCATTTGCCCCAGGTGATCACTTAGTGGATTATCATGTGCATACTGTAAGAATGTTTCTTGAGGTTTGTAGGTATGATTAATTGCAGCTTTTTTCCCACACAGACCACCAGGGACACTACGGAACAACAATCGGTTTTCACGAACATAATGCACTCACGTGGGATCACAGCTAATTTTTGAATCAGCTCTCTTGCTTAGCTCTTGAATCTCAGAGTCGTCATGCTGTGCAGAAGAATGCTGAGATAGATCTACTGGCAAGTTTTCTGAATTTACATTAGATTTAATGGCTTTGACTACTGTTACCATACCTGGTGTTGAAATGGATTCCAAACTTTGGGATGATACATCTGAGACAACATTACACTGTCCCTTCTTGTATTTAACAGTGAAGTCAAACCCTTGCAAGCGGATGATCCATCAAGTCAATCTTGAAGATAGCTTGCATCAGTTTGTATTCTGAACAGTTTGGCTTTGGTCAAATCAGGTGGAACTAACACGGGCATTGCTTAGATCATGTTTGATGGTATCAAAAGCTTTTTGGCATTCCTTTGTCCAAGACCACGTGGCTTTCTTTTATTTAAGGCATGGAGTGGAGCAGCCTTATCCGAGAAATTAGGTATAAACCTATGGTACCATCATGCCAATCCTAAAAAACGCTGCACCTCTTTGAGGGACTGAGGTACAGGAAACTCACAAACTGCAGACACTTTGGATGAATCCATCTTAATTCCTTCACCAGAAAAAAAGATGTCCTTAGAATGTAAGAATTTTTTTTAAAAAAAGGTACATTCCTGAAGTTTTAGAGTGAGGCCTGCATTACGGAGACAACTGAACACTTGATCGAGATGTTCTAAGTGTTTTTCTTCATTTTCGGAGTACACTACTACATCATCGTTGTAGATCAGGCAACAATTTCCTTCAGTTCTCGAAATACATGCTCCATCATTCTTTGAAAAGACGCAGCAGCTTGTTTCAGGCCGAAAGGAAGAAGCAAAAATTCAAAAAGACCTGCAGATGTAACTAAAGCAGTCTTCTGTATGCTGTCTGGTTCCATATCCATTTGCCAATAGCCGGTTTTAAAATCAATTGTACTGAACACTGTCACTCCATGTAATGATTCCAAAATGTCCTGAATTTGGGGCACAGGGTAAGCATCTAGGTAAGTCTTTGAATTTAAACCCCGGTAGTCCACGCATAACCTTGATCCTCCATTCTTTTTAGGCACTACTACTACTGGTGATGCCCACAGGGAAGTTGATGGATGGATTATTTTCTTGTCTAATAGCTCTTTGATTTCTGCTTTTATAAACTGTTGTTTTTCTATTGACACTCTATATGATCTTTTTCTGACTGGAACTTCATTGGTAGTGATAATTCGATGTTTGACTACGGTTGACCAATCTCATTAGTGCACACTGTTTGCCATTTCAACATTAGCTCTTTCAGCGACTCTTTGTTCCATTGCTCAGTGTCAGTTTTTTTTTGGACTAACTAATATATTGACTGTAGAGTATCATCTGAAACTCTAGGAGAAGATAATGCAAGGTAGAAATGTACTAATGAACCAGATACCTGAGGCAGGAAAGGGAAATTTAAATCTTCATCTGCATCTTTCAATCAGTCGATATTGAGATCTTCTGAAATCTAGAATGATCCCTGAGGACAACATAAAATCCATTACAAGAATGATAGGTACCATCAAATCTGCATCTCTCATAATTTAGAAGGTCAGGTGGTAACACTTTAGAATAAGGTTCCATTAGTTAATGTTAGTTAATGTATTAATTAACATGAACAAACAATGAATAATACATTTATTACTGTATTTATTCATCTTCGTTAATGTTAGTTAATGAAAATACAGTTTTTCATTGTTAGTTCATGGTAATTCACAGTGCATTAACTAATGTTAACAAGCACAACTTTTGATTTAAATAATGCATTAGTAAATGTTGAAATTAACATGAACTAAGACTTATAAATGCTGTAGAAGGATTGTTCTTGCTTAGTTCATGTTAACGAAAGTAGTTAACTAACATTAACTAATGGAACCTTATTCTAAAGTGTTACCGGTCAGGTCCATTGTTCACCCATGGAATTCACAATGCAGTAATAAAAGCTGCTTTTAGGAATTTCATGAGTTTTCCTGCCCATCCAGTCCTGATGGTTGATGGGAAACAAACATTAATTTCTGTCCTCGATGGAGGCTCAACCCCGAGACTCAGCCTGAGCTCTGAGTTCAATCCTTC
This sequence comes from Carassius gibelio, assembly GCF_023724105.1. Classification (NCBI taxonomy): domain Eukaryota; kingdom Metazoa; phylum Chordata; class Actinopteri; order Cypriniformes; family Cyprinidae; genus Carassius; species Carassius gibelio. Next base: position 16,262,000 of record NC_068413.1, on the reverse strand, counting down.
ATTGTGCTACTGCCTATAGAGGGAGGATAAGAGAAAGACAGGAGGAGATGGGGAGGTGGGAGGTGCAGTGAGAGCCGTGAATATGCTTATAGAGGCTCGTGATGATGACTGAATGATTAGGTTCCTCCTGTTTGGAGCTTGATTTTGACCCAGTGCATTGAACACCTTGGGTCTTTGAAATCTTGATGTATACTTTCTTGAGTTCAGCATGAACCAGCCATGAGGACTGATGATGGATTCCTGTTGTGTCAAGCAAGTTGAGGCACAAAACCTCTGATTCCTGCCATCATACACATAATACAGCAAATCTTTAGAAGTCTTCTGTAATCGTGCAGATCAACGGTGAGCTTCAGATCAGAAGAAATACAATATATAAAGGTACCTGGACTTTATTAGTCAGTCAGTAATCTTCATGTCTGTGATCATCTAAAGATGTTCCAGCTGTATTAATATGTCCTGTCACACATCACTAAATTAATATTCAACTCTCTCAGTTCTGTTGATCCAAACATAAAGATGCATCGTTTTCAGTTGTAAACCTTATTAGCTGATCTGTTGTTCAGGCATGTGAACCACAAACTGCATAACATAAGCTTCAAGTCTTCATGAAAATGTTCTTGCATGTTTTGTCAAATGTGAACTCCCAACTTTTCCTTCAGTCCATTGCAACTCTTCAGTTTGATGTTACACTCCACAAACATTACTTCTGTTTCAAAACAAGTTGAACATGTAACTTAACATTTAGTCTTATTCTAAGATGGTGTTTTTCTTTAGCTACAGTACTGTGACGAGTGGGGCAGGGCCGAGGGACGTGGGAACGAGTGAGGCCGGTGGAGTGATTTGAGATGAGCGACACCTGCGACACTCACCGGTCTCGAGTCCCACGGAGGAGATGGAAGGATATAAAACAGGAGCGACAACAGTGAAGGACGAGAGAGGAACAGGCCTGGGCTTTATTTTATGTTTTGGTTTTTATCTGTGCGCATCAGTCGTCCGTGAGGGGCTGATGCACTGTTTTGTGTTTATTTTGAATTATTAAAGTTTCAGTTTGATTGTCTGCCGGTTCCCGCCTCCTTCTTCCGGATGAATATGAAGGTTTTATTATTACAGTGGCCGCCCGCGATGTGGAGGGGCGGCTGCCATCCGTGAGGGAGCAGAGGAGTGTCGTGCCTTCCGCCGAGGGCCGTCCAGTGCCACTACCAGGCACCGCGGAGGAGATCACCCAGCTGGTGAGGGCCGATAGATAGTGCCAGTGATAGAAACAGCAGGCAAAAAAGTGGAGCGGACTGAATCCAGAAGAGCTACTGAAACAGAAGCAGCTTCAGACAGACAGGATGAAAGACAACATAAAGGATGAATGCAGGAGGATGAAGGCATCTGTCCATGTGAAGTTACTGTGGATCTGATGTTTTAGATTGTCTGCAGTGTTTGATTTCTCAGGTCCATTTCATGATGTTTTACAGCAGTGTGATTGATTCGATTACAGATGCTCCTGCTGAGATATTTTCTTTCTTAACAGACAGCGCTCCAGTCTGTTGATGACTTGCAAGATTACACTCTTCATTCATCTTTCTTGATTAGGAATCATATTGAATATTGTTATTGCAGTAAAAGAGGATTTTTAACATTCAGGTGTTTCATATAATCCACTGCTATATGTAATCAACTCGAGTCTCAACTAGAGATTTATGAATCAGAGAGAAATATTGCCTCATATCATGATTCTTAGATTAAAGCGAGTGTCACACTACAGCATTCACACTGCTGCCATAAGATCGTGTGGGTGTTTTATTGCAGAGGTAGAGAAATCAGGATGAATTATTGATCAGTGAAGCTGTAATGGAAGAAAGAGAGAGGCTTATTGTATGGAGCCAAATCATCATTTAAGTGTCTGGGGGAATGTGTGTGTGTGTGTGTGTGTGTGTGTGCTATTTATGAATGTGTTTGTGTATGTAAGTATATATGTGACCCTGGACCACAAAAACAGTCACAAGTGTCAATTTCTTAAAGTGAGAATTATGTTAACAAATAACTAACACATTTTGTAAGGATAGAATAATATTTGGCTGAGATACAACTGTTGAAAAAATCTGGAATCTGAGGGTGCAAAAACATCAAAATATCGAGAAAAGTCACCTTTAAAGTTGTCCAAATGAAGATCTTAGCAATGTATTTTAAAAATCTAAAATTAAGTTTAAATATGTTTACGGTAGGAAATTTGCATCTTCACGTAGTTTTATAACAAAGTTCGGGAGAAGCAGTCGCAGTTCATTAACCTGATTAACACAAGTGGAGACCAATCAGTAATCAACTCATGACAAGGCATAAATAACAGCAGAACCTACCTCTGTTCATTGACAGTTTTCAGCAGTCAACAGCTCTTCAGCTCTCCTCTCTGCAAACCATGTCGAAAAAACCAAGCTCTTCATCTGATGAAGAAGTGAACATCGCCAGGTATGCACCTTCGCATTCCGAAGGCCACACGACCATCCTTCCTACGCCGGACGTCGCACCTGAGCCCCAGGCTTCTCCTCGCGGCCGCACACCGGCCTGATCAGACCTGCGCTCACCAAGACGCCGAGGCCAGCCTTCACCACCCCTGGCAAGACTGCCATCTTCTCCAGCATCCTCCTACCGCTCGGCCACCCTGACGATCCCACCTATCGGGAAATGGACCGTAGCTGGATTAAGGAAAGCGCTGAAGAATGCAGACATACAGGCTTCAAGGAAAATGCACAAAGCGGAGCTGTACGATCTGTATGTCTCGTTACAAGCAACACCTAAGACAACCCACAGACCAAGCAAATCCCGCACTGCCCGAAACTCACCGGTCCAGTCCCCACCGTCGGGTTCCCGCACAAGATCCGGCTTGCTTCATCAATCGACCCGGAGGAACAAGCATTAAGCGAGCCTGGGCCGCCCCCCTCAGTCCGCCAGGGCAGGTTCACTTCCTGAGGAGGCCCAGCCCTCCACCACCGCTTACACCGCAGCAGCGCAGTATGCCGCCGGGCCCAGCAGCCCCCCCACAGCTACTCACTCAGGCACTCCCGCCGTTTATAACCCTTTTCCCTTTCAGTGGCCTCCAGCTCCTCTCGCAGACGCTAGCGCGAAGCTACTGACACTGACGCGGGCCCGCCCCCGCCGGCAGCTCATGCCTATAATCCTTCCTATCACCCTTCCTTTCCTCCACATCATCCAAATAATTTTTCTCTTCAAACTTCAACAGGTCATCAAAGTGCGAGGCCTCCGATGACAGTTACAGACCCGGCGCATACCCTCCCCAGCTATTCACTCCAAACTAAAAACCAATACTCTCTTTCCACAGCAATACAGATGCCCATTCTGTCCAATGCTGTCGAAATGGAGCCACCTCACGTGTCACAAAACATCCTGGCACAGATCCTCGCAGGTATGGACGTAGATCTTTCATCTCTACTCTCTCTGCTACCCGCATACCAATCAGACAGGCAAATAGACTGCGGGGACTTCTCAGTCACTTTAAAAAATCCAACCACCCACTCATCCCGCCTACTGTCATTTCCTGAATTAACCATCGCTTTCGCTAGATACACAGAAATTATCTGTTCAGCTTTCCCCCCACAGGCGGCACAAACTGAATGATTATTTGGCTATAATAGCAGAGCTCGCGCTGTCCTATGGGAGCAGGCATTTCTACACCTATCACAAACTCTTTTCAGCTAAGAGTGCAGTATGAGTCGCCCAGTGGAACCAGTGCACATACTGGGGGGCTCTCGACCAGGATCTCCACAGCAGAGTATTTCTGGGCTGTAAAAACATTTCCTGTGCAGTTGGCAGGTCAGTGGCACACTCAACCATGTTGTGCCCCCAAGTTAATCCTTCTGTTCCACCCTACTCAGTAACCAGCCCAGTGATATCCACCAGCTATGTGCCACGTCCTGCAACAGCCTTAGCTAATCAAAGATTTAAAAACCCCTCCTTTGAAGGAATCAGGCAGCCCTGCAACCAGTTTAACGCTGGTAAATGCACCAAATCGCGCTGCCGGTACCTACATGTTTGTAGTTTCTGCGGCAGCGCTCATGCCCGCTTCGTGTGCCCAGTGTACAAATCTGCTAATAAAAATTCAAAAAATTACTCATCGACTCCTGTAAATATTTCACGCATGCACGCTGAACTAGCTCATCATCCGGACCCCGAATTTACCAAATACCTGCTGACAGGCCTCGAAAACGGCTTTAAACCCGGCGCAGAATGCCCGCTCTCACAGAACACTATCTGTAATAATCTTCAGTCCGCCCTAACAGAACCTTAAGTCGTCGACAATCTGATTAAAAAAGAAGTCGAATCTGGTTTCATGATCGGCCCTTTCGACACTCCCCCATTCAACACGTTTCGTATCAGCCCCATCGGAGTGGCTACAAGAAAATTTTCGAGTAAAAAACGTTTCATAATCGACTTATCGGCCCCGCATAATTCCCCGTTTCCAAGCATTAACAGCTTAATTCCTCTCGGTGAAAGACATAGATCAAGCAATCGACATGGTTAAAATCGCAGGTCGGGGTGCTTGGCTCGCAAAAATCGACATTACTTCAGCCTTCAAAATTATGCCTATCCATCCAGATTAATGGCATCTTTTTGGAGTGCGCTGGCGTGGGAAATACTACTTCGCCGTACGCCTAACCTTCGGAGGCAAAAGCAGCCCAAAAATTTTCAACATGCTATCAGAAGCAGTTTGCTGGATCTTGTCAAATAATTACGCCCCCCCGAAGCCATACACGCCGCCCCCTCGGTTGGTTTCGGAGGATTTTACCAAGGTCGCTGGTTCGCGTCTCCTTGGCCACCACATTTACAGGACATACCTCTATCCTCTGCGTTATTTGAGATCTACCCCATAGTAGTAGCAGCCTTTCTGTGGGGAAAAGAATGGACCACTAGCAGCATTCTGGTGCATTGTGACAATGATGCAACAGTGCATTGCATTAATAAAGGCCGCTCTCATTCACAGGCTATAATGCCTCTTTTAAGACGCCTCACCTGGATCTCAGCGTGCGACCAGTTCATCTTAGTCGCCAAACACGTTCCGGGCTCAGAAAATCAAATCGCTGATTCTCTCTCTCGCTTTCTGTTTCAGAAATTCAGGATGCTGGCTCCAGGGGCGGACAATTTCCCAACGCCCGTTCCTCCATATTCAGAACTGATATTACCGTAACACATCCGCTAAAACCCCTCCTCGACACATCACTCGACACAATCCTCCAAGCAGTTTCCCCCACAACCCTACAAACCTACGTGAGCGCGTGGAGATGTTTTAAATCATTCCACGTATCCTATAATTTACCATTCCCAGACTTTTCTCTCCTCACAATCACTTCATTCATATCCTACCTTAACAGCATCAAGAGCCTGCAAGTCGGCTCTATCAAAGGGTATCTGAGTGGCATTCAATTTTTCCACAAACTGATATACAGCGCCCCCTCACCTGAGATAAATAATTCACAAACCTCCCTCTTAATCAAAGGAATTCAACGATCCCAGCCAAACCGTCCCGACACCAGACAACCCATAACATTAGATATCCTCACCGGCAGCGGCTCGCCCATAGAGGGCGCTGGGGCGCCGACCTCCCTGTCAGTTTTTATTTTTATTTAATTTTTTATTTAATAATAATAAGCTTTTAATAATCTCTCATTTTGAAAAATAATCTGTGTTAATGACATGCTATTAATGGTTTTACTTTAGAATGTGTTTAGAACTCTCCAGAATGATATTTGCATTCACTTCATGTTGGTGTAGTCTTCCCTGGGCTCCAGTTCGCTCAGTCCTACAGTGCTGGAATTTAAGCCAATGGATACCCTGTTGCTACGCAAGAAAGTTTATATTTTGCCAATCATGGTCGTCTAATTTTATGGTTTGGGGGCTCTGAAAATATAGCCCGTGATTAGAGCAGTGCACCTGCTGCACCACGGGATATTTACCTCAGAGGAGTACGAGTGCAGTATGGAGGCGCCGATGAAGTCGAGTAGCTTTAATGAAGTCGTGGGAGTTGAGCTAGCCCCAAATTCAGTTAAATCTCTACACCTGTATCCATTTGAAAGAAGAACATTAGCGGAAAAACTAATTGTAAAAGAACTCGGACCAGACAAGCCAGAAGTGAATATAACCCAACAGGCACGAGAAAAGGAGAAAACCTACAAGAGATCATTTTCCCGAGGTTGGTTCAATCGAAACCTTTGGCTTACTAGCTGTGGTTACGCCAATGCAATCTTTTGCTTTCCTTGCTTACTGTTTAAATCAAGTGCTTGTGATAGCTCGTGGACACAGACAGGGGTAACAGACCTGAAACATATGTCAGAACGCATTAAGAAACACGAACGGGCAAGAGTGCATATGGACAACTCTGTGAAGCTAGCCATGCTAGGCCGAATTAGCATAGCCACACAGCTAGATGAGGGACACCGCATTGCGATAACAAGGCACAACGAAGAGGTGGACAGGAATCGGCATATTTTGTCAAAGATCATTGATGCCGTGAAATTTTGTGGTGCCTTTGAACTTGCTTTGCGTGGTCACGATGAGAGTGACGCATCAGAAAACCCTGGCAATCTTCCTGGGTCTAATTGATCTCATGGCCTCAATCGACCGCGAGTTGGAGGTGCACCTGGAGAACGCCACTGTGTTTAAAGGCACTTCGAAGACCGTGCAAAATGAACTGTTAGACTGCATGTTGTCAGTTCTCAGAGACCGCATTCTGGAAGAGGTGAAACAGTCGGACTATATTGCCATTCAGGCATACGAGACAACCGACATATGCACTCATTGCCAGCTTGTGCTTGTGTTACGGTACATAGATGGCCACAACAACATTCAAGAACGCTTTTTTGAGTTTATCGCGCTTCCAAATGCGACCGCTGATACGATTGCCACTGCATTATTGGAAAGACTGAGCACCATCCTTCCTGTGGGACAAGAGGGAAAATTAATTGCCCAGGCCTATGATGGTGCCGCAGTGATGAGGGGTGCTTCTGGTGGAGTGCAGCGTAAAGTGCAAGACGTCTATGGGAGTGCATATTACGTTCACTGTTATGCGCATCAGTTGAACCTCATTATGCAGCAGGCAACATCCCACATCCCAAAGATCGGACAGTTTTTTTCAGATGTAGGGGGGTTTTCTACATTTTTGATGCCATATCGAAGAGAGAGGCCTGGGGTTGTATGAGAATGTTGGAAGATGAGGTTTTCTGTTTCATCCTGGCGTTATTCCACAAAATCATGCCACATGTAGACATGCTGTTTAACCATCTGCAGAAGAGGAACATAGACTCTGTCTTCATCGCAGGGATCATCCAGAGGTTCACTCACAGCATTCAGGCCATCAGGTAGGCTATGATTTTGCATATTGGCTGAAAACATGCTTATGTAGCCTAAACAATAAAAACATAAATCCACATGGCTGAGTACAATAGAACCTATCATAAATATCACAATTTCACCAACATGTTAGACTAGTGAATTTATTTGTGATGAATCTAGATAACATTGACTAGGCCCAACACAACAATAGCACATATTTTAATACAGTTTTATTAAAATTATTTTTATATCTCCAGCAAGTTTGTTTCTGATACAGTAATTTCAGGGTGGACAGTGACTTGTGAAACTTATTTTGGATCAGGGACTCCGTTCCTTCTCTAGTTGAGGATGAGGAGTATAGGGGACCTGTACAGAAACCACCCCTGAAGAAACGGAGGGCAATGGGAGAAGAAACGCAACAGCATCTGGCAATAGAGGTAAGCAGTAACAGAAATTCTATATCTGTATTCTATTAGCAAACATGTGTTCATGTTTGTTTGAACATTTTTGTATTTTGAATTGTCATTATTAGACATATCTATCTACTGGAGAATGCAGAAATTATAAAAAAAATTTCACATTTGTGCTTTTATTAATTATTGTGTATATGGTGTGTATGTGTGAGAATGACACAGACAGCCAATAAAGCTTAGAGAGAGAGAGAGAGAGAGAGAGTGAGTGTGTGTGTGTGAGACAGAGAGACTGAGTGGATAAGAGAATGACAGCTAGTGTGTGTATTATAATTAATAAAACTTACTTGCTCATAACAAAATTGTATCTTAATGTTTTGTGCTTACTTTTCTACAATTATGTATCGTTGCATAGGTATGTGATACCATTATGAGCCATGCCAAGGAGAGGTGTTCTTTCACCAATCATCTCATCAGTGCCACTCTGTTGCAAGGAGACTTGTTTCCACAACACAGCAGAAAGTTCCCGGATTCAGCACTAGGAACCACGGTGGATGCCTATCCCATGTTGGACAAAGCCAGACTTAAAACAGAACTGTCCCTGATCTATGAAAATGAGGACTTCCAGGGTTGCAGTGGTGCACTGGCTCTCTTTCAGGTTGTAATGGAAAATAACCTTCAAGACACATTCACCGAAACTGTAAGTCTTCTCAAGATCCTCATCACCACACCAATGACAACAGCAGAATCAGAGAGGTGCTTCTCTACTTTAAAGAGGATACAGACTTTCCTTAGGAACACGATGGCACAAGATCGCCTCAACGCTCTGGCTATGCTCTCTATAGAGAAAAAACTCACACGGGACATTCCAGATTTCAACACAAGGGTCATTGAGAGATTTGCCACTCAGAAAGACAGACGAGCAAAGTTCCTGTACAAATAAGAGTTCTCCATCCCCTTCACTCTCACTCACACATTCACTCCATCTACTTCTCTCATACACAAATCTAACTGTCACAGACACCATATGTTAGTCTCCCTCTACTCTTTACTCTCTCTCTCTCTCTCTCTCTCACCCTCCCATCGCTCTCCAACAGATTACAAGCAATATTATTGATTAAATAAAAAAAAAATAGAATTTAGTCATTAAATTAATTCCTTAAAAGTTAACCATTTAAAATGAGTAAAATGTACACATTTTTTTAAACAAATATCTGAATTAAAAAATCTTTCTTTTTTATTGCCAACATTGAAGACACCTGATGTTAACGAGCAGAGTTAACTAACTTCTGAGTTTAACTTTAGTAATTATAGCAGCACTGGCCTAGTACAACATAATATTTTTAACTTTCACAATGTAATCCATTTTATGATGTTATAAAGCATGTTGCAGTGCATTCTGGGCACAGAACATGCTTTATAATTGTCACCATTGTTGAGATTCACAGGCTGATTCTTGATGTCTGTCTCTCTTTTTTGTATAAGAGAAACTTTTTAGAAATTATTTGGATTACATTGTAAATATAGCGTATTATTCATTTTTATGCTGTCATTCTCTTACTCACTCAGTCTCTCTCTCCCTCACAGTCACACACATCATATTTCACACACATTTGCCATTAAAATAGTGATCTCAATATGAAATGTAACAGTATATTTGCTTTTTTTGTTTTGAAGTTCTGAGCTGGATTACTGTGTTTCCATACTAGTTAAAATGTTGAAATCATCTTTCTTCTCATACTTGGTGTTCTTCAAGGATGTTGTCCCACCCTTTCTTTGAGAGCCTTCTCTCTTTCTCTAGTATCAACACAGACTGTTATCCATTATCCAATTTGTCTACAGTGAAGTTTTAAAGATATGTAGTCTACAGCTGGGGATTGATTAAAGAACTAGATTGTTGTATTCCCTATTATAATTTATTGTTATGCGTTTGCACTTTTTCTATCTGGACACGGAGCATAATAAACTTGCAACTTGTTCATTATCATTACCTGTGAAACTGTTGATTTCTACATGGCAGTTCAATTAATATTGTCTTTTTAGACCATTGGTATTGACTGGTTTGAGTTATAAGCAAGGGACATGGGTGGCCTAAAATGCACCAGAATGCAGGAAATCACAACTATGAAAGAAAAAAAATTATGGGGGAGGAGCCCCCAGACCCCCCACTTTAACAGCCCCACCTAAAATATTTTTCACCAGCCGCCACTGATCCTCACCCAATGCATTTACACCCTCCACAACGGCTACCTGTCTCTCCATATCACCCGCACTTTAGATGCCATGTTCATTTTAGCCTTTTTCGGTTTCCTTAGATGCTCGGAACTCGCCATCACCTCCAAATTCCATCCTAAAACCCACCCCACCATCTCAGACTTATCAGTCATAGACAACGAAACCATATCATATTTGATTAAACAAAGTAAGACAGATCAAACCAAAAAAGGCCATTTCATTTACATTTTCTCATCACCCATCCAACCATTCCAAGCCGTTCTGGCATACCTCCAGTGGAGAACTTCCCAAGCTAAATCCCATCTCGATCCCCTATTCATAGACGAATCCAACAAACCAGTCACCCGCTTCTGGTTTCAGAAACATCTCAAATCCGTCCTCCAACACTCAGGAATCCCAGCAAAAAACTTCTCAAGCCACTCTTTCCGCATTGGGGCAGCAACCTCAGCAGCTCAAAAAGGTCTCTCCCAGCAGCAGATCCAAGCTCAGATGCCTTCCAAAGCTACATAAGAACCAACTGTTTCCACATAAAAAAAGTCCACCAAACCCTCATCGAGTAAAACACGCAAAAAAAAAAAAAAAAAAAATATATATATATATATATATATATATATATATATATATATATATATATATATATCTGCTCTTTTTCCCCCGCATGTCCAGCGAGCACGAGCCTCCCAGCGGATGCAGTAAATATCTATTTTTTCATTATTATTTTTCTTCCCTCTGTCTGTCCAGCGAGCCTCAGTCTCCCAGCGGACGCAGAAATACCTATTTGTCTCCTCTATCAGTCCGCGAGCACTAGTCTCACAGCAGACTCAATAACCTCTATTTTTCCTCTGTTTGTCCAGCAAGCACTAGTCTCTCAGTGGATGCAGTAAATATCTAATTCCTTCTACCTGTCCAGTGGGCCTCAGTCTCCCAGCGGACACCGTAAATACCTATTTTTCCTCTGCCTGTCCAGCGAGCACTAGTCTCTCAGCGGACGCAGTATGCATCCATCTCTTCCTGTTCTTCGTCCAGCAAGCCCAGTCTTCCAGCGGACGCAGGGACATAATTCGTTTCCAAAATCTGTCCAGCGAGCATCAGCCTCACAGGCAGACGGTATAACCTGTCTTCCCGACATCGTAACCGCTTCTTCCTCATCTATCAACCAATAGGACATGCCTGCTCCTCTGCTTCTGCCAGAGGCAACGCGAAATCTCCTGGTCAACGACCACCCTAAAAAAAAAAAAAAAAAAAAAAACTTCAGCCCGCCAAATCTCTGCGCTTTGGGGGGTTCGTAGTCCGGCAGCTGTCCTTTTGCTCTCTTGTTTTAGGAGGAGTACTCTGGGTTCGGGCCACATCCCGAGCTCGGAGCCCTCCACCCGGACAGCACGCCAAATACACATAAACTTACTGAATTAATATACGTAGATGTGAACTCGTGAAATGTAACATGATTTTGTACTTAATATCCTAAAGATTTTTGGCATAACAGAAAAATGTACAATTTTGACCCATACAATGAATTGTTGGCTATTGCTACAAAATACCTGTGATACTGATGATGTTTTTATGCTGCAGGGACACATGAGATCTTTCCTCTGAGAATGTGATGTGAGTCCAATTACATCAGAAAGAGTAGAAGCAGCTACTGGGTCCAAAAACATCTCAAATCAATCTGAACACATCTGAAGCTGAACTACTTCTGTTACTATTAGAAAAGAGAAACTGAAGCAGAAGTGATATTCAGTAATAGATATAACTGTTAAAACAACTAACCACATCTATTTGTAAAATAATTATTTGTCAAACAGGTGTGTATGTTAGATATGGTCACATGACTGTAATGATGTGTTTCATTCACACAGTTCAGTATGTTCAGAGTGGAAAACTAAAAGAACACTACATACTGTATACTAATAAAAAAAGAATCAGTATTTTAAACAGAAAACATCATCCAGTAATACATGTATCAAACAGTACTTTTACTTTGTCACATGACACATTACAGAGTTAATTGGTATTAACAAAGGTTCAGAGCAGAATCACCTGACTTCTAAAAACCTCCATATATACCGGGCCACTTCATACCGCACTGCTAGTCTCATTCTTTCAAAGGCCAGGTGGACTTGCCTGGGCTGGACGGCGCTCTGTTCGATTCAGTATCAATGGCGACACTCAAAGATCACCTCTTATCATCCCGATCGCAGTCTCTTTCGGAGCGGTCGCACACATTCTGGGCCACTACTCCCAGGCTCCTCTCGGGAGGCTTCTGAGCTGTTCCCGGTCTACACCCTCTCCGTCAGTGGGATCCGCGGGCCGAGATCACCTTCATCGCTTGCGTTTTTTAGAATCCAGAGCCAATGACAACTGAACCACGGGTCGCCTTCAACACGCACTTGAATCCAAGGTATTCAAATCGTGCAGATAACAAACATTTATTTCAACTATATTCAGTATCAATAAAACTTCTGTCATGACAAACTCAGCACTTCCGGCAACTCCAAGGGAGTCACTCTCCGTCACACGTGACGTCACGAGAATTCTCCTCCACAACATCAAAAGCAGCACCCCCTAGCTTCAGGTAAGACGTAATTCCACCTGCATTCACTCAGTCTGATCTCTCTTCTCTTCTCTATGCTCACAGTTTGCTTATAAAACTCCACTCACAAACATCCTTTCATCCCAACATCTATTTCTATACCTTAGCTGATAACCGCAATACAGCTCACAGCACAAAGACATGCAGACTGGTTAAATTAAACATTCTTAATTGTTCCCCCTTGACTCATATGTATTACATACTTGTGGACGGATCGATTTATGTATTAATTGATTTTCACCATGAAATATAGCCACATATGCTGGTATGGCTTAATAAGTATATAAACAAATAATCAGCAATACGGCTCCATCTAATAATTATCTATAGCTACTTCTAAATTCCAGATGCCCATTCACTGCACCTCACCCCATTCAAAATTAAAAGAGTGACACATCTTGGGTATTCTATAGTCTTTGCACACACAGACCAGCCGGTGTCCTTCAACCTCTAATTCTATTTCCAAATCTTCTAGTCATTCTCTCCCTGCCTCCCTCCATCTTGCAGCTAACAACAGCACCGTTATCTTATTCAGGCTAGATCAGTCAGTACGTACGCGCAGTCCTAAGCGCATGTCTAAGACCGCTGACTGTTTCTATAGCAAAAGGGACACTTCTAATGTCAGCTGCAGTGACACGCTGACTTACTGATCGGCTCTTTCATTCAGAGACCTATTGACCTATTGAGCATTGCATATTCTGTAGTGTTTGCTCACACAGACCAGGCAGTCTACTTCAACCTCCAATTCTATTTCCATAATCTCTTTCGATTCTCCCCCTCCCTCCCTCTCTTCCTCCCTCCCTTCCTGCATCTTGCAACACACTCCACTCACAAACATCCTTTCATCCCAACATCCCTTCTTCCACCCTTCCTTCAGCCTATTCTACCCTCTCTTTACCTCTCAATTGCACTCTCTCCTTACCTTCCCCTACCTCCTCCCCCTCCTATATCCTCTCATCCTCGACCCCCCCCCCCACTCAAAGACATCCTTTCATCCCAACATCCATTCTTCCAGCCTTCTTTCAGCCATTGTCAAGGCTGCCTCTCGTCTAACTGCAGGCGCCTTCACACCTGTGCATTCTGTGACGGAGCCATGTGAGAATCTCCTGCTCTCATAACACTACGACACCAGCAGACTGACTTGCAAAGCACCTCCGCACTCCTATCAAGAACCTGACATAATCGACAGGCCACTAGCAGAAAGAATTCAGAAAACGTCGACAGCTGTCAAAGGCTTACAAGGCTGCCCGTCATGATCGAAGCAGTGGGCAGAACGGTCAGCATTGAGACTGAGACTATTAACTTCAATATGGATAACAACATGGAGATGAAACGCAACATGGATAAAATCATGGAGAAGCTCACGGCTTTGTAAAAAGCAATTGGATCGATCAAAGACCAGAAATGGACAAAGAGAGTAGCCGTGGAAGTGGAATGCGGCTACTCGCCCCAAGACCAAACAATTGCAATTTTGTCTTCTTTCGGCTTCCCTCTACCAGCACTGGTCTCAGCCAAGGCCTCTGTGGGAGCAATAACAAACCTGGAAGAGCTCTGTAGTGAGTGATGATTGTTGTCTCTGTCTGGGACCTGAACAAGGCTGTCTCCATGGCAACTTGCTCTGACGCTATCACAATCTGCGGACTGAGGCACCTAGATTGCATCGCAACTCTCCAGGCCTACAGATACACAAACTCTAAGATACAGATACAGATACAGATATGCATTCTCCCCCAACCTCCCCCCATCAAATTCAATTCAAATTCAAATTCAAAAAAGCTTTATTGTCTATCCCCACAGGGGTAGAAAATTGTCTTTAGACAAGAGGCTCAACAAACAACATACAAACATACAACTATCAATACACAGCTAACAACAATACAATACAACAGACAACCACACAATTTAAGATAACCCCCTCCCCTATTTCCTATTTAAAATGTCAACGGCCGTCGGGATGAAAGACTTCTTATATTTGGCCTTTTTCGCCAAAGGTACTTTAAATCGTCTACCAGACGGAAGTAAATCAAATGAGCTGTGCAGAGGATGGGCAGAGTCTGTCACAATAGCAGATGCTTTCCTTTTTACTGCCACAATATAAAGATCAGACAGGTTTACTTGTTTCTCACCAATAATTTTAACAGCTATGTTTATAATCCTTAGAAGTCTATTTTTGCATTTAACAGAAAGAGAGTTATACCAGGATACAATGTTGAAAGTAAGCACAGATTCGATAAGGGATTTATACACCACAATCAGAATATCTTTTTTCATATTTAAAGCTCCTCAATTTCCTCAATAAGCCTAGACGTTGATATGCCTTCTTAAAGACACTTTCTGAGTGCTTTTCAAATTTATACTGGCAGTCAATTTCTGTACCCAGATATTTAAAAGATCCCACCTGCTCAACTTCCTCTCCATTAATTATCAAGGGTTTAAAATATGTGCGTGCATTAATTACCCCAGAGCACATTTCTTTGGTTTTGTCAATATTAAGCTGGAGAAAACTCCTTTGTCCAGGCCATGATAGAGTTGACAAAATCAAAATAAATGTCCAGTGATTGGGTACCTCTCATACATCCCACCAATGCCATATCATCTGCATATTTTATCAGCATCAAATTCTCATTATTACAGGTAATGTCATTTGTATAAATAGAAAAAAGTATCGGGGATAGAACACATCCCTGTGGAAGACCAGATTTTAAAACTACAATCTCTGACTTTTTACCATTTACTATCACGTGTTGGGGATGGTCCCGTAAAAAATTGTTAATCCATAAAATAAAGGTTTGATGCACATGAAGCTCCTCTAAACAACTCAAAAGTGTATTTATGTTCACTGTATGAAAAATCCCTCGCTTTCACCGCTTTGTACCGCCAGTCTGACAAGCGGGTCGTGACCAGCGCTTTAATAACTGCAGGGTAGGAAGGCTGTTGCCTGCACTGGATTACCTCGACCCCCCCCCCCCACACACACACACACACACACCAATTTCCATCCCCAGCTGCAAAGTCTTGTGTTTATGGTGTATGTGCTTTTGTTGCTGAGGTGTTTTTTGGTTCCCATACTGTACTCCCAAAAGGAGCATAGTCTGGGTGTTGTTGTTTTTTTTTCTCCTCACTTCCCTAATGTTATGCTGTATTTTTTCCTCAATTCCCTGTCTTCCCGTTCTGTCTACCCCATATTATGTATGTTGTGTATGTATGGACAGGTTGATGGCTAATTTCGCTGGTACTTGTGACTAGTGACAATAAAGGGCTACTACTACTACTTAGTCTCTCTTTCCGAAGCTACAACGGATTCTTACTAACAACCACAGTCTACTTACGTTCAGACTTCAGACAGTTGCACCTTCATCTGCACCACCATAATGAAGATATCCACACCAATCTACGTTTCACTGAGCTCTGCCTTCCATTATCAGAGTAGAAACCTCAAAGCCTCACCCTTTATCTGAGCTAGACAGATGTACTAAGCATCAGCTACCAGGACTTCTAGGCCACCTTACCAATGCCATCCAGAAAATACTTCAAGGGAAATCCTTCATATCAGACATTCAGACAAACCATCCCTTCACCTGCGACAGAGTCACATTAGATAAACACGTAATGGAATTGTGCCTCCGGCAACAAATGGAACAACTTTTTGTTAAATAATATCTACATCTCTCATCCAAGCTGCATCCAACTGTATACTGATGCAACACCCTAAATAGACTTCAGCAGTTAATATGGTGGCTGCTGGGTTGATTCTCAACAGCTTCCGGAATTCAGTTCCTACAGTCCACAGTCAAGAGCAGTCTCCACAGCATCATGAAATACCTCTCTGGCTTGAATTGTCTCAAAGCTTCCTTTCCCATCAACCGACCTGCCATCCATCTACAACTTCATATCTTATGCTCATTCCTTCCTCGGATCCCCATGTGCATTTTTAAACCTACTTGATCAACTATTCCTATGAATAACCACTGGCTACGATTGCCCAGCTTCTCTCATTCTTACACATTCATACTTCTAAAGGCTTACGAAAACAAGAACCTGTGTTAACCATCTAACGCCTGAACTAATTAACCTCTGCATCCTCTCCGCATGATCAGGCATTCTGAGCTCACACTTAACTCGGCTCTTCCCAACTTTGGGGGTCCTCATTGTCTGGCCAAAATATATGCTAGAGACGTTACCCCCACCCTGAATCTCTGTGAGCCATTAGCTCAAGATGCCCTGATCAACCTGACCATCATCCCATTCCTTTCGACCCTTCATCCCATTCCTTTGACCACTTAATCCTCTTTCTACTCTTCCCCAGTTTCATAGCTTGTTTGTGGCGTGGTCATATAGTGAAATGGAGTTAATTGGTATTAACAAAGATTCGGAGCAGAGTCACGCCACCCAAACAATCACCTGACTTCTAAAAACCTCCATATATACCGGGCCACCTCATACCGCACTGCTAGTCTCGTTCTCTCGAACTCACCCTTCCCTGCCTTTCTCATCCATTCAGACAACATTATCCCACATTTTATTTCTATCAGGTTGTTTCGGGGGGTCCTCAATGACTGGCTTAAATGTATGCTAGAGACGGTACCCCCACTCTGAGTCTCTCTGAACCATCAATTTTAAGATGCCCTGATCAACCTCTTTCTACTCTTTTTATAGCTTGTTTGTGGCGTGGTCCTAGCTAGTGAAAATGTTTATCAGGGTTGCCAAGTGTGTGGCTTTACTGCAGAATTGGACTACATTTACACACTTGCTGTGGGTTTTTGTGAAGTCCACTGGTCTCCCTGAAACACAATTTCATCGGAGGGGTTGACTCCGTATTATATCTGGTTATTGCACAGGTAACATTCAGTTAGATTCTCTTGATTGACCAGACTTGTCTGATTTCTAATATGTGCATTAGTTTTGTTTCTTGTAGTGGGTATACAGTATATTTACAGATCTGATTATTTAGAAAGTGTGTAAGCATATAGTGGCCCTAAAAGCATCAGGACAAAAATCACACTGAGAACATGAGACATTGCAGAAGGTAAAGCATGTGTAATTTATTTAAAGAGAGCACAAGCACACATTAATTCATTTTGTTAGCAAAATTCAATTCCATTTACACAAAATGGCAAAAGATGCCCAGAGAATATAAACACAGAGAGTCTTGTTTCATTGTCATCATCAGATAAATCTCATGCTGTGCATTAATAACCTGAAAGCTGCAGTGCTGAATCTGCAAGACGACACATCTGAACCCAGGGATCATGTCAAAAATGAGTGAAATGCCTTCGTTTAATGGATTTATGAAGGCAGTATGTCCTTCACTGCTTGTGATTTTCCACAAACCTGTGCCTTTTGTGCTGTGAATGCTGTGAAATGCATGTTTCTGGGCAACTTTTTCAACCTTTGATCTCATTTTCTCATGAGAAGTTAGTATCGTGGTTGCATGAGGAGTGTGTCTGCTAATTCTGCCTGCGGAGTCACTGATTGAGCTATGAGGCGCAGCCGGTCTATCAACCAATGTTGACAGGTGTGCTGCTGTTCATACCGTTCTTAGAGGACCTCTACATCCCTGAAAGACAGCGGAGACCAGGACAACTAGAGCCCAGATACAGATCCCCTGTAAAGACCTTGTCTCAGAGGAGCACCAGGACAAGACCACAGGAAACAGATGATTCTTCTGCACAATCTGACTTTGCTGCAGCCTGGAATTGAACTACTGGTTTCGTCTGGTCAGAGGAGAACTGACCCCAACTGAGCCTGGTTTCTCCCAAGGTTTTTTTCTCCATTCTGTCACCGATGGAGTTTCGGTTCCTTGCCGCTGTCGCCTCTGGCTTGCTTAGTTGGGGTCACTTCATCTACAGCGATATCATAGAAATTATTGCACAGATACTAATTAATATGAAACTGATCTGGAGAATGACATCACTGAATTCAATGATTAACTGCCTTTAACTGAAAACTGAGTGTTTACTATTGTCCTTCTGCATTATTGACACACTATTTTCCTGTTTAATACTGTAAAGCTGCATGATACAATCTGTATTGTTGAAAGCACTTTATAAATTAAGGTGAATTGACTTGACAAAAAGGTCACACTGGATTCTGTTACATCAGTGGTTCCCAAACCTGTCCTGGAGGACCCCCTGCCATGCACATTTTATATGTCTCTCTAATCAGACACACCCAATTTTGTTCTTGCAGTCTCTACTACGAGCTGATGAGTGGAATAATGGAGACATACAAAAGGTGCAGGGCAGGGGGCCTCCAGGACAGGTTTGGGAAACACTGTGCTAAATTCTTTGTGAAATATCCTGAAAATATAAAATTATTTATTAGTGTAAATGCTTTGAACAATAGTGTTGCTGCCCTTACTGCATTTACAAATGAAATCATAACACATTCTGATCGGTATATATAATGCTACCAGTAGTATTTGAAATGGCAAAGGAAATTCAATAAATTAATTCTTCTCAATTTTGTACATATTTATTTCCATTATTTCTCATAGGTATAGGAAATGTAGATCCAAATACAGGAATTTAATGACATGTTACATTTTTTCATTTCAAAATTGAATTCTGCTAAACGCTTCCATCAAGTTAAACATTTCACAAACAGAAGCTTGTTGGTTTCAAAATGATAAAATTATACAAATACTGTTAAAATGAAGATCTCTGAGATTCGACCGTGAGTTTGTGGTGGATCTGTTTTGTCAGTTTTAAAGGGATGATGAACTGCCTCTGCTTGTTATTTGTTA
The DNA here is from genome assembly GCF_023724105.1 of Carassius gibelio. Taxonomy (NCBI): domain Eukaryota; kingdom Metazoa; phylum Chordata; class Actinopteri; order Cypriniformes; family Cyprinidae; genus Carassius; species Carassius gibelio. Next base: position 16,242,691 of record NC_068413.1, on the reverse strand, counting down.
CTGTTCTCTGAGTTTCACTTATAATGTTATCATGTTATAATGTTATGTTCATTTTTACATAAACAATTTCTTATCAATAGGCTATTTGCTGTCCTATTTTACCCCCCTCATCAGACTATAGACTAGGAAGGACACGCCCACTGCTGTGATTGGCTAACAGTTTGGTTAGCAGGCGCTTTTATCCAAAGTGACTTACAGTGCATTCAGGCTAACATTTTTTTTTTTTTACGTTTTTTTTTTTACTTAACACGTGTTCCCTGGGAATCAAGCTTATGCTGCTAACGCAATGCTCTACCACTTGAGCCACAGGAGCACATATGATTGATAGGCTACATTCCTCACAGATGAACGCTGCTGTGATTTAGGTTAAAAACGCAAAGATACTCATGTGATTCCTGTTAAATTAGCTGTAATAATAAACAAAGTAATAGTGATCAAATAATAATAACAGTTCCTCACACTTGTGTTGCAACTTTAATATTGGATCCAAAATGGCCACAGCATTTAGTTTCAATCTTTCTGAAAATCCTGTGTCGAATTGTGCCTTGTTTGTTAACAAATCATACAATCTTGTTTGAATCGCAAATAAAAATTAAGTCAACAAAGGACAGAGTTCTTATTAATGCGGTCTGTATCTTCTTTAAAAAGCCTTAACCCTAACATTGGGATCAGAAGGAAGACAAAGCTAACTGTTTTTCCACAGCTTGGCACTGCACAGCATCTTGTTGTCTTCAGAGCATCTTTATTGTTTGGTTTTGTGTAGACCTGGGGTCCGTTTAAATAAGATGGTTCATCCAACTCTGAGTTATAACTTGAACTTCTAGTTGACACTCTGAGATGGGAAACTCTTGAGTTTTTGGGTTCAGAAAAGCTGAATTGAGTTGACTCTGAAGCTGAGTAGGTTGACTGAGTTTAGCACGTGGACCAGGACTATGAATCAATGGAGCTCTGATATTACAATTCACCATGGCCAGGGCCATTTGAAGGAATTTGGGGGCCCCAAGCAAAATGGACATAGAGGCCCCCCGACCCCTTCACGCACGCAAAGCCTACAGGAACCACAGCATAGCCATACAGTTTAAGTTCACCCACACTTTATATAAATAAAAAAGGTTTACAGTGCAAATACTGCTTGAAAAAATAGTTTGGTGGGAATTCAATAGTGATTTGCAATAATATGACAGCACACACTTATCAGTTTAAACTCTGGGCTGTGCAGGATATCAGCTATAATTATATATTGTACTGTGAACAATGACAATAAAGTTGACAGATGAATTAAGTGCATTTAAGTGCCATTCAATTGGGGTTTTAAATAAAGCATTTTCTGAGATGCACATTAAACACAAAACATTGATTTAATTTATATTTAAATTACTGAAAATTAAGCAAACTTAACTTTTTGCTAAACAAAGGGGATTTACTATTAAAAATAAAACATGGAAGAAATTTTGAGTGATTAAACCTTAAAAAAAAAGTTAGATTTTTTTTTAGCAGTAGGCTATGTTCTGCTGAACAATAGTAATATATCTCTGGCAAATACTTGTCTAAAACAGGACTTTTATTTTGACGGGTTGATGTACCATTTATTCAAATCAAACGGTCAAATGCACATGAAGCGACTGTCAGAGCAGTTCTGGAGATGTTGTTCATGTGTTCACGTCTTTAGTGAGACACCAGATGCTGAAATTACCGCGAGCGTCACGTGCGCTTCAGTGTAAAGGAAGTCGCGCTTCTGCTCCATTCATTAACAGAGACGAGCAGAACATGCAGGATTCATATTTAAATAGACTGTTCCAGCTTAATATTTACAGATATTAGTACATATAGTGATTTGATGTAAGTGCAATGACCTATTTTTAATTAATTCATTCAAAATCGACACAAGCCACGCCAGGTCAGCTCGGGGCCCCAAGCAATTGCTTGGTTTGCCTGCCTTGTCTTTTACTGTCTATGGTCGCGACGGGCCTGACCATGGCAACAGCTCCTGACAAAAATACATCTGCATACTTCAGACTCAATACAAGTTTAATTCTTATAACTGCTATAATATCACAGGTGATAACTGACAGAACGATAGGTTATTGAACTAATAGTCTATTCATGGTATCTCACGGGCAATATATATATATATATATATATATATATATATATATATATATATAATTTAATTGCAGTTTTTTATTTTGCAAATGATTTGCCAATAGGGTAAGAAAAATACGGCAGTGGCTATTTACACTAAGTGGAATTAACATACTTTCTTAGTGATAGATCCTATTTACAGTAGGCTAAGTGCAAATAGCTCTAGATGCTGTTTACAGTTTACAGTTTTCTTTGCAACAAGCTAAGTGTCAATAATAATTAGATGCTCTTTATACTTTATACTGGCAGATACGTAATTTTTGCACCTTAGTATTGTTGAATATTAACAGGATGCAATAGTAACAGATTGTAAATGATTACGCTTACTAAAACTATGAATACTTTTATCATTATTAAACACTCGTTAGGCACTTATTTATTTTTTATTGAAAATAAACTCTAATGTGATATATGATGGGATAAGTAAGAAGAAACCTGTCAATCTTATTAAAAGCCAGTTCTCAGCACCATACACGTTGCTGTCTACACTAATGAAGCCATTATTCACGCAAGTCGTTTTTAACCTTGTGTGACAGTGAATGAATGAATGAATGAATGAATGAATGAGTGGAGTATGAACTTCGCTTGTACTTTAAAAAGGGGGATTAGACCAAAAGAAACTCTGGATTTACCAAAGAAAACCTGCTCCTGACCAGGTTAGGTTCACGAAATTAGTTATCACAGTAACTGACTGTATTAGATACCTTTCTTTCGGAAACGGGCTTGACTTATCCTGCTTTATTGGGTTTGACAAATCTCCCATTCTGAAATGGAAAACCCAGAGTTTTCCTCATTTCAGGGTTAACATACTCAGCGTTTTCACTTAACCTCCTTTCTGAAACAGGCCCCAGCTTTCCCTCTCATAAACACTAAGCAGTCAGTGATGTAGAATCTGTGGGCGGGGCTAAACAGGCAGTGATGTAGAATCTGTGGGCGGGGCTAAGCAGGGAATGATGTAGAATCTGTGGGCGGGGCTAAGCAGGTAGTGATGTAGAATCTGTGGGCGGGGCTAAGCAGGTAGTGATGTAGAATCTGTGGGCGGGGCTAAACAGGCAGTGATGTAGAATCTGTGGGCGGGGCTAGGCAGGCAGTAATGTAGAATCTGTGGGCGGGGCTAGGCAGGCAGTGATGTAGAATCTGTGGGCGGGGCTAAGCAGGCAGTGATGTAGAATTGGTGGGTGGGGCTAAGCAGGCAATGATGTAGAATGTATCATGTAGAACTGCCTGGCACAGAAAGGACACACATTGTGTAAAATCGGTTCTTGAGCCCACAATCAATCCCATAACGTTAATCTGTGCTTTTGCTCTTTAACTGAATCAGCTCTGCTGAACATACTTGTGCTTCTTCCTACATATGGCAAGTACTTTATTTGCTCAAGTAAAATGTGTCTGTTTTATTACTTTTTGTTTTAAAGACTATGCCAAACAAGTCAAATATACAAAAATGTTTTCTAAAATCTTACCTTTTAAATCTATTGAGAACTCGCTCTGACTAAATATAAACAGTGGATGTTAATTTCACGCATATTAATATGAAATTATACAAATATAAAATTAGTTTCCCGTTTCCCTCTTTAAAATTGCTGTATTTTCTTCACAAATAGACCAAAGAAAACCCTAACCAAAAAAAAAAAAAAAAAAAAAAAAATTCCATTAAATATTCACAATAAAGAGCAGTTATTTCAGTTGATCTGGCTTATAAAATCCTTTTGCAAATAGCAGTGTGTTAGCGAAACATGATGACTGATTTCTACAGCGACGAACACAGAAGTGTTGGATGGAGAAGCAGGAATGCGTTTGGTCGGGTTCTGCATCTCTATGCGTAGAAGGTCTCCACTTTTACAGCGTGACAGAATATGGTCATGGAGAACACCAGCCCCAGGATCTGCAAACACACGTAATGATGATCACCACTGAGCTTTCGTGTATGGACTGTTATGATAAGTGTTCAGTACCTGTGTAAGAGCCGTACACAGAGCGAAGATCCACAGAGCCACCAGATTCTCCTGCAGCCAGCCCTTCACTCGCTCGTAACACGGCTATGGACACAAACCACAGCGCTCAGTCAGCAAAGAGAGAGATGGGCAACACCACATTAACACTAGACTTTCTGTCCGTCTATTTCACTCAGAAGATACACCAACACAGGAGACAGAAGAACATTGCTAAACTGTTCTCTGTGTTCTTCAAAGCTGATGAAGCTTCTTACCGCTGTCCACCAGGTGCCAGGATTCTCCAGACCGCAGTTATCACTGTACTCCAGACAGCAGGAGTCCGGCACACGCGTCGCGTTATAGACGTGAAACCAGTCCGTGTGATTGTTCACTCCACAGCAGCGAAACTACGGCACACACACACACACACACACATACCATCTTCATGTTTCCTTCCTTCAATACACTCAATCATATCTTACAGTGCTACACCAATAATCACGAGCATAGAAATGAATGCAGTAACAGTACGTCAGTTTGGACGATGCTCCAGGCGTTGGTCAGGCCGATGTTTCCTTCAGTCCCAAACAGCTGCAGGCCTTTCTTCAGGTCGCTTTGTGCATACAGATCAATCTAGAACATGCCGTAAAGAAAAGCACATTCACCGAAGAATGTCATTAATGCCTGACTTTCATTATCTGACGCATACATAAACATAACTTGACATTCTGTCACAGAATGTTGATACAGAAATTATTTAATCTCACCCTGATCTTGTTTTTAGGATAAGGACCCTTAGTCTAATCCAGTTTCTGTAAATGTGCCAAGTCCAATTACAGTCAAACATAAAATAATGTCCCTGAAATGTACCATTAATATAAGTGTCAGTAAATCAGTGTAACTACTCTTAAACATGCTTTACATAACAGCGCAATGTAACATAATACACACACAGTGTTTGCATTTAAAGTTTATTGTTTTCAACACACTCAAAACATACGCAGGTGAAAGCAAGCCTGTTCTTGACTCCACAGGCATCGGATCAAACTGTGACGTGACGAGTTACATACTGTACGTGACTATAACAGATCTAAACATGCTGTGATTCTTCAGAGCGACAGATGATACTCCTGATAGTTCTTCTGCTGCATTTACAGATACATTTAGAAACAATTAATATCTGTCACTGATATGCCAAGGACACAAAAAAACTGTGCATATAGTTGCACATATGAGCCTCATTCATTAAACACATCACACTTTAATATCTGTGTAGTAGAAATCGTTGTACTAAATTTCAATTCAATTCAAGTTTATTTGTATAGCGCTTTTTACAAAACAAATCGTTACAAAGCAACTTTACAGAAAATTATGTTTCTACAATATTTAGTAGTAGCTAGTAGTTTGTGCACATTTGACAGGATTTTAGAAAAAATAATAATAATAAAAGACGTAGTCAGCTAGACGATGGACTATCAATATTATTAATTAAGTTATTATATGATTCAGTCACACATTTAGCAATAATTGTTAGTTCTGTTTGTTGATTCAGGGTCAGCATCATCTGAGGTCCTCTGAGGGTCAGCATCATCTCTTCTCAGGTGTCCTGGATCCAGACTGGAGCTTGTGTAAATCCTAGTTACGCGAAACATAGAAACAAAATAGAGACATCATTAGCATAGCGGCTGATCCAACAAATTAAAATTAGTTTAACCCAAGCTAATGAATAAAAATGCACCTTTGATCAGATGCAACTACACTCACAATTAAAAAGATACATTATTCGAATGCTTGGCGAAAGAGATGTGTTTTTAATCTAGATTTAAACAGAGAGAGTGTGTCTGAAACCCGAACATTATCAGGAAGGCTATTCCAGAGTTTGGGAGCCAAATGTGAGAAAGCTCTACCTCCTTTAGTGGACTTTGCTATCCTAGGAACGACCAAAAGTCCAGCGTTTTGTGACCTTAGGGTGCGTGATGGGTTGTAGCGTGGTAGAAGGCTAGTTAGGTATGCAGGAGCTAAACCATTTAGGGCCTTATAGGTAAGTAATGATAATTTGTAACTGATACGGAACTTAATAGGTAGCCAGTGCAGAGACTGTAAAATTGGGGTAATATGATCATATTTTCTTGACCTGGTAAGGACTCTAGCTGCTGCATTTTGGACGACCTGTAGCTTGTTTATTGAAGAAGCAGGACAACCACCTAGAAGTGCATTACAATAGTCCAGTCTAGAGGTCATGAATGCATGAACTAGCTTTTCTGCTTCAGAAACAGATAACATGTTTCGTAGCTTGGCAATGTTTCTAAGATGGAAGAATGCAGTTTTTGTAACATTGGAAATATGATTTTCAAAAGACAAATTGCTGTCTAATATAACACCCAGATTTCTGACTGTAGAGGAAGTAACAGTACATCCGTCTAGTTGCAGATTGTAATCTACAAGATTCTGTGTAGTGTTTTTTGGTCCAATAATTAGTATCTCTGTCTTATCCGAATTTAATTGGAGAAAATTGTGTGTCATCCAATCTTTTACATTTTTAACACACTCTGTTATCTTAGATAATTGGGAAGTTTCATCTGGTCTCGTTGAGATATATAGCTGAGTATCATCAGCATAACAGTGGAAGCTAATTCCGTATTTTATTTCTAATAATATTACCAAGGGGCAACATGTATATTGAAAATAGAAGGGGACCTAGGGCGGATCCTTGTGGCACTCCATATTTTACTGATGATAAATGAGATGACTCCCCATTTAAGTAAACAAAATGGTAGCGATCGGACAGGTAGGATCTAAACCATCTTAGAGCCTGCCCTTGAATACCTGTATATTTTTGTAATCGATCTATGAGTATGTCATGATCTATGGTGTCGAACGCAGCACTAAGATCAAGTAAGACTAGAAATGAGATTCAGCCTTGGTCTGACGCAAGGAGCAGGTCATTTGTAATTTTAACAAGTGCAGTTTCTGTGCTATGGTGGGGCCTAAAACCTGACTGAAATTCTTCATACAGATCATTTTTATGCAGGAAGGTGCTCAATTGAGCAGACACAACTTTTTCTAAAATTTTAGACATAAATGGAAGATTTGAAATAGGCCTATAATTTGCCAGTACAATAGGATCTAGTTTTGGTTTCTTAATAAGAGGCTTGATAACCGCCAGCTTGAATGGTTTTGGGACGTGTCCTAAAGATAACGACGAGTTTATGATATTGAGAAGCGGTTCTTCGGCTACAGGTAACAGCTCTTTCAGTAATTTAGTGGGTACAGGATCTAATAAACATGTTGTTGGTTTAGATACAGTGATAAGTTTATTTAGCTCTTCCTGTCCTATGGTTGTAAAGCACTGCAGTTTATCTTTGGGTGCGATGGATGAAACTGAAGTGTTAGATGTTGTAGGATCTACATTCCCTATTGTATTTCTAATGTTTTCTATTTTATCAGCGAAGCAATTCATAAAGTCATTACTATTTAACGTTGGTGGAATATTTGAATCAGGTGGCGTCTGGTAATTTGTTAACTTAGCCACTGTGCTAAATAAAAACCTAGGATTGTTTTGGTTATTTTCAATAAGTTTGTGTATATGCTCTGCCCTAGCAGTTTTTAGAGCCTGTCTATAGCTGGACATACTGTTTTTCCATGCAATTCTAAAAACTTCCAAGTTAGTTTTTCTCCATTTGCGTTCAAGACTACGAGTTACTTTCTTGAGAGAGTGAGTATTACTGTTATACCATGGTACAGTACGTTTTTCTCTAACCTTTTTCAATTTGATTGGGGCAACAGCTTCTAATGTATTAGAGAAAATAGTGCCCATGTTATCAGTCATTTCGTCTAATTCATGTGTATTTTTGGGTACAAATAGCAGTTGAGATAGATCAGGCAGGTTATTTAGTGAATCTTTCTTTGGTGGCTGGAACAATAGTTCTGCCCAGACGGTAACGCTGAGACATATAGTTAATATCAGTTATACGCAGCATGCACGATACAAGGAAATGGTCTGTAATATCATCACTTTGAGGTACAATATCTATAGCAGTAAGATCGATTCCATGCGATATAATTAAATCTAGTGTATGATTAAAACGATGAGTGGGCCCGCGGACATTTTGCTTGACTCCAAAGGAGTTTATTAGGTCAGTAAACGCAAGTCCTAATGTATCATTTGCATTATCAACGTGAATATTAAAATCTCCCATGATTAGCGCCTTATCAACTGTAACTAGAAGGTCTGACAGGAAATCTGCAAATTCTTTTAGGAATTCTGTATACGGCCCTGGTGGTCTATACACAGTAGCCAGAGCAAGAGATACATTAGATTTCTTTTGCATGTCTGACAGAGTAACATTAAGCAGAAGTATTTCAAAAGAGTTAAACCTGTATCCTGTTTTCTGGGTAACATTGAGAATATCACTATATATTGTTGACCAGTCTGACGGGGCTCATGCTTATAACAGTAGTTTGGTGGAGTAGACTCATTTAAACCAAAATAATCATTTGGTTTTAGCCAGGTTTCAGTCAAGCAGAGTAAATCAAAACTATTATCTGTGATCATTTCATTTACAATAACTGCTTTTGGTGTGAGTGATCTAATATTTATGAGACCAAACTTGAAAAATAGTTTTTGTTCATTTACTTTACATTTTTCTGGTTTAATTACGATAAGATTTTTTCTAGATCCTACATTATATTCATATTTATATTTTGACCTCACTATTCGGGGAACAGACAGTCTTAATAGGTTTTACAGCGCAAGTACTTTTAGCATTTAAGCGGTACAAAACTCATCATAATGGTTATTTGAGAATTGTCTTACTAGTCACATGGAGCGAAGTGTCCTGGAGATGTTGTCAGAGAGAAGCTCCGCTCCAATTCTGCTGGGGTGTAATCCATCAACGCGAAACAGTCTAGGACGCTCCCAGAAAAGATTCCAGTTTAAATTTGGTGTAACAGTTTACTTGTGAATGAATAATGTGTGATTTTCACAGAAAAGCGTTGATTGTATTGGAGTGTCATGCATGAGGCCCATTGAGTGTATGAGCTCATGAATGAACAAAGCTGTGCTTGTCTCCAGGCATTCCCTCTGGCCAAGAGCGATGTATGTGAGAGAACGGCAGGGGAAGATGAAGAAAGAGACAGGAGCACATTAACACAGATTCTGAGAGGAGAATCATAGAATAATGTAATTAAGGCATAATGTTTCAATTAATGAAACTTTCTTAAATATTTGAGTAAATTCATTGTCATTCCTGAAAATTCTTTTCGAATTCACAAAGATATCATACATTATATATTTGTTAGTTAAGAGTATGTGTGTCGCCAACTCAAAAGAGACAAACTGACCACATGGTTGCTCTTTCGGTTATCAATAAATGCATTTTGGGAGCAGTGAAGCTAATATATAGGCTTGACTCTTTCATAAACTTTAAAATAAGTGAATACACCACAAGATGAGAAGCATTTAATGTGTGTGTACAATAAAGGAAATTTTTAATTTCACTGATTTTAGTACTAGATTCAGAAACAGCAATATAATGAAAGGCAGCTCTATAAATAGTTAAATTCCTTAATGTTAATAATCAATTAGGCAAATCATATTGCTCATTAGTGTAAGCTGTGGGAGATTTCACCACAACACAGCACATTAAATTCTGATGCCGATGAACACATAGCTGCAATGGCATGTTTTATATTAGAGTCGGAGCAATCATTTGTTTGATTATCTGCAAAAACTACTTTAAAGCAAAACGTTTACTTAATATGCAATGGTACAGATGCATACGCATATTAAATATGATCAGACTGATGAATCTCTTGACAGAAGCAGTAAACACAAAGACAGAAAGGTGGAAACTAATTATTCACATCTAAAATATTTAACCTGTTCCTCTCTAAATATGAGAGTGTGGTGTTTATGGAATATCATCCCTTTCTGATCACTGGCATATGAGTAATAAATGAGGGTTTGCAGTCTTTACTACAGAGAAATTGCACTTCCGTCATCAATCGGCCAAACAGACTGTCATCAATGAATTATTCAACACCACAAACAGAGAGGAAATAGGAAAACAGGAAAAAGGCAGTTAGAAAGACAGCAATCTATTCTGTTGAAGCTGCCAGTGAAAGCCATCCTCAGAGTGTTTCTGTGTTTCTTTCTCCAGACAGGATTTGATTGCACGCATGCTCTAGAAATGTAAATGCGTGTTAAATAAGCAACACGGCAGGGTTTTCATGCCAGGTCAACAAGGTCATTTCTAATCATCTGTGTAGAACAGAATCAGGGAACGCAAGAAAAAAAAAAACATCTCAGGTTGCAACCATGGTTCCCTGAGTAGGGAACGAGACACTTTGTCCTCTAGGGGTCACTATGGGGGAATGCCTCGTTGTGACCCGAGTCTGAAGCATACATTGAAAAATACTAAGAAAACACTGCAAAGCGACAACCCATGATGTCACTATTGCTGCGACTATAGTATAAATATTGAAGCCTGAAAGTAGCAAGTCTGACACTTGCATCTGAAGCATGGCAAAAAAACCTAGAGGACACAGTGTCTCACTCCCTACTCAGGGAACCATGGTTACATAAGTAACCTAAGGCATTCCCTTTCAAGGGAACTTCAAACTGTGTCCTCTAGGGGTCGCTATGGGGAATGGTATACCCACGCCACCATGCTGAGGGGGGTACAGGCCAGAACCATGGCAAGCACTAAGTACCAACTCTACCATTTCCATGGGAGTTGCCCCTGGGACATAAGACGGCTGTCTGTGACATTATCCCTTACAGCCAAGAACCTAGGCCACATACCCAAACGTACCTGTTAGGGCCAGACTACAGGGCTGGGGTAGAGCTCAAGGCTTGGAATAGATTCCTTTAAAGGGATATGACCAAGAGCCTAGCATCATACTAAGTCTTGCCTGTCACACAGGGGCTACCACTTGCTCTTGTAGATCCCAAGAGATCCCTAGTAGTAACACCCTGTTTAAATAGGTATCCTGGGTATACATAGGTGGAGTGGCACCCAAGATGAATGGGGCTTTTACCAGCTCTAGAAAGGGCACGAAGCAACCAAACAAAGCCTTCACCGTATAGGATTTTAGAAAAGAACGTAGAGTACTAGCATGCGAACTTACCACATTGTGGATTTTAGAAAGTGGGCAAAGACTTCATGTGCACACTTACCATAACATGGATTTTAGGATACCGTTCTAAGTGTCACAGTCTTTTGTCTTTCTGTCAATGTCTTCTGTGAGTGTTGTGTTTGTTTGGTGCCATGTGCTTTTGTCCTGTCTCTTTTCTTACCCCGCCTATCGTTACCTCATCATTGTTTTAGTTGCTACACCTGTGTTCCGGACTCATTTACCTTCACTCTGATTTGTTTCTGTTTTGTTTTGGCCTTGTTTGCTTTTTTGTTTAAGTTTTTTTTTCTAGTTAAAAGATTCTTCCCTGCATTTGGACCCAGACCCTGGTTCTTCCTCTGCGCGTCTTACCGCACTGTGACATATACAGCCAGCAAACATGGGTCCAGCAGGGAGGTTTCTCGATGTCCACCAGGAAGATCTGGCCATCGAGGATTACACCAGGGACTTTGTGGGGGCGGCTCAGTTGTTGGCTGCAGAGAGTGTGCCTTATGGTGTGCTTTTGGGGAGGCCTAGCCGAGCCCTTCAGGTCTCTTATGCCATTCTGGCACCCCGAGGAGACTCTGGAGGACTATATCAACCTGGCTCTGCAGCGGCTCAGCTGTCGGGGGGGGGCTACCCAGGATGTTCGCTGTGAGGCGATGGCAGTGGCCGCTCACGATTCCCCCGAGGTGGCGGTGACTGTTCACGAATCCCCCGAGGCGGTGGTGTGCGCTCAGAGAGCTCCAGAGGCTGAGGATTCCCACGAGGTGGCGCTGTCCGCTCACGATTCCCACGAATGGCGGTGTCTGCTCAGGATTCCCACGAGGCGGCGGTGTCCGCTCAGGATTCCCACGAGGCGGCGGTGTCCGCTCAGGATTCCCACAAGGCGGCGGTGTCCGCTCAGGATTCCCACAAGGTTGTGGTGTCCGCTCAGGATTCCCACAAGGCGGCGGTGTCTGCTCACGATTCTCACGAGGAAGCGGGGTCCGCTCACAAAGCCCCCGAGGCGGCGGTGACCACTCTGAATTCCCATGAGGATGCGGTGGCCACTCACCATTCTCAGGAAGCGCCGGTAGTCGCTCACCATTCCCACGAGGAGGCGGTGTCCGCTCAGGATTCCCACGATGGCGGCGGTGTCCGCTAAGGAGTCCCACGAGATGACGGTGGCCGCTCACGATTCCCACGAGGCGCCGGTGGCCGCTCCGAAAGCTCCAGAGGCAGCGGCATCCACTCACTACCCTCTCGGGTGGCGGCATCCACTCACAGTTCCCCCGAGGCAGGGGCAGTGTGCGCTCTCAGTTCCCCCGAGGTGGCGGCGTCAGCTCACAGCTCCCCCGAGGCGGTGGCATCTGCTCTCGGTGCCCCTGGGACGAACCTTTATACCTCTTTTTCCAGGCCCTCTTCCACTACACGGGCCTCCCACTACATCCCTCCCCCGATCCACCTCCGTTCCGCCTCCCTCCGTGATTTCTAACTTTGGAGTGTCTGGAATCCACTCCTAAGTGAGGGGTTTTTTCACAGTCTTCTGTGAGTGTTGTGTTTGTTTGGTGCCATGTGCTTTTGTCCTGTCTCTTTTCTTACCCCACCTATCTTGCTACCTCATCATTGTTTTAGTTGCTACACCTGTGTTTCTCCCTTGCTCCCGGACTCATTTACCTTCACTCCGCACACCTGTCTCTCAATCACACACACAGCTGTTGCTCATTGTAATGGACTATATATTCTCATCTCACACACCACTCTATCTGGATGTATGATATGTCTGATGTTTCGTGTCTTGCATTTTGTCTGCGTCTGCTCAGTTCCTGTGATTTGTTTCTGGTTTGTTTTTGCCTTGTTTGTTTTTTAAGTTTTATTCTAATTAAAAGATTCTTCCCTGCATTTGGACCCAGACCCTGTTTCTTCCTTTGCGCGTCCTACCGCGCCGTGACACTAAGGGGCTCTCGTAGCACTCTAAAATAGCAGCTCATAGATGGAATGGTGCATCCATGAAGCTGGAACCAGATACTTGACAAAAGCACTGACGCCTTGTCTAAATCAGATTCCTTAGGCTTTGCCTACCTTGATTTGACCCGCGATTCCACCTACACCTACCCTGGGGGAGAAGCGCAAGCTGTGACACTGACTTCATCTACAGCGATATCGTTGACTTGATTGCAAATAAATGCACAGACACTATTTAACTGAACAGAGATGACATCACTGAATTAATGATGAACTGCCTTTATCATTTTGCATTATTGACACACTGTTTTTCTAATGAATGTTGTTCAGTTGCTTTGATGCAATGTATTTTGTTTAAAGTGCTATATAAATAAAGGTGACTTGACTTGATTGGCCTTCTGTGCCAGTCTTTGATCCTCAGACCAAGACAGACCAGGACCCTTATGTTGTTCTGGCTCAGACCTGGACCTTCTTGGAATGGAGGATTTGAGGCTTAAGCACTATTCGGACGGGACTAGTTTTCTAAACTACGTTTGAGTTTCGATTCTTACCACCTGACGTCTGTGATTTTCATGTACCAATTCGGACGGGACTAACATCTCTGTGTTTATTACAGAGGTGGGAGGGTCTGATTTGTGCATCTGGGCGTCACAGAGATCACGCGCTCTGTATGCGTGCATTGCATTCATTCAGAATGATTGCCTTAGTACTATTACACAATAAATAGTAAATGGCTAGTATAACAAAACCATGTTAATGTGTGGTTCCTTTAGTTTAACTTGTTTTCCGTTTTTTTTATATATATATTTTTTTTAATTAAATTTAAATAAAACATTGTGTAACTGAGTACATAAATAAACGTGAGTAATCTTACCTGATGCTGATATTACAATAGCCCGTATTAACAGTTTACGTGATCTTGCTCTTGATTTTATTATTATTATTTTATTATTTATTTGCTGCTAAGCAAATATATCAAACATCCGCATGGTAAGAGCATCTACGGTAATTCACGTTGGCCAAAACACACAAGGAAACGCGTTGTGAAATAAAATATCACCGGCAATCACAGACATTCGCATTCGGACGGGATTAGTTTTCTCAGAGGATCACTGAGTTTGCTGAAAAACGGTAGGTAATTTGCTCTGGAATTATCACAGAGGTTGTGTGAGAAAAACACAGACGTGGCAGATTCGAACGGGATTAAAATCACCAAGTACGTCTGTGAAACGCAGATTTCTCTAACGACCCCCTGTAAAACTAGTCCCGTCCGAATAGGGCTTTAGATAGCAAGGAGGGAGTATTAAGAAAGGATGTCTCACCCATAGAGAGATAGCTAGCCAGCATCTCTTCTACAGGAGGCATCCTCTCGTAGTCATTTTTGTGCATTGCCTCAATATTGGCATAACTCATATGCTGGAATCAATGGATGCATGAGAAAAATGGCCTCACCACTCCTCCTCGGTCTCTGTATGGCGATCTGGAAGAAATGGAAGGCTCAGTTGAGCTGGAGGGCTATGGCCAGAAAAATAATGCTCATTGAGATGACCTTGCTGTTTCACTTTCTTAGCCTAATTCCAGAGCAAGTCCAAAATCCATAACCTCCAACTGCTCATCATATCCAAAGCTTGTCATGTGTGCATGAATCCTGCATGATCACATGTTCTCTGCTTGATGGTCGGTCTGTGTGAATTGAATATGTACAGGAGGAGAGTTCAACTTCATTGAGACACACGATCCACAAACGTTAAACTCATGTTTGCAAATTAGGTTGCACTTCATGCTTTTGCCTATTGTCATATTCATGTAATTTCCAATGTGCTCTATGTGTTACCTTAGGTATATTTAAAAAAAAGATTCCCAATGCACACAAACTTCCCAGAAGTGTTTACTTCCTTTTTAATAATATTTGTATTAAATATTTATTTGTGAAAAAGACTTTGTCATCTAAAGTATGCGTATGTTTATTTTACACATTTATTTTTAAATCCATGGTCAAATGATTTTAAATTTCTTAAATATTAATTAAAATAAATACAATTATAGTAGCTTTCGGCCATCAGCCGCCCTGCTTTCCAAGATATCGGCATCAGCTGTCAAAAATAATAATAATAATAATATCAGTCGACCACTAATCTCTATACATACTCCATATGAGAGCAGTGAGATACGAGTGATGTCTCATAACCCTCACACCATCTCTGCATCTGTCAGAATCAGATTAGTAACTTAACACACACACACACACACACATCACTGATAAACACACAAACCCTTCCTTCAATTTCGATCTCCTTACTTAACGTTCTGAATACTTTTGTAAATAATATAATAATTTCTTAATTCAAAATAAAACTCGTGGCCACGAGAAAAACATGTCGTTCCCTCAACACAGCATCTTGAGGCCATGAGATAAGAATGTTTTTACCTTGACAAAATGATCTCCTGGCCTCGACATTACATCAGGTTCCCACGAGTTAATATGACATTCCAACAAATTATTATCTCATGGCCACGACATATTATCACGTTACAAAGAGTTATTAAGTCATGGCCACGACAAAATTAAGTAAACCAAACAAGTTACCTTACGGGCACTGTACTTCTGTAAAAATTGCCCTGTGGATATATTTTAAACATATATATTCTAAAATGCTTAAAAACTCTGTAAATGAATGTGTTTATACTTATTTTCAAATAATGTACTGTAAAAAAAAAAAAACTTTAGCTGGGTTTTCACAGGCAGGGTCACATATGGTTTGTTTCGGGGGGTATTGCTGCTCTGTCTGCTAGACAGCATGGATGTGCAGGGTGTTCTTGACCAGAACAGAACCATACCACCAATCCAAACTGTATGCTAATTTTCACTCACCTTTGACAATAGTGGTCATAACAGAATATTGATTTGAGTGTGATTATGTGAGAAGTAAATCTGGAGTGATATCACTGAGACAGTGGGCTGATTGAGGAGTTTTCTGTCATTATAATTAAATATGAGCACTGAATGCTGCCAATGACCAAAAACAATCTATGTAATAATATAAAATAATGAATAAGACAGATCCATTCTGTACGTACCTCATCTTGATATGCGAAGAACAGAATCATGAACAGAATCTCCAACAATAATATCATAAGCAACAGAATGAAGAACTGTAGAAACACAGACAGAGAGATTATTAGATGATATATCAATATCGATGATAAATCAGTATTTTCCAGCATTTTATAATGACTGTAATTAATCAGTGAAATCAGTACAACAAAATCCATCTATGCCCTGCAGAAGTGGAGAGAAGCCACATCTGATGTGTTTTTTAGTGAATTTACACAGACTGCTTAATGTCATTTTTTTTTAAATGCATGTAAATTAAGCGTAAAATTAATGTTTTATATTAAAAATATTTAAGAATAGAATTATACATTAAAATGCAACTAAAACTGGCAGTAGGTGACAGCATTAACAAGGTAACACAGCCTTAAAGGGTTAGTTCATCCAAAAATGATGTCATTAATAACTCACCCTTATGCTGTTCCAAACCCGTAATACCTCCGTTTATCTTCAGAACAGAGTTTAAGATATTTTAGATTTAGTCCGAGAGCTCTCAGTCCCTCCATTGAAGCTGTGTGTACGGTCTACTGTCCATGTCCAGAAAGGTAAGAGAAACATCATCAAAGTAGTCCATGTGACATCAGAGGGTCAGTTAGAATATTCTGAAGCATCGAAAATACATTTTGGTCCAAAAATAGCAAAAACAACGACTTTATTCAGCATTTTCTTCTCTTCCGTGTCTGTTGTGAGAGAGAGCTCAAATCAAAGCAGTCTGGATATCCGGTTCGCAAACGAATCATTCAGTTCACCAAATCTAACTGAATTGTTTTAAACGATTCGCATCTCTAATACGCATTAATCCACAAATGACTTAAGCTGTAAACTTGTTTAATGTGGCTGACACTCCCTGTGAGTTCAAACAAACCAATATCCCGGACTAATTCATTTACTCAAACTCAGTGTACTTGACTGAACTGCTGTCACATGACCCTCTGATGTCACATGGACTACTTTGATGATGTGTTTCTTACCTTTCTGGACATGGACAGTAGACCGTACACACAGCTTCAATGGAGGGACTGAGAGCTCTCGGACTAAATCTAAAATATCTTAAACTGTGTTCTGAAGATAAAAGCAGGTCTTACATGTTTGGAACAGCATAAGGGTGAGTTATTAATGACATCATTTTCATTTTTGGATGAACTTACCCTTTAATGAGTTATGAATGAGTCGTTGATTTATTCACTTAACGGATTCAAAACAAATAAAAATAATAATAATAAAAAAAAAGATTCATTTAGAAACAAAATGCTTCACTGGGCACGTCCTCATCCCCATCCTGAGCAGTCTGACTGACCCTTCTGTGCGACATGAATACAGGCTAAGGTGATAAATTACTGGTTTGATGGTCCCTGTTCAGGCACCAATCAGTACCGTCCTCCGCTTTTTGAAAGGCACAGCTACTGATCATTTTTAAGGGAGGGGCCCACCAACCACATTTAATAAAAGCACCTAAAATGCTGTTCACTCAAATGTCAACCAAGATAAGAAATAAAGTTTGTACCAACACAGATAGAAGAGTAATACCAAGTTATTATTGAATATTGGAGAATAGGCAAAAACAACAGACAAGGAAAAATAAAGCAAACTAAATCAGCATACTCATTTCAAGAAGAATGGAAAGTGCCATCAACAAAACCCGTAAACATAAAGACAAACATCATAGTAAACCAAAGTGAATTTTTGGTATGAAAAACCTTATACGACCATTGTCCATTTAGAATCTCAACTGTCCGTTGCAGACTGTCTGTTAAACCCAATGTACAGGACATAGAAGCTGATGATGCTGACAATGTCTTTTTCAATGAGCAATAAACAAAAATCCAACCTGATCCCAATCTACCAGTTGGGAAAACTGAGGCTTTAGTCGTGGGGAATGAATATTCCTGGTATATCCACTATAGGTTTCTATGAAGTCGTGTCACAGTGGAAATGCTCCTCACATCCCCATTGTACATCTTAGTAGTGATTCTACCAATAATAAATAGTCCTTATGATTGAGCTTGAAACACATTTCTCAATCTGGACTCTACTGCCTGGAATACTTGAGGAGAAAACCATGCTTCCACTTCACCAAACAGATCTCTCCTTTCTCTATTACCTCACTGGGATTTAATCTACTGTAGATGAGAAGATCCATTTAGGGTCCCTAGAGGACAGGAGTGTACCACACCCTACTTAAACCATAGTAACAGAACTATGGACTGTTACAACACTTACCCTGCTCGGGGAGTAGGGAGCAATGAACACTGTGTAGGGAGCCTGAACACCGTTTATACACTGAGCTCACTTCTCATGAGCTGTTTTTATCTGAATCAGGTGTTAACACAGAGAGAGACATGCAAAATATGCAGAGCTGGGGGCACAAGGACTGGAATTGAGAACCTCTGGATTAATCCCTATGCACAAACAGATTGTATTAGACAAAACATCATGAACTCTACAGGGAGCATTGAATGAGCGAGTGATTTAGGACGCAGCACATGTGATTCACCAGCACTGACTGTTTAAATGATTAATTGCTTGTCAAGCTAACCTTAATTCCTCATGTCACTGATCTTGTGCCTCTGAAACTCCCTAGAGCACTCAAACTATATCAAACTGTGAACTGAGAAGATCATAATCATAGACCCATAACAGTTCTCACACTTCCAGTCGCTTTAGAAATCATGGTAGAATCTGGACAATCACCTTGATCAAAAACCATCAGAAATAAGATTTCAGAGTGAGCTCAGGTTTAACAAGTAATGCTGTTGTGTGTGTGTGTGTGTGTGTGTGTGCACTTTGCATGGGTTAAATGCAGAGCATGAATTCTGAGAATGAGTCACCATACTTGGTCACCATAAAAAATCTCTTTTACATATTTATATGTTTATCTGCACACCATATTTTGCTAGAAAAAAAACAAATTCTAGGCCATTATTTTGGATAATATATAGCAGCTTCTACTTAAACATTTATGTAAAGGTCTACAAAAACATCCAAGGGCCACTTTTATCAGCTTTTATCACTTTTTAAAGCTGAGAAGAAGACAAATTTCAGTGGAAAAGTCCAAAATGTATTTTATGGTATGTCATCTTGAACTCTTCCTGGTCTCATCTATGGGGAATAAAGATGGTGTTTTGTGTGGTGTTATCATCACAGTGCTGAACACACACAAGAGAGCACAGGCCTTATGACATCAGCATCCATCATCACCCATGTGGAATATTTAATCATAAATCATCTTCAGGCTAAGATAATCTTGAAGGTGAACAGCATTATATATTCATAGATTGCTCTGACATTTGCTGCTCCGTTCCAGCAATGAACCAAAAACACAGAGCCAAGGAACAGACAATGTGACTAAATCAACATCAGCAATTAAGGCTAAACATTATAATCATAGTGTATTGAAATAGGTATTTAGTGTAAGGATAGATTTAAAAACATTTGCATACATATTACCAAGCAAAACCAGGGGCCTGTACCATGAAGCTGGATTAGGTGGATAGTCAGCTATGTTTCAGCTTAGTTTCCGCCAACCCTGGGTTTTAGGTACTATGACAGTAGCTCGGCTTTAATCGGTGTTCGTTGCCATGGTATCTTACGCTGCACGGCTAACCTGCTCCAGGGCAGGTTATGTTCTGGATTCAAGATCTCAAACTGAAGGTGAACCAATCAGATGTGAGAGAAGTGACACATGTCTGACACAAAGTCACTCCAGTTTATCTTGCTCCAAATTAAAGGTCACTTTTGCTTAAAAAAAAAAAAAAAAAAAAAATAGAAGTCTGGCTTTAATGATAATAACTGAGTCATTTTATGATTTATATAATTATTGTGATTCATATTATTATTTATCTCTTACACACAAGCAATTTTAGTTTAACAGTTATTATAAATTCTTTTAAATAAATATTCAGTGTTGGGCAGTAGCGTCGCTACAATCAGCGAAGCTACTAGTTTAACTACATTTCTCAGTAGCTTGGTCGTAGCTTCGCTGCTTTCTGAATCAAATAGCTTTCCAGTAACGAAGCTCTTATTTTACCAAGTAGTGCGGTAGCTTCCACACAAGCTACATTTTCGCAAGCATTTCTGAAGCTCAAACTCAAATCGGGAAATACCATAGACAGTAAAAGAAATGGACACAGCGACCCCATTGGAACTCAATTGAGACAAGTGAAGCCCATTTTAAGCGTTTTTTTAGCACTTCCGTTTCTGACGCGCAGACTCAAACGAAGCTTGATGACGTCAGCAACCTGTCTGACAGATGTAAATCTTCTAGTAGCTGTGCGTGCAAACTGCCATCGTTAATCTTGCAGAGACGGCGAGCTTGAGCGGGGAGTTCTTTGGCGTGAGTGAGCAGGAGTAAGTATTCTGATTAATTATTTTGTATAGTATTTTAAAATGTAACGCCAGTACGCCATATTAAGTTAATTGCCTGCGAGCTTCTCCTCCTGTCTGTACGGTAATGCGACAGAGAGCCGAGTGGTTATGACGCAATCGTTAGCCTATTTATTACAAAAACTGTTTATACGGGGCCATAATGTAACATAGAAGGTAATGGAGCCCTTTATACATTGTCGTGTATCTTCAGAAATAAATAATGGACAAACGGAGTCTTTAAACGCCTCAAATGTTAAGTTATTCGCTGTCAAAGTGACGCCAAAATGAATGGGAGTCAATGGGAATGCTAACGCAAGTGAAGTTCTGCTAAAGGATGGCAGCCCCCACCCGACTTCAACTTCCGGTCGAGTTCCTTGCCCCCTGGGAAATACAACTGCTAAGATCGCTGATCCTGGATCAGTAGTGACGCGACGGCGCTACTTCATCTTTTTCGTGTTTACGGTGGATAGCAACCAACCATCTTTATGATGCATTACCGCCACCTTCTGCTCCGGATGGTAACACTCCTTGGCCAGTCACGCAAAAAATTATTTGATGTAATGATGGCATAGGATGAGAACAGTTATTCCCGAGGAATGAGTCGCTGTGGCAGTACCTCGACAAGTACATGACACTGAGCGAGATAACAGAGAGAAAATATGTTTTCTTAGGGCTGGGCGATATACGATATTATCATGTGCATCTAATCAGTAAAGCTGCTTCCGTGATCACTGCTAAAATCGCCATCACCTGCTTATAATTGTAATGGCATTTAATAGACAGAGCCATACATAGATAGCTGACAAGTTACGCAATATTGCGTTCATTGTCACAGATGCCTTTGATAATGAACACGATATTGCGTAGCTTGTCAGCGATCTACGGCTCTGTCTATTAAATGCCATTCCAATTATAAGCAGGTGATGGCGATTTTAGCAGTGATCACGGAAGCAGCTTTACTGATTAGATGCGCATGATCATATCGTTAGATATATCGCCCAGCCCTATTTCAGATGCTGCTTGTAAAAATTATCAGGGTCCAGCCTGGCCATTTTTTTTGTAGGCTACTGTTTGGAGGTCTTGCACTTTGTTCTGCAAAGGCCTACAGTATATTAAGCATGCCCATGCAACAGGTGCATACACTTACTTGTGCGCACATTGTTAATTACTTGTATTTTGATTGTTTTTGTTGCCAAATTGATAAGGAACACAAAAAACTATTAAACTAAACAATTATACATGCCTATCTGTTTGACTGACAGTTTTGAGCACTGAGATAACATTGTCTTGTAATAAAACGTGTTCAACATAAAAAATTAATTTTAAAAGTAGCTTAGATGTAGCAAGCTACTGTTGATGTAGCCTAGCTTGCTACATTTCCCAGGGGGTAGCTTCAGTGTAGTGAAGCTTCATTTACTGTAGAGTAACTGGTAGCTTAGCTCACTACATTTTCCAAGTAGCTTACCCAACACTGTAAATATTAATGTATACAGATCATGTAATATAAATAAGCTGTAGTATCAAAAGATTTAACTATTTTAAAAATTACAAATCTGAACTTACATGTTCAAGTCTCTATCACTATATATTTTCAAATGTATAAACTAAGTTAACAAGTTCCACTTGTGACTACACTGATGGAGCAAGATAATTTATTTTATTAGTCCTCCTTCATTTTTCATATGACATTTAAATTTGTCATATTCTTCAATCTCTTAACCTTTAGCAAAACCTTTAAACTTAAGTTTTAAATCTCGCTGGGTCTCTCGCAAGAAGTAAATCAAACTTGCTTTGTATTGCAAGGCTTGTGATTGGCGGTTCGCCAGTGATGTCACACATTCATTGTCTAAGACTTGATGGTTGCTCTGTCAATTCTTCGTCATCAGTTAGGAACCTAGGTGTGCTACTTGATCGCAATCTTTCCTTAGAAAGCCACGTTTCTAGCATTTGTAAAACTGCATTTTTCCATCTCAAAAATATATCTAAATTACGGCCTATGCTCTCAATGTCAAATGCAGAAATGTTAATCCATGCATTTATGACTTCAAGGTTAGACTATTGTAATGCTTTATTGGGTGGTTGTTCTGCACGCTTGGTAAACAAACTACAGCTAGTCCAAAATGCAGCAGCAAGAGCTCTTACTAGAACCAGGAAGTATGACCATATTAGCCCGGTCCTGTCCACACTGCACTGGCTCCCTATCAAACATCGTATAGATTTTAAAATATTGCTTATTACTTATAAAGCCCTGAATGGTTTAGCACCTCAGTATTTGAATGAGCTCCTTTTACATTATACTCCTCTACGTCCGCTACGTTCTCAAAACTCAGGCAATTTGATAATACCTAGAATATCAAAATCAACTGCGGGCGGCAGATCCTTTTCCTATTTGGCGCCTAAACTCTGGAATAACCTACCTAACATTGTTCGGGAGGCAGACACACTCTTGCAGTTTAAATCTAGATTAAAGACCCATCTCTTTAACCTGGCATACACATAACATACTAATATGCTTTTAATATCCAAATCCGTTAAAGGATTTTTAGGCTGCATTAATTAGGTAAACTGGAACCGGAACACTTCACATAACACCGTACTTTCTACATCATTAGAAGAATGGCATCTACGCTAATATTTGTCTGTTTCTCTCTTGTTCCGAGGTCACCGTGGCCACCAGATCCAGTCTGTGTCCAGATCAGAGGGTCACTGCAGTCACCCGGATCCAGTACGTATCCAGACCTGATGGTGGATCAGCACCTAGAAAGGACCTCTACTGCCCTGAAAGACAGCGGAGACCAGGACAACTAGAGCCCCAGATACAGATCCCCTGTAAAGACCTTGTCTCAGAGGAGCACCAGGACAAGACCACAGGAAACAGATGATTCTTCTGCACAATCTGACTTTGCTGCAGCCTGGAATTGAACTACTGGTTTCGTCTGGTCAGAGGAGAACTGACCCCAACTGAGCCTGGTTTCTCCCAAGGTTTTTTTCTCCATTCTGTCACCGATGGAGTTTCGGTTCCTTGCCGCTGTCGCCTCTGGCTTGCTTAGTTGGGGTCACTTCATCTACAGCGATATCGTTGACTTGATTGCAAATTAAAACAGACACTATTTCAACTGAACAGAGATGACATCACTGAATTCAATGATGAACTGCCTTTAACTATCATTTTGCATTATTGACACACTGTTTTCCAAATGAATGTTGTTCAGTGCTTTGGCGCAATGTATTTTGTTTAAAGCACTATATAAATAAAGGTGATTGATTGATTGATTCATGTGCACGCGCTCCACAAACTCAGGATCAAAGCCTGAATTGACAAAGAAAGTTGATGAACAGCATCATGGTACTAACAAAGCCGGATTGGAGAGGTTTGGTTTTGTCAACTCAAAACTAATCCTATAACTCTGAATTTGTTCAGCTACCATCATGGTACAGGCCCCAGGTGTGCTGCAGACATGCATGTTTAGATGTGCAATGCTCCCTTCTCTTAAAGATAACAACAACTTTTATGCACGTTTTTCTTTCTAAAACTATTAAAATGTTTTTTTAAAAACCTTGTAAGCTCCTCTCTGTGTGGTGTAAACCAAGTCCAAAATGTTATTACCTCTTGTTGGAAAGTTAATGTGTTGGTGTATTTTTGGAAACACACTCTTAAGGTCAGCATGGTTGAAATCCCCAGCTATGATGAGAAAGCATCGGGGTGTGCTGTCTGCTGCTCACTGATGTGCTGGTACAGTTCATTGCGTCGTTCCTGTTGCTGTTATTCGGGGGAATGTAACCTGAATGAGCGGTTTAGCATTATATTCCCTCGGCAGATAGAACGGCTGGCACTTCATAATCATAAACTCCACCAGGGGTGAGCAGTGTTTGCTGATCACAACAGTATCGTGGCACCACGCGTCTCTGATGTAAACACAAAGCCTGCCGCCGCAGGTTTTTCCTCCCGCTCGATAGCTCTGTCTGCTCGATAGCACGTCAGCTGGTCGAGCTGAATAGCGCCGTCTGGAACGCTGTTGCTGAGCCGAGTTGCCAGTGACGCTGTTGCTGAGTTGAACGTAGTAATCGAGTGTAGTACAGTTTTTTTTTCAACGAGCGTACGTTAGCCAGTATGATGGTGGGGGTAGATGGCTTGTGTGGGTTATCAGTTAGCCTAGCCCAGATACCTCCGCGGTTACCCCTCATTCTGACAGGACAGAGAGAAGCCGCTGCATGTGGACACGCCGACATCTTGGTTTAATATGGTTTAATATCAAACCATCATTCATAAAATATAATTATTGTGGATAAATATTGTGGAACATATCTCTGCTAATGTCTTTTTTTCCACATTCCTTTGGTGCTTTCAAGTTCTCCTGAGAAGTTGGGAATCATGACTACGGCTTCAGGGAATATCAGCACTCACAGTGCTTCTCGTTCAATCAGATCCAAGAACCAGAACCAACCATTATGGTTTACTTAAGGCCTTTTAATTATGTTATGACTTCTGTTGTTGTTTTATGACATTTCCATGTTGACCAGGGGCCTGTACCATGATGGTAGCTGAACAAATTCAGGATTAGTGTTACAGGATTAGTTTTGAGTTGACAAAACTAAACCTCTCCAATCTGGCTTTGTTAGTACCATGTTGCTGTTCATCAACTTCTTTGTCAACTGAGGCTTTGATCCTGAGTTTGTGGAGCGCGTGCACATGAATGTGTGACATCACTGGCAAACAGCCAATCACGAGCCTTGCAACACAAAGCAAGTTTGATTTACTTCTCGCGAGAGACCCAGCAAGATTCAAAACTAAAGGTTAAAGGTTATGCTAAAGATTAAGAGATTGATGAATATGACAAATTTAACATCATATGAAAAATTAAGGAAGACAAATTAAATAAATTATCTTGCTCTATCAGTTCAGTGACAAGTCAAACTTGTTAAATTTGTTTACACGTTTGAAAATATATAGTGATAGACTCGAACATGTAAGGTCAGATTTTTTTTTTTTAAAATAGTGCAATCTTTTGATAATACAGCTTATTTATATTACATGATCTGTATATATTTATATTTATTTAAAATAAATGATTTATAATTTGATAAATAACTGTTAAACTAAAATTGCTTGTGTGTAAAAGATAAATAATAATAATATGAATCACAATTATTAATTATATAAATCATAAAATGACTCAGTAATTATCATTAAAGCCAGATTTCTGGTTGTTTTTTTTTTGTTTGTTTTTTTTTTCTTTTTTTTTTTTAGCATTAGTGACCTTTAATCTGGAGCAAGATAAACTGGGGGAGTGATTTGTGTCAGACATGTGTCACTTCTCTCGCATCTGATTGGTCCAACTTCAGTTTGAGATCTTTAACCCAGGACATAATCTGCCCCGGAGCAGGTCAGCCGTGGAGTAAAAGTTACTATGGCAATGAATGCTGCTAAAAGCCAAGCCGCTTACGTGGTACCTAAAACCCAGGATTGGTGCAAACTAACCTGAAATTTAACTGGCTAGCCAGCTAATCCAGCTTCATGGTACAGGCCCCTGTACTGTTGCCCCAGTGTAACAGCGAATGGTGACGTATTCAGTACAGTCATGTTTGATTGATCTAAATACTATAGCTTATAATACTGTGCTGTCATGTAAGCTGGTAGAAATCATACCTCTCAATTTTTCTTGTTAATCCTTATTAACATCAAGACATTATAGCAATTAGCTTTTGTAAATAATCTTGCTGTCCTGTCAGCTCACAGCAGAAATGCTGGGTTGAATCCTCACAGACGTGTTCATGTTTACCTGTTCCTGATGCTAATAAACTTTACCCACAGGTGCTAATACGAATTCCTCCTAGTGCCTCTATCACAGGAGCCATCAAACTGTGATCAACGTCAATATTGCCACTCAATTGCTACATCTTATTATCTGAACAATGAGCAGAAAGTAAAATTGTGGTTCAAATGAATAACATCAAACACATCACCTTAAGATGAAACAGTATTTCTTATGCTTCTGATTTGTATATGTACTGTACTGACTCAAACAGGGTGTTTAGTTTGCTCCTTCCTCTTTAAGCATGCTAGTATGTTTG
The DNA here is from genome assembly GCF_023724105.1 of Carassius gibelio. Lineage (NCBI taxonomy): Eukaryota > Metazoa > Chordata > Actinopteri > Cypriniformes > Cyprinidae > Carassius > Carassius gibelio. The sequence continues at coordinate 16,216,003 of NC_068413.1, read as the reverse complement.
ATTTACTTACGCTCAGGAGTAATGGCCGGTTCTCTTTGACCGCACCCACACAGCCCAGGCAGCCAATCACCATGATGATGCTTCCCACAGCGATGAGCAGATTGGCGGCGGAGAGCGATGGTAGAGACGAGGAGAGCGTGGCGAAGTTTCCCTGCGTGATGGAAAGCCAAACTCCCACTCCCAGAATCCCACAGCCGCCCAGCTGAGAGAGAGAACAACACACTCAAAACTATACAATAACAGGCTTGTACACACTTATTATTCAACAGAGTTGTGCTTGTATGTATAAAACATTGCTCTGGCTCATTAAAACGCAGTCTGTCAGTACGATGGATGTAAAGTGCAGCAGAACACCATGGTGACTCAATATCTGTTGTCTTTTTTTAAATATTTTTTGAAAAGGGTCTGTTTCAGTCCTTTAAGATGCCAGATTGACCCGTACTCAAGCATGTGCCCTTAATTCACAAAATAATAATAATAATAATAATAATAATAATAATAATAACAATTAAATCCAGTTCTTCTCATATATCCTTCAAATGAGTTCATATTGAAATTTAACTCTAAACTGCTTCATCCACCAGATCAGCTTTGTGTGCATGCATGTGTGTGTGTGTGTGTGTGTTTGTATTAAATTAAAAAGTTGACTGTTAGGCAGACAGTTCCCTTTGACTGTAATGAATTCTGATTTGCTAGATATTTGTGACCTATCACGGAAAGTAGGGAGGGACACAAGTCGGTTCTGGGGCATTTTGAGTTATTCACAGATTCTGAAAGTGTAGTCTCCAAGCTTTCCAACGATGTGTAACACATGGAAATCTGATCATATTTGGGGAAGTTGTGGCCATTTGAATGTAGTTACTCAAAAAAGCTCAAAAAGCAGAAAATAGCCTCTAAAGATTGTTTAGTTCTCACCTGTTCTCACTGCTGGGAGTGACAATAGGGCTCATTTACATCTAATTACATCTCATTTACATAAGCCATACCCCCTGTAAAGCTCCCCCCTTTAAAGCTGCATGTTTGCATAGTAAAGACAGACACAATGGGAAAAATTTGACCGCATACTATTAATAATAATGGATAATGTGCATTGTAAATGTCAGTAATTTATCTTTTTTGACTTTTATAAAAATGATTTAGAGACTGAAATATGTGAGTTTTATCTTTTTATAAAACCTGTTTTGTCAAAACTCTATTTGAACTTGTGCATTGTAAATAACGTTGCAAGACACTCCTTTAAAATCTGGCCATCATTTTAAATGTTATTATTTTAATGTTTAGGTAAACAAAAAGTACATATTGATGCTACTTTTATTTGTTATTTGCTGGTTTTCTACATAAAACTTGGTGAATTGATTTCATTGTGTAGAATTAGGACTTTTTGAACAGGATTCTGTGATAACCGTGATCATTTTGGTCACTATAATCATGAAATGAAATTTTCATGCCATTTCATCTCTAGTTATGATCAACTATGATAAACTAAAATTCAAGGACTTAATATGGGGACACATTTCGAGTGAGAGCAAGGTTACATCGTGTTACCTTGTAAAATGCACTGTTACAGTTTCCATGTGTCAAAGACAACTATGCAAAAAGCTTTTATTTTATTTTTTTGCATTTATTTTTGGCCATATGACAGAGGTCTGATATTCTATTCTTCATATTTCTGTTTTGCATAAAACTGAAGAATATTCGGTACATCCTATACTGTATTCTAAAATGATCTGATATTAACTTTTGCATGGATTTTATTCAAAAGACCTTAGGCTCATGTAACCAGTCATTTCACAGTGTGTCTGTGAAATGCTGAAGGACCATAGTAGTTTTGTGCACGCGTGAACACCATGGCAACGTACAACAAAAAATTACCTCACGCGGGAAACACTTAACGTAACGTGTAAATGCAAGTAACTAACGTAAGGTCTAAACATGGACTAAACATGAGATAATGTGTATGTGTTCATAGAATGAACACAAAATGACAAACTTTGATGTTTATGGAAACTTGCAGATCTCGTTGCCTTCAATGAAATAAGTAACCATCTCCAAAGTTTGCACTGTGCGTCTGTTTGCCTAAAAATGTCCAATAATTTGCATGTCCTGCATGTCTCTTTTTCCGCAGCTAAAGAATCCAGCCGTATGTTGTACATAATGTCTGGAGAAAGCTTCTGGCTACCTTTCTCCTCGTGTAGCATTTACAGTCAAAATCACGGATTTTCCCCATTTATCTGTCTTTATCCCCATCAAATGTTGCTATCGATATAGCCTCTGATATCTTACGGTCCAACTCGTCTGACACCGGTCCAATACATTCGTATACAGCCGGCCAGAGCGCTGCATAGTAAGTAGCCACGCTTCCCTCGGAGGCCGGGGGCAATAACAAAAGAAACAAAAGCCGGCTTATCCAGTATGGAAATACACACATGCCCCTCCTGCGTGCTAGAATCTCCTAAAAACTAGCCGATTTCAACCTCAAAATGTACGCTTTTAAATATACAAATACTGCTATCTCAAACACGGAGAGGCTTCTTCGTGATCTCAACTAACAGATTCTGCAAAAAAACGAAAATCACCAATTTTGAAAAAAAAAAAAAATGCTTCTTTCTCATTTTGCTCGTAAGTTGTACTGTCGACTTGTCACTAGTTTCCATGACGGGTGACATTTTTAAATTACAACTGAAACTTGAAGCGAACAATTATGCTAAAATCCTTATATTCACCAGCAGAGTAATGAGGAAATAACCTTCTTTAACTGATCACCGTCAGTCATCATTTGATGCCGAGCCCAAATGAAGAGGCAGGAATAAGATGATCAACTGTGCTGTAACCTCAATACTGTTGGCTCTGCTATTAATTTCTTAAGCTGCTTTATTGTAAGAACTTAATATATGTAAATGTTAATGTGAGGTTCATGCAATAAATGTCCTTCACATATAATGGCCAAATCTGCTGCTGTGTCAACTAGTCAGAGTGTTTGGATGGAAATTACTCTAATGACTCCAAACCTGTGTCTGTCTTTTCATTAATGTTAAAAGGTATATGTGTGTGGTGCTGGTAAATCACGCTCTGATCACTTCACAGTTTCTGAACTCAGATAATCACACTCTTTATCCTGGCTATAAATCTATCCTCAGCCCTTTGTGTATCCAAAACCAACCCGGAGCAAAGCCCATCTCACAAGAATTCTCAAGATGACAAAATGTGTACACAATTAGCACACTGTATTAAATGCTTCATTTATGGAACAATGTACATAGTAGTTTAAGGCACATAACGCTGAAGTATAGACTTTTAAATATCTCAATATGAGAATGACAAGTTGTCGTCATAGCACAAAGCCCCTCCCTCGATATCACGGTCACCGCCATGTTGGAATCAGAATCAGAATGAGCTTTATTGCCAGGTATGTTTACACACATACGAGGAATTTGTTTTCGTGACAGAAGCTCAGCAGTACAACAGAATGACAGCGACAGCGAAGGATACCGGCGGCGAAACAGGATTGTTTACATGTGTTGTTAAGGGGAGGTTCTCGCAATTCTGCACTGTTTTACCATGCCTGGAAGTTACTGCTGCGTTAAAAACTGCTCCAGTACCTCACACGATACAGGTGGAAACATAGGAACAATGGAATACAGTTTTTTTAGGTTACACCAAGCGCAAAACAGCGGTATTTGGAGAAGCTCTCAAGCGGCACAGAGACCTGGACCATTTACCTCCATGCACACATATGGACATTGGGAATTATATTGTTTTCGGTTAAGTTACTACACAATGCAGGAGTTTAAAAGTCACAAGTCTTTGGAAAGTTACGAGGCTTTCTGCTGTGGCTGGGTCCATCTACAGAATGTGATGAAAACAGTGTTGTACTGGCCAAAGTAAGTTTATTCACATGCGTTTTAGTGTATTGTAATTACATTGCATTTAGAATGCACTTCTTGACCAAAATGACAAAGTAATTAACTGCGACTGAACACTAGATTGTAACGAGATTGTAACGAACGTTTCCAACATGTTTTGATTTAGGCTAAAGCTGTGTATGTTTAGTTATAATTTGATTTTAACCCAATCACACATACTGTACCAGGTTTTTTTTGGGGGGGGGGCTGCAAAATGGACAAACCAGTTCTGGGTTAGCTAGGGTAGTTAAATGTGTGATTGCGAGATGTAAATGTCCGGGTTAGATTAAGCCATTAACAGCGTGAATGCAAAGTGACATACACTGTAAACAATATAATTCCCAATATCCATATGTGTGCACTGAGGTAAATTGTTCAGGTCTCTGTGCCGCTGCAGGGAGCTGCCTGAGAGCTTCTCCAAACACCGCTGTTTTGCGCTTGGTGTGAGCTTGTTCCTGTAAGGTCCCCTTTCTTTCGCCTTATGTTTTCGCATTGCTTTACTTTCTTCCTTTTCTTTCTCGTATTCGTAGATCCGTCTCGATCTGTTCCGCCGACAAAATAAATGCGCAAAAATGAAAGCGCTCTGAAATGTTTAGTCGCGCCTCTGTGAAGTTCTGAAGGCATTGCCCCTGGCAACAGATAGCGTATCCTTCCATCAGGGCCGACCGGCTCAGACCCCTCCCAAATCAACCCAAATCGGCACGTGACTCCTCATTCAGTAGAATCAGTGAACATGGATCAGTCATTGCAGTTTTATCAGGCACCCATTTATGACCAAAAAATTACCCTAATCCACCCGACCCCTCCGCGAATGACTTTCACTGATGTGCTTTCTGATTGTGTTGTGTTAATAAATGATAAAGCAATCAAATGATTCCAGATCAGACTATATCTTTGGACATGGATTTGTTATGTGAGTTTATTCTCTGTCTCCGAATCTGAGTGCTGCTACTGCTTCATTATGTATTTGTGTTTGTCATTACAGACGTGTAATGGGCTCATACACTACATCACTGTCCTTTCATCTGTAACTGAGATTCATTTCACACTGCAGTCACCATTTACAGCAACAGAGATTCAAAGGTCAAATACTGATACACCCTGTGAACACAGTTAGTGAGAGAGCCAATAAGATATGAAGTAGAAAAAACATCTTCAATAAACAAAAAGCCTGATATATATATACATGTTATATATATATATATATATATATATATATTTTTTTTTTTATAAAAGCTTGCTACAATAATCTAGATGACTGAAAATCTATTTGAACCATCACTTAACTATCCCTTTTGCTATGGGGAACACCTCATCGTGACCCATGTGTGAAGCATACATTGAAAAAACACTAACAACACGTTGGCTGGCGAGGGCCCATGACATCCCTACCGGTGCAACGAAGGGATAAATATTCACCTGGAGAACACGTCATTCTCTTCATCTTTACTGACTGTTTTGTTTGAAGTGTGCATTTTTAACATGGTAAGAGCAATCTTTATTATATCATGGCAAGCACTGGCAAAACGTTTATAGGATGTGTGCATCTATGTCATCGATATTTGAAACCTGATGACACACACAATCTCTGTTTTTTTTTTTGTTTGAGCGAAGAGCACCCACGTTATGTCCTTGAAGGGAACAGGCTGCGCTTTCTCAATCCTTCTGCTCTGTGTATGATGAGCTGTTGGAGGTTATCTCAGCAGGTTAAGAAGGGGATGCCACGAGGTTGTCTTGATGAGCATTATTTTTCTGACCCTAGCCTTCCAGCTCAGGTGAGCCCTCCATTTCCACCTGATCTCTATAGAAAAGATGGAAGAGACCATTTTCCTCATGCATCCATCGATTCTAGTATATGAGTTATGCCAATATCTATGCAATACTAAAAAAAAAAACAGCTAGTAGAGGATGCCTCTTATAGAGGAGATGCTGGCTAGCTATCTCTCTATGGGTGAAACGTCCTCTCTTAATACTTCCTTCTTGCGATCTCAGCCCCTTCAGGATACATCTCGCTTAAATGGCAGGGCATACGCAGGTCTGGCTGTGGCTTCATTGCATATGATGGTGGTGTTCCAGGCATATCAAGCTTATCTGCTGAAAGACCTGATAAAGGTGAGGGCTTTTCTCCTGATGAGGTAGCTGAGATGTGCCACACCAAAGATGAAGCTCTCAATGCTACTAGGCAGGTGGGTGAACCTGGCAGATATCAGGAAGAAAGCAAAGGGCTTTTCTTCTTGATGCTCCAGTTTTGCCTTATGAACTGTTCTGTACCTCCACTGAGATGACGGTCGAGAAGTACAGGGAGGCAAGGGTGCGCACAACAGCCTTCAAATCCTTCTTTCCAAGAAGGTCCAGGTATGAGCCTGAATAACATAGGGGTCCTGGAACAGAAGGCTAGTGTCGCGGCTCGCACACCTCACTCACCTGCGGGTAGGTGTAGGAGGAATCGCGGGTCAAAGGAAGGTAGGCAAGGCCTAAGGGATATGATCCAGACAAGGCATCAGTGCATTTGTCCAGATCAGAGCAATACTTGAGTATCTACTCGTTCCCTTTGGGGGTTTTACATCTGCCCTTATCTTCCCCTTCCTAATTCCCCTATAACAACAAGTTCTCCACCTGACGAGGTTAGGTGGGGACTTCCTGCACCAGGACAACTAGACCTTGTCTCAGGTGACCACCAGGACAGACCACAGGAAACAGATGATTCTTCTGCACAATCTGACTTTGCTGCAGTCTGGAATTGAACTACTGGTTTCGTCTGGTCAGAGAAGAACTGGCCCCAACTGAGCCTGGTTTCTCCCAAGGTTTTTTTCTCCATTCTGTCACCGATGGAGTTTCGGTTCCTTGCCGCTGTCGCCTCTGGCTTGCTTAGTTGGGGTCACTTCATCTACAGCGATATCATTGACTTGATTGCAAATTAAAACAGACACTATTTAAACTGAACAGAGATGACATCACTGAATTCAATAATGAACTGCCTTTAACTATCATTTTGCATTATTGAGACACTGTTTTCCTAATGAATGTTGTTCATTTGCTTTGACGCAATGTATTTTCTTTAAAGTGCTATATAAATAAAGGTGACTTGACTTGACTTGACTTGACGACATCGCCAAGCTGGTCCACTCAGTTTGGAATAAGGGAGAGAGATCTTAAAAAAAACAAGTATGTGATCTGAAAAAGACGCTTCACAAATTACAACATTGCAAACCACATGATAAAACAAGATCTAATGTGGGTCCATGCTCATGTGTAGGATCTGTCACACACTGGACCAATAACCTTTAAAAAATCGTTGACTAGTGGCTTCATAGGACATCAAACATGTATATTAAAGTCGCCAACTATTAAAACCGTGTCATAGTTTGACATAATTCCAGACAAAAAGTCAAAAAAATCATTGATAAAGTCCTTATTACTGTATATTTAGGTGGTGTGAAATGAACATTTTCATGAATCTGCAGTACTTTTCTCGTGTTGTGTTTGGTCAATATATTTATGTACTTAGGGTTAGGGTTAGTTTTTTCTATTGATTAGACACAATTTTAAAAACAAGGCTCATTTTGTCAAAACACTAAACATTTAACACATCCACAAACAAGTATCAGAACATCTCAGATCTTTTGCAAAATGAAGCACTTCATTCAAAACTTTACAATAATTTAACAAAAACCAGTTTTGGTACCATATGGCAAATACATGCTTCATATAGTTGGATTCAGTTTGAACTACAGCTGCTGTGACGCTCGGACACTCTTCAAGACTTTCTCTTCTTTTCTTAATCCACCTCCTCCATCGACTCTTACAGCGGACGACTTTGCAGCTTTCTTCACAAATAAGACAAGATCCATCAGTGACCAATTCTCCACACCGCAGACTGAGGATAACTTCACAATGACTGATGCACACTCTTTCTCCTCCTTCTCCCCACTCTCAGAGATGGATGTCTCCAAAATTATCCTGTCCAATCATCCTACTACTTGTCCACTTGATCTGATCCCCACTCACCTCCTTCAAGAGATCTCTTCTTCAGTCATACCTTCGCTTACTCACATTATCAACTCCTCTCTTCACTCTGGAACATTTCCCTCAGCATTTAAAGCTGCGGTAGGTAACTTTTGACGCTCTAGCGGTTAATAAACAGAACTACTTGCCTCATGTGGAAGAACATCGTAGCCGGATCTACTTCTCTCTGTTTATTCCTATGAAGAATCACAAAGGTACTGGGTTACTCCGCCGCGGTATCCCCGAAGCAATCTAAAATAGTCCGAATATAAACACTTATTATAGGTGCACCCTAGTGATTCAGGACAAGCTAAAAACACGGTTTGGAAAATGGATTCATGGTGTACTCGCTTATTATATACATTTTTCTACATTTTGAACACAAACAAAGTTACGGACCGCAGCTCTGATTGGTTGTTTCTTACCGGGAGCGATGGAGTTTCTGCAAATGGCAATAGGACACTGGGAGGAGCCAGAGGAGCTTGATTTATTCACAGATTATCTGTCTCATATTCTACTGTCAGGACATAATGACAGGTTTAACAAATATGTAAAAAATATATTTTTACAAAAGTTACCTACTGCAGTTTTAAGCAGGGTCGGGTAAGCCCACTGCTCAAGAAACCATCTCTAAATCCAGCACTTCTAGAAAACCACAGACCGGTATCCCTTCTTCCATTCATTGCAAAGACACTTGAGCAAGCTGTGTTCAGCCAGCTTTCTATGTTCCTTGTACAGAACAACCTCCTGGACAGCAACCAATCTGGCTTCAAACCCAGCCACTCAACTGAGACTGCTCTGCTCTCGGTTACTGAAGCCCTGCGACTAGCAAGATGACATCATTAGGATCTGTCATTCAGAAGCATGGCTTTTCTTATCATTGCTACGCTGATGACACCCAACTCTACTTCTCATTCCAGCCTGATGACCCGACGGTAGCTGCTCGCATTTCAGTCTGTCTGAGTGACATTTCTAGCTGGATGAATGACCTTCATCACCATCACCTTCAGCTTAACCTTACCAAAGACAGAACTCCTGGTGATTCCAGGTAACCCATTGATTCATCATAACTTCTCTCTACAGCTGGGTTAATCAACCATTACTCCTTCGAGGACAGCCAGAAACCTAGGAGTTGTGATGGATCATCAGTTAAGCTTCACAGACCACATTGCTACAACGACCCGCTCCTGCAGGTTTGCCTTATACAACATTAGGAAGATTAGACCCTTCCTGTCAGAGCAAGGCACCTAACTTCTTGTCCAAGCTCTTGTTCTCTCCAGACTGGACTACTGTAATGCTCTCCTGGCTCTTCCTGCATGTACTCAAGCCTCTGCAGTTGATCCAGAATGCAGCAGCGAGGGTTGTCTTCAATGAGCCAAAAAAAGCTCATGTTACTCCTCTCCTCATCAGGTTACACTGGCTACCAGTAGCCGCTCTCATCAAATTCAAGGTACTGATGCTTGACTACAAGACGACCACTGTCACGGCACCAACATACCTAAACTCACTAATTCAATCTTATGTGCCCTCCAAAAGTTTGCGATCTACAAGTGAACGACGCCTTGTGGTGCCATCCCAAAGAAGTTCAAAATCAATCTCACTGACATTTTCCTGGACTGTGGCCAGCTGGTGGAATGACCTCCCAATCTCAGTTCTAGTCTTTACTCATTTTTAAGAAACATCTAAAGACTCATCTTTTTCGCCTGCACTTAACCAACTAATACTAGCACTTTTTCCTTTTCTTGTCTTTTCCTAAAAAAAAAAATACCAGGCTATGCACGTGTATACTGTTGTTGTTCTCTTGTTGATCTGATTGCTTCAATTGTTCTCATTTGTAAGTCGCTTGGGATAAAACCGTCTGCTAAATGATTAAATGTAAATGTAAATGTAATGTAAACTACTTAGACACTGCTGGGCACATTTTTAAGATATTGTTAAAGTACATGAATATATTGGCCAAACACAACACATGAGAAAGTGTCATTTGTACTGAAAATCAGAACGTATTCCAAATACAATATACAGTAGAACATAAAACTCAAAAACGCAATAAAGCCATTTTGAAAGTGGAAAGATTATATTTTCTGTTTTAAACTTTCACATAGTATCTTTAGGTTATAATAACATAAAATCCAGGTTTTGATTTTCCAATAACTCATTGAATATAGCATTTTGTGTCAAATTAACACAAAACTGATTTTGATGGGAACTTTTTATTTTTATTTTTTATTGAGTTTATCGCATTTTGGTACCAAACTCTTTAAATATAAAACAAAGTAAAAGCATACCCAATCAAGACAGACAAAGGGACAAATTCAATTTTACACCCTCAAACAGAATTAAAACATACAGAATAAAAATGGGTTTTCAAAGAGGATTTAAACAAAGAAATAGAAGAGGAAGATTTTATGTGGAGGAGAAGACTGTCCCAGAGCCTAGGAGCTGCCACAGAAAAAGCCTGGTCACCTTTAGTTTTAAATTGTGAACGAGGGAGAAACAGGCTCGCATCTGTGACTGTGATCTGTGATCTAGAGAAAGAATATGGAATGAAAAGATAACAAATATACTGTTGAGTATTGATCTTCTATAGCGCTGCTTTATAGCTGAATTTAACTCGTTTAAAAATGATTAACTTTACACTGTTGGTTCAGTTCAGATTAACAACACTGAACTGATTTGATCTGAATAATGACTCTATTGTCTTCAGCTGCTTCACTGCTGAATGTGAATTGTCTCATATCTGTTAAAGTTTGCTTCACCGATTCTGTTATTTTCCTGTCTATTTCTGTGAAGCTTAGACTATTGTATAAACTACTCTAGAAATGAAGGTGACTTTACCTGCTATGATGCTAACATCGCAAATCTGTTAACATAATAATTGTTCATTTCTATCTGTGAACATTAGACTGTGACCAGTACATCTGAATACTGGAGTCAGCATAATCAAAGCTTTATTGGTTATTATTTACAAAACTATGCAGAATGTGAAGTAAAGAGATCGAAATTAAGCAAAATATGAATATAAAAAAATATAACCAATAATAACAGTCTAATAATAAAAATAAAAATAATAATAATATACAAATGTCATGGGGAAAAGACCATCAGTTAATGGACTTAAAATGTAATTTTATTATTATGCACTTTATGTAACATTTTTTTTCATGATAAACTTCATTTGAATGCTGACTATTGTACATAATAAAGTCCAATAGCCAAGACCTATGGTTAATATAATAGTTTAATAATGAAATATTTTCTATAATAAAAAATATAATAATTTCTTAATTCAAAATAAAATATTAATGATTAAATCTCTGATAATCCCGGGTTGCTATGGTCACGCTGGTTTGTTTACGCATTAAACTCGTGGCCACAAGAAAAATATGTTGTTCCCTCAAATTAATATCTCGTGGCCACAACAATACTAAGTGAACCGAACATGTCATCTCCCAGGGACCGTAGAATGATGAAGAAAGAGAGATAGTGATATTAGTGGAAATGACTGCAGGCTAATTATTCATAGTCCAGGATAAAAATCATTGCTTGAATGGTCTGTAGATTATAAAACTGTTGCAGCACAAATGCTATAATGGACATGTTTAAATTTACTTGCACTCACATGAGCGGCTGGGAAATACTGAATGAAAAATAGTTGCCATGACGATACTAACTGCGGCCTTATTAATGAGAGAAATGTAAGATGCTGTATTTTTTAGGCCATACAACATGAATTATCACTATATTTAGATTGCAGAATGAGCCTCCACTGTCTCAGTGTTTTGATTTTGTATTTTCCTTCTTCCTACACTTTCATTTTTTTTTCCTGACACTTTAAAAGCATAGGTGACTCATAGATTGGCTTTCATATTTTCTAAGATTTAGTATTGAGCCTTTCAGTGGTCTACTGTGCTGTAACATCATCAGAGTTCAAGCATTTAACCATTTCTCTCAGTATTTAGATTTCTTTTAACACTAAAGTTCATTAGAGCTTATTGAGATAATATGCTGTACTCCAATAATAACATTAACTCGTTCTTTAAAGGGGGGGGGGGGGGTGAAATGCTCGTTTTCACTCAATATCCTGTTAATCTTGAGTACCTATAGAGTAGTACTGCATCCTTCATAACTCCAAAAAGTCTTTAGTTTTATTATATTCATAAGAGAAAGATAGTCTGTACTGATTTTTCCCGGAAAAACACGAGTGCCTGGAGGCGTGACGTGTGGGCGGAGCTAAAGAATCATGAGCACCAGTAGGCTTTTGCATTGAGAGCGTTTGGAAGCTGTGACATTACCGTGAGGGAAAACCCATCATCCAAAACAAACCGTGGCTAACAGTCAGATTCAGCCGTTTATTTATGATCCAGAATCAGATCCAGAGGCTTTAACTGAACGAGAGCGGCAGCAGCAACGACTCACTCTGAGCGGGGCTCGAACCCGGGTCTCCGGCATGGGAGGGGACGCACTAACAAGGAGGCAGAGATATTTTAAGCAGTTTTACTCACCGCCTGCGGTTCCAACACACGATTGTGACCCTTTTTCGTTGGGACTGCATTATCCTTAAGAAATAAACTATACGCAAATCCGGCGTCAAACTGGGCCTTGTTTGTAAAACAAGCATCTTCGAAATGCAGGGAACAAACAAAAACAGTTGCACTCCGTTGATGCTCTGTAAAAATAAATTCCATCCACTGGTCCCTTAATGCTGTTTTTTTTTTGGTAATCTGTGCAGGGTTGTCTTGCCCTGGCAACCAAAAACACACTTCTTTTGTGACATTTGGCGACGCTCTCGCTCTGATCAGTGAAGTCTGTTGTGCTCTCAGTGCTCTGCTATACGGGAGTGCGCTCTTCCGGCAGAAGTGCCTCAGGACCCATATAAGGAAATTCCGCTCCATCTAACGTCACACAGAGCCATACTCGAAAAAAACTTTCCCAAACTTGTGATAAACCGGAAGAGGTATTTTTGGAACAGAAATACTCCTTCAAACGTACAACTTAATTTTTGAAACTTTGTCCATGTTTAGCATGGGAATCCAACTCTTTAACAGTGTAAAAAACTCAGTATGAATGAAATAGCATTTCACCCCCCCTTTAATGTTATACCCTTAGCTTCATATTAATTTGCTCCGTGCCTTCACGGAAACACAGTGTGTTACATAGACAGTAGTTTCAGTGTTTGAGGTGAAATATGTCAAGTGGTGATGAAAAAAACAAGAACTGTAGAGAAAAGAGAGTTTTATTTTTACCTTTATACAAACCCGAGTCCAAAAAAGTTGGGACATTGTAAAAATTTTGAGTAAAAAAGGAATGGTATAATTTACATAAACATTTTATTCACAATACAATTTAGATAACATTTCAAATTTTGAAAGTGAGAAATTTTGAAATATCGTGCCAAATATTGGCTCATTTTGGATTTCATGAGAGCTACACATTCCAAAAAAGTTGGGACAGTTAGCAATAAGAGGCCAGAAAAGTTAAATGTACATATAAGGAACAGCTGGAGAACCAATTTACAACTTATTAGGTCAGTTGGCAACATGATTTGGTATAAAAAGAGCCTCTCAGAGTGGCAGTGTCTCTCAGAAGTCAAGATGGGCAGAGGATCACCAATTAAAGGCTGGAAAACCATACTGGATGCCCGTGATCTTCAGCCCTTAGACAGCACTGCATCATATACAGGAATGATACTGTAATGGAAATCACAACATGGGCTCAGGAATACTTCCAGAAAACATTGTTGGTGAACACAATCCACCGTACCATTCTCTGTTGCTGGCTAAAACTCTATTGGGCCTGCTACATCGCACCGAGCCTGTGCTGACGCTTGGGCCTGCTACATCGCACCGAGCCTGTGCTGACGCTTGGGCCTGCTGCATCGCACCGAGCCTGTGCTGACGCTGGAGTCTGCTGCATCGCACCGAGCCTGTGCTGACGCTTGGGCCTGCTGCATCGCACCGAGCCTGTGCTGACGCTGGAGTCTGCTGCATCGCACCGAGCCTGTGCTGACGCTTGGGCCTGCTGCATCGCACCGAGCCTGTGCTGACGCTGGAGTCTGCTGCATCGCACCGAGTCTGTGCTGCTGCTGGAGTCTGCAGCGCTATTTTGGGCCTTGGATAAACTGAGATCTGTACGGTATGGAAACTGCCACTAAGGTCAGCATGTATCCATCTATTTTTCCTCTTTTCCTCTTTTTGGCTGTACTATGTCCATGTGAGGTAGAAGTCAAACATGGATATCAAAGTTGTCCTTATGTTTTTTCTGCTTCTAAAGTCACTGACTGGGATCACTCTTTTTTTAATGAATTGATTTTTAATAGGAGTCCTGCAAACTATCTTTTACTGGTTACAGAAAATATTCTGACTGTGCACTCGTGTCTTGTATGAACCATACAACTGGTTACTGACTTTTTACAGTAGGTCTTCCATCTGGACGAAGCACAAGAAAATCAATTTTATGTCTGTACACAATTCTGTAAAGAAAAAGTGTGTTATTTTATTGCTGCTTTTACTGTCAGGGAATGTTGAATCCAACCCTGGTCCAGAACCTTCATGTTTGAGTACTCCTGATATTTTTAAAGCTAAGTGTGGCTTTGGAATTGCTCATCTAAATGTCAGAAGTCTTCTCCCTAAATTAGATTTGATAAAAATCTGGGTTGACAGATTGAACACTGATATTCTTGTTTTGTCTGAAACATGGCTGACAAAATCAATTACAGATAATGACATTGCTATCAGGGGTTACAATGTTACAGACCTCCTTCAGCAACAAATGATGCTTTGCCCTTATTGACTGAACAGCTAGCAATGTTAAATTTTAATGAGATTCTTCTTGTCGGGGATTTTAATCTGGATTGTCTTACGTCTGTTTCTGATCATTTTAAAGTAATTTGTGATTCTATTAATCTTACACAGCTGATCAGTGATCCAACACGGCCAAATCTTAAACAGCTTTAAGATCCATCCTTGATCTAATTTTTACAAATGTTCCACATAAATATACTGCTGTGGGAATATTTGCCAATGATTTAAGTGACCATTGTGTTGTCACCATATTACTCAAATATATGCACTGTGTAAAAGAAGACCTCAAATTGTGTTTAAACGGGATTTTAAACATTTCTGTGAACAAGCTTTTTATCATGACTTGTGGATCTCTGACTGGAAAAAGATTTTTCTTATTAATGATGTAGAACTAGCTTGGAAATTTTTTTATGATGCTTTGTCTGAAATTATCAACAAACATGCACCGTTTCGCAAATTTAGAGTGAAGGGTCGCAATAATCCCTGGTTCTCCTGTGAGCTGTCTGAACTTTTGAAGGAAAGAGATCATGCTTGGGCTAAGGCCAGAAAAACAAAGTCTCAGGTTGACTGGCTGAGTTTTAGACAACTCAGAAATCGCTGCACTTCCCTTATTAAAAAGAGCAAATATGAATATTACTTGTCTAAAACAACAATAAATCTAAAGTAATCTTAATGATCCCAAAAAATTTTGGAAAGTTATTAAATCATCCTACGGAAACATACAGACCAATGAACTCCTAACATGCATTATGGAAAATTCACTTATTCTCACAGATAAATCTGAAATACTAAATTGTTTTAACAAACATTTTGTTTCATCAGGTTGTCTATATGAGACATTGAATCCAACTACCAAAACTTTTGAACAAAAAGGGATTTCATCGCCCCCTCTATTAGCTTCCTCAATAGGCTCATTTGTTTTCAGACCAGTGACTGAGGCAGAGGTCTACAGAGCTCTTAAAGAGCTGGAAACAGACAAATCTGCAGGTCCAGACAATCTTGATCCTTTTTTTCTTAAAATGTCAAAAGATTTTATAACTGAACCTTTGACTTATCTTTTTAACTTAAGCCTTTTAAACAATGTCATCCCTATGGTCTGGAAGTCTGCTTTTGTTCTTCCCTTGTTGAAAGGAGGGGACTCGGCCAATCTTAATAACTATAGGCCGATATCAAAGTTATGTATCCTGGCAAAGGTCTTTGAGAAAATTGTTGCAGAACAGCTTAGAAAATTTATTGAGGCTCATGAAATTTTATCAAACAATCAATCTGGTTTTCGAAAATTACACAGTACAATAACTGCTGCAGTTAAAGTAGTTAATGATATCGTTGAAGCTCTTGATTGTAAAAAGTTCTGTACAGTGTTGTTTATTGACTTGTCAAAGGCCTTTGACACCGTCGATCATGTAACCCTGTTAAATCGGCTTCATAAAATTGGTCTGTCTGGCAATGCTATTGGCTGGTTTTCTAACTATCTATCAGGTAGAACTCAGTGTGTACACCTAGTTGGCATGTCTTCCTCCTTTCTTTCAATAACTAAAGGAGTACCCCAGGGTTCTGTTCTGGGGCCATTGCTGTTTCCTATTTATGTAAATGATCTCGGTAAAAAGGTGTCAAATGCTTTTTTTCACTTTTATGCTGATGACACAGTTATCTATTGTTCGTCTCCTTCAATTGAACAAGCCTCTGATTTCTTACAGTCTGCGTTTGATGCTGTTCAGTCTCATCTAAATCAGCTGAGACTAGTGTTAAATGCTGACAAATCTAAAGTTATGGTTTTCTCAAACAGAAAACAGCTACCCTCTCAGTTTCCTAAAATAAAAACAGCTGATGGAAAAGAAATCCAAATGGTCTCTTCTTATAAGTATTTAGGCTTTGTTATTGATGAAAATTTGTCCTTTAAACAGCATATTGAGCATCTTGTACGTAAACTGAAGCTAAAGCTCAGTTTTCTTTTCAGAAATAAATAATGTTTCTCTGTTTATACAAGGAAACGTTTGATTTCTGCAACTTTTTTACCTTTATTGGATTACGGAGATCTCCTTTTTATGAATTCATCGGACCGTCTTTTAAAAAAGCTGGACACTGTTTATCATTGTGCTTTACGTTTTATGACTGGCTGTGGAAATCGTGTTCACCATTGTACACTGTATGCTGCAGCTGAGTTTCCGTCCCTGTATGTTCGCAGGTGGTCTCATTTGTTGACTTTCATTTATAAATGTATTCTTGGGCTCCTCCCATCTTACCTCTGCAAATACATGCGAAAAAACCAACAACAGTATGCTCTGCGTTCTCAGAAGAACATACTGATGGTGGTTCCCAGAGTGAGAACAGAGTTGGGTAAGGCAGCATTTCAGTACATTGTCCCCGTGCATGGAATGAACTGCAAAAGGACCTAAATCTTTCTGAACTTGTGACATTGGGAGAATTTAAATCTATTCTAAAGAAGCGTGAACTCTATGAACTTGGAAAATGTAACTGTTTCTAAACTTGTACACATTGACTAAATATCATTTGTTTTTTTGATGTCATGTATGTTTTTTTTAAATTGTATGTAAATGCTGTTGTCTTGACCAGGTCACTCTTGAAAAAGAGATTTTTAATCTCAGTGAGGTTTTTATCTGGTTAAATAAAGGTTAAATAAAATCAGCGCTCAGTTCAGAAGTCTGCATCTCTGATGGTATGGGGTTACATGAGTGTGTGTGGCATGGGCAGCTTACACATCTGGAAAGGCACCATCAATGCTGAAAGGTATATCCAAGTTCTAGAACAACATATGCTCCCATCCAGACATTGTCTTTTTCAGGGAAGACCTTGCATTTTCCAACATGACAATGTCAGACCACATACTGCATCAATTACAACATCATGGCCGTGCAGAAGAAGAGTACTGAAATGGCCAACCTACAGTCCAGATCTTTCACCCATAGAAAACATTTGGTGCATTATAAAGAGGAAGATGTGACAAAGAAGACCTAAGACAGTTGAGCAACTAGAAGCCTGTATTAGACAAGAATGGGACAACATTCCTATTCCTAAACTTGAGACACTTGTCTCCTCAGTCCCCAGACGTTTGCAGACTGTTATAAAAAGAAGAGGGGATGCCACACAGTGCTAAACATGGCCTTGTCCCAACTTTTTTGAGATGTTTTGATGACATGAAATTTAAAATCAACTTATTTTTCCCTTAAAAATGATACATGTTCTCAGTTTAAACATTTGATATGTCATCTATGTTGTATTCTGAATAAAATATTGAAACCTCATAATTGCATTCCGCTTTTATTCACAATTTGTATAGTGTCTCAACTTTTTTGGAATCGGATTTGTAGTTTATAAAGTCCATTCAGGGAATTAATAGAACAGGGCAATATATAACATGATAATACACACTAAAACCGGTCAGATCCTGCATTCCTCCAATCAATGAGTCTGACAGCACAAATATGCAAATAAAAGACATTAACCCGGGGATAAGAATCTAGCATGTTAAACCTCTGGAACCGGCTGAATAAAGTGCTTAGACTCTTGTGTTCAGTTACAAAAAGGCAGACTGGTCTACTCTGAATATGAAATTTTACTAATAATAATACCTTACCTTTTATATAGCGCTTTTCTAGGCACTCAAAGCGCTCTACATAGTCAGGGGGTATCTCCTCATCCACCACCAGTGTGCAGCATCCACCTGATGATGCGACGGCAGCCATAGTGCGCCAGAACGCCCACCACACACACACACACACACACACCAGCTTACTGGTGGAGAGGAGACAGAGTGATGAAGCCAATCAGCAGATATGGGGATTGTTCGGAGGCCATGATAGTCGAGGCCAATGGGCGAATTTAGGCAGGATGCCGAGGTCACACCTCTACTCTTTTCAAACTACAGAGAGTCAGGACCTCGGTACCCCCCGGCCTGCAAGGGGCGATGGGGGTATGTGGCGAGTGGGGCGGGGCTGAGAGGCATGGGAACGAGGTGTGAGGCCAGGTTTAGTGATTGGAGTTGAGCTGCACCTGCGCCCCACCGCCAGTCTTGAGTCCCACGTAGGAGATGGAAGAATATAAAACTGGAGTGACGACCGTGAAGGACGAGAGAGGACCAGGCCTGGGCCATATCTTATGTGTTTGCTTTTTATTTATGCGCACTAGTCGTCTGTGAGGGGCAGGTGCGCTGTTTTGTGTTTATTTTGAGATTATTAAAGTTTCATTTGATTGTACGCCGGTTCCCGCCTCCTTCTTCCCAAGATTATGGAGTTATTAATATCATTACAGACGGAGACTAATTTCCCATTATGCTAGTTGGTCAGACTAGTTTTAAAACAAAGCTTTAACATCATGGCTAAGTAAAGCCGGTGTCACGTCCTCCCCAGTCTAGGGTTGGGGATTCTGGGCAAAAGTAAAAAAAAAATAAAATGAAGAAAGTTTAGTGACTATGCCCACCCCTCTACTGTCCCAGTTCACTAAACACGACAGAATGAGATTAGATTTAAAAGAGAAAGCTTTTAATTCACAAAGTAACATAACAGGAAGCATGAATCTTCAGGAGGGGTTATAGCCAAAACAACAAAGAAAAAGAAAAACTAAAAGACACGATTGAACATTAACCTAACAAAACAAAACCCCAAAACAAAATATTAATCTCCCCTTAACTCCCTAGCTGTCCCAAAACAAGGTATTATAAAGCAAATTGCAACCTCCTCCCTACGGCTTCCAAAACAAACATAAGAACAAAGAACTCTCACTCAAACAGCAACAACCCAACAACAGCTACTGCCAGACAACAAATGCGATGAATGTCTGGGGCAGGATATAGCAGGCCGAACGACATCCACCAATACCACAGAACTCTGCGACATGCACAAACAGCAAGCTCACAACGCCAAACCACATCAAGCGACGGCCCACATGTCAAGTGACCAACGTGCCATCCTCCTCAGCTTTTAAGCACACTCAATCCTCCACATAATCACCTGCAGCTGCATGCAATTAGCCTAACACTGCACAGAGGAAAAGAAAGAGAGAGAAAGGAAACTGCACAATGCACAAACACATCACCACAGCAAAGATAGATAATAAACGATTAAGTCCAGAGGATGTAACACCGGCATACTCTGTACGAATAAATCGCATGCGATGTCAAGCCAGAGCTCAGGAATGATGTGCTCACTCTATATCGAGATAAACTTGACGGTCATTAACGGTCATCGCTGTCCCTTCAGAAAACTCAAGCACAACACATTCTCTCTCTCTCTCTCTCACACACACACACACAGATGTACTGTAGAAGCAGAGTGAGCAGATATCGCTATGCTTCATGTTTATTGTCAGTCTTCTAAAGCAGGAAGGGTTATTATTACTCAAATATATGCACTGTGTGACAGCAGTGAGAACATAAGAGTTGCAACAAACATTCTAAATGAATTCTAAATGAATAATTAAAAAACAACTACAATGAAAAATAGAAGAGTAAGAGTATGAGTATGAGTATGAGTATGAGTATGAGTATGAGCATATGAGCATGATGTAGAGCCATGGAGATTCATTCCAACCCAGATCAAACACACCTGAAGTGTTCCTGAAGATCTCCATTAGCTGGTTCAGGTGTGTTTGATCAGGGTTGGACCTGAACTTTGCAGGAGGGCAGATCTCCAGAACAATAATAATAATAATAATATGTTTAATTTATATAGTGCCTTTCCCGAGCTCAAGGACACTGAACATTGTACACCAAAGCAACAAAAATTAATAATAATGAACAATTTCATTGGACATTTGCCCAATGCAAATACTGCAAATAATGCAGTTGCATATAATACAGATTATGTTGTGAAGACATAAAAATGGGAAACAAAACGGACAAATACACATGTAAATTAGTGATAGTGATGATTAAACAAATACATTTTAAGTTTTGACTTGAATTCACTACAAGTGGTGACTGTTCTGAGTGCCAGGGGAAGTGAATTCCAAAGTTTGGGTGCAATAACGGAAAAGGACCTGCCGCCCATTGAAGATAGGCGGAGCCTAGGTACAGAAAGGAGTTCAGAATTAGAAGACCGGAGTGTGCGAAAAGGTATATAAGAAGACAGTAAGTCGGAAGGATAGGAGGGAGCAAGACCTTTAAGTGCCTTAAAGGTGAGCAGAAGAATTTTTGTATTGCACACAAATAGAGACGGGCAACCAGTGAAGTTTAAATAAAATAGGGGTGATGTGAGCAGATTTTTTTGTTGAAGTTAATAATCTGGCAGCAGAATTTTGATTCCGCATCTTTTCTACTCAGAAAAGGAAGAAGCTGTGCAATTCGACGTAGTTGAAAAAAAAGCAGCTTTGGAGAGTTTGGTAATGTGGTCATCCAGGGTTAGCAATGGGTCTAGAATGACACCTACATTTCTAAAAGTAGCTGATGGAAAAATAGAAATAGGGCCAAGGTCAAAGCTAGAAAAATCTGTTTTATTTTTTATTAGAGATGGGGGACCAATTATTATAATGTATGTTTTATTCAAGTTCAGACTGAGAAAATTAGAATGTAGCCAATCCTTTAACTCACTGACACATGAAGATAAGGATCGACTGTATATATCTGGATGTCATCAGCATAACAGTGGTAGTTAAAACCATGACGACAAATTATTTGGCCAAGAGGCTGAAAATAGACGATGAATAATAATGGTCCGAGAACTGAGCCCTGGGGAACTCCTTGTTTGAGCAAGACAGTAGGAGATTTGGACTTGTGCAGTGAGATGAAGTATTGCCTATCTGTGATATATGAGCAGAACCAAGATAATGCAGAACCTGAGATGCCAACTTCTGCAAGGCGAGAGAATAGTATCTTATGACAAATAGTATCAAAAGCTGAGTTAAGGTCAAGTTATAATAGAATTGATAAACTGCCTGAATCGCCAGAAAGTAATAGGTCATTGAGAACCTTTACTAGCGCAATTTCTGTACTGTGCCGTGTTCGAAAACCAGACTGAAAAATATCAAAGAGATTGTTGCGAGCTAGAAATGACTGCAGCTGAGAGGCAACAGTCTTTTCCATGATTTTAGATACAAATGGCAGGTTACAGATCTGATGTACCTCAAAAGATCCGCACCGAGGGAAATAAGCTTGATTAAGATTCAGTCGAACCAAACAAGACTCAGTGTATTTTGTCTGTGTGTGTTTTGGTTTATTATGATAAGACCATTATTAGACAGGAGGTGAAGTGGGAGAGAGAGGAGGGGATGTGATCTGGACGCCCGAAGCGTAGCAGTGTCATCATGCTGTCCACAAGGATATTGCCGCTGACTTATCTATGTATTTCCAAGAAAAAATAATGGATGTCGCAAAATGTTCTGTCCTTACAGTGAAACAGTGAGATCATGCTCATCAATAGTGTAAAGCTGGGTTGATTATTTTAACTATCAGTGGTTCCATCATGAAGTATCGGACAAAACAAAAAAATCTGGGGGTGATCTAACATTTGAGCCTCATATTCAGAATACTGTTAAAACATCTTAGAAATATTTCTAGATTACATCCAATGCTTTCCTTCCCCGTTGTTGAGAAGCTGATTAACACTTCTGAATATTCCCCTATTAACTATTGCAATGCTTTGTTGGCTGGGGTTTCAAAGGCTACCCTAAATGAATTGCAGGTCATGCGAACTCTGGCAGCTAGAATCTTAACTAGAACTAGGATTACAGATCATATCACTCCTATCTTGAAGTCCTCACATTACCTACCTGTTAGGTTTAGGGTAGATTTTAAAATCCTGATGATTCCTCATAAGGTTTTGCATGGTCTGGTATCTCAATATTTGTCTAAACTTTTAACTCGCTAAGATCTTCACTCATCTGAAACTGGTCTGTTAACTCTTCTGTCAATCTGTTTAAGATCAATGGAGCTCAGGCTTTTTTCTTCACTAGCTCCAAAACTATGGAACTTCTTACCTATTAAGAAAAGTCATGCAAAATCTCTTAGCATTTTTTAAGCTCGCCTTAGAACTTTGTTAACACAAATGTTTGGTATTAATTCAACATTATTGTTGTTTTATATGTTTTGAATGAATATTTTATTTTCTTGCTTATTTTATAATCTTCATATGATGTATGTTGTTGTTTTACTTGTGTATGTAAAGCACTTTGAGATGTAACATTCAGAGGCACTATAGAAAGATTTAGATTAAGATTTTAATTATTATTCATGTTTTGGACAACATGAGTAAATAATGAACTGACTGAGTGAACTATTTTGACATTTTCCTCAAGAAGAGCAGTTTTGGACAGAATAAGAGCAGAGATGAAATGAAGAGGAATCAGACTCACCCAGAAGAGCAGATTGAAGAAAACCATCCCGTATCTCAGGGCCCTCAGGCAGCCCTCGGCCATCCTGCAGCGCCGCAGCTCTAGAAGAAAGATGAAGGACAGGTCGAGGTAAAACACCACATATTTCCGTCCCTGTGCCGTGGTGTAGCTGGCTGTAGCTTTCTTTGAGCCCGGTGTGCTACGAAGGCCGAAGATGAAGGGCGAGCTGTGGTACTCGTACTCGCCGCTGTAGCGCAGAGGCGCCGACCCCTTGCTGTCCAGAGACGGACTCCGGCGGTACGGGGTCTCATCTGTACTAGAGCGACGCATTTTTGGTTTGGGGGCCGGGGCCGGGGCAGCCCGGACCCCCAGGGGCCAAATGATGCCCACTTTTACAAGACTGAAGTCACAAAATAAGGAAAGTGATAAGATGGCAAGTTAGAAAGCAAAAGCCCACAACCCTTACAACATGACTATTATTATTATTATTATTATTATTATATATATATATATATATATATATATATATATATATATTTTTTTTTTTTTTTTTTTTTTTTTTTTTTTTTTTGATAAATCAGGGTATACAGTTTTTAAATAGAAACTCAGCGGGCTTTGGTCCACAAGGCAAACGTTAAGAAGTGTAGCAATAAAATACTACAGTCCTTGGCCTTCTTTAATCACTTTAAACTGCAGAATTAATATCTTTCACATGAACTTCAGAAATTTCCTGCAATGAAATTAATCCTCTCTTGGAGCCTCAATCAATGGCATAGGTGCTCTAATGCTGCTTCATTAGGGAAGATGATGCATGGAAGTTAACCTCTTTACAACCATACATTTAACAGGATTCATTTCTGACATGTGCACGCTGACACTCGTGCCTCTGGCCTCCTAACATATGAACAACCCTTGTCCTGTTGGACATCTACTAGGGGACCAATGAGAAGTCCTGCTCATGGCTGGACCGTGCAAAATAATCCAGTATTTTCTTGACCTCCAAATCATCTGAAGGTTTCCCAGACAGCATGAATGAGCAGATGAATACAGATGAACCGACACGCTTCTTAATACACAGAGGCTTGTCCTGCTTTGCCAGTCAAGGTTCTGGCTTTAGTTTTGCCACAATGCATCTTCTCTTCATCCTGTCCCTTATCCTGCTTCTCATTTTCTGAAAAACCTGCAGTCAGTTTTTCTCCTTAAATTCGACATCCTTTATCCATGCTTCTTCTTGATGCTTCTTCCTCTACCTGTGCGTCTTTGTTCCTCTCGGTTGGGAAGGTTTTCTTCAGGATTCAGAGGTCCAGCAAAGTGTTCACAGCTTAACTCCTTCGACCCTCTTCTGTCCTCCGCTGTGTCAAGCGTTGCTCATTCCAGGTATTAAGCAGAGACTGATCCTCACGGGATGAAAAACCCAGCAGCTGCCGCAGAACAGGATCCACACCGCCCCGTCTCTCTGTGATTATCCTTGCGCTCATACACCCCCTCAAACACACACACATACTCTCTCTCTCTCTCTCTCTCCAGCAACTGTGGCACAAATCATTCCGACTCTGGCCACGCCTCCTCACTGCTCATCCAATCATCTTCCGCTGCTCGCCATCTTCCTTCAACACAGCTTCTCTGTATCTCATATCTCCTCTTATCTAGTGATTACAGCAGTGTGATGCAGAATATCTCCTCTGCAACACTCTTTCATTTCTGGTTCTTCATGTCTTCTCATCCTGATGCTGTTTTCCTGTTTTTCTCTTGTATTTATGAGCTGCTGGCTTGTATCAGCATGAAACATGCTCGCTGACATTCATCATGATTAGAGTAAATGGCAGTGTGCCTTTGTTTTGATACTGTGATGCACAAATAACATCTGATAATTAAGATTCTTCTGACTGCAGGATGCAGTGAGCTAATTAACCAGCTAACAGAAAGGTTCAGTATTACAGAGCTCATTTCATCAAATCCTTCAACATATTTCTTCTTCTAAAAACATATTGTTATATCTTTAGTGTTTCTTGTAATACTGCAAGGTGTTTGTGTTAAACAAATTACTACAAAACTACTAGTATAAAGCAGAAGCATTCAGTCATGCTGTTGTCAGCCCACAGTGTTATAATGTGCATTCATCTAAACATTAGCTGTCAAAATATTGTGGTCTGTGTGTTAGGTCTTGCAGTACAAAGGTTTGTGAAAGTCTCGTCTGCTCCTGTTTAACACTTTTATTCCCAACATACATGAATGCAGCCCAGCTCATCAGCAGAGAGTGTGTCTAAACTTCATTATCAGCAGTGCTGCTGTCTCTCTATTCAGATCTTCTGATCCAATCTAACCCTGTCTTATCAATGACATGTGCATATATTTTAGAGAACTATACATTCATCTGATTTGATTTAAAACACATGCAATCAAATGCATGCAAACAATGTGTAAGATGTTTGGAATTAATGACCTAAAGCTCCTTAAATTCCCCTTCCATCTAATAAAGCAAGGTACCAGGGCTCACAATCAGCTTTTCTGTCTACTAGGATAAAACATCAAGTCCAAAAATTATTTATATTAGTATATTTACAATATATTAACATTATGTGACATGGCATTAGAAATATAAAATCAATGTTATAGTGATAAAAAAAAAGAAAAAAAAAAAGACCTTCCCCTTTATTTACTCCTTTCTAGTTTGTAATTATTTGAACAATGTCTAAAACTTGGTGTTACGATCACTTCCTATGTCTGTCTGCCTCTTTAAGAAGAATCACTTTATGTATCCCCAGACTGTAAGTGGCTTTAGATAGAAGCATCTGCAAAATGAATAAATGTAACTATAAATGACTCAGATTACATGAGCGTTTAAGATCTGTATTGATTACACCACACGGAATGAAATCCAGTACTTGTTTCTTACTAACTTTGGAGTGTTCATTCTAAAATTAGTGCCTACTTTGCTGGTGCATGTCACATTTTCTCACAAAATATGATATATTTCATAGCAGTTTTCTTTTCAAAATTAATCTCAGCATATTATACAAAGCCGATTCCAAAAAAGTTGGGACACTGTAAAAATTGTGATTAACAGAAGGAATGGAATAATTTATAAATCTCATAAACTTATATTTTATTCAAAATAGAATATATATATAACATATCAAATGTTGAAAGTGAGACATTTTGTAATGTCATGCCAAATATTGGCTCATTTTGGATTACATGAGAGCTACACATTCCAAAAAAGTTGGGACAGGTAGCAATAAGAGGCCGGAAAAGTTTAATGTACAAATAAGGAACAGCTGGAGGACCAATTTGCAACTTATTAGGTCATTTGGGAACATGATTGGGTATAAAAAGAGCTTCTCAGAGTGACAGTGTCTCTCAGAAGTCAAGATGGGCAGAGGATCACCAATTCCCCCAATGCTGCAGCGAGAAATACTGGGGCAATATCAGAAAGGAGTTTCTCAGAGAAAAATTGCAAAGAGTTTGAAGTTATCATCATCTTTAGTGCATAATATCATCCAAAGATTCAGAGAATCTCATGGTTCTGGAGTGGTTCTCATGGTTCTGGAGTGGTTCTCGTGGTTCTGATGTTTCTGGAGTGTTTCTCGTGGTTCTGGAGTGTTTCTGGATTGTTTCTTGTGGTTCTGGTGTTTCTGGAGTGTTTCTTGTGGTTCTGGAGTGGTTCTGGTGTTTCTGGAGTGTTTCTTGTGGTTCTGGTGTTTCTGGAGTGTTTCTCGTAGTTCTGTTGTTTCTGGAGTGTTTCTTGTGTATTTCTCGTAGTTCTGGTGTTCATGGAGTGTTTCTTGTGTGTTTCTGGTTCTGGAGTGTTTCTCGTGGTTATGGTGTTTCTGGAGTGTTTCTTGTGTATTTCTCTTGGTTCTGGTGTTTCTGGAGTGTTTCTTGTGTGTTTCTGGTTCTAGAGTGTTTCTCGTGTGTTTCTTGTGTGTTCCTCATGGTTCTGGTGTTTCTGGAGTTTTTCTTGTGTGTTTCTGGTTCTGGAGTGTTTCTCGTGGTTCTGATGTTTCTTGTGTGTTTCTCGTGGTTCTGGTGTTTCTGGAGTGTTTCCCGTGTGTTTCTCGTGTGTTTCTCGTGGTTCTGTTGTTTCTGGAGTGTTTCTTGTGTGTTTCTTGTGGTTCTGGTGTTTCTGGAGTGTTTCTTGTGTGTTTCTGGTTCTGGAATGTTTCTCGTGATTCTTGAAACAAAGTTACTTGTGGACTTAGGAAAACAGACGGAACACTTAGCAGACCGTCATCATGGACCCTGTCAGCATACAGCCGGTGAGTCCCATGAATCTTCTGAATCTCAACAGTTTATACCCTAATCAATGGCACAAACAGGGAGTGAGACACAAAGGAACATGAGACATCAGATTGTCACGAGTTTCTCATATTGCTGCCGTAGCTTCTTCTACCCCAGATGTGAACAAGAAACTTCAGAACATTCTGATGAAGCACAAGACTGCAAATCGAATCACCATCCATGTGAGAATGATATTCGGAAAGAGCAGTCAGAACTCCTTAAGAGGGACCTCAGTGAACTCTTTGAAACACTTCGAAGACTTAAAGTTGTTCAGTCGTTCATCAGTGGACCACTCCCGGTAAGGGGAACAAATATGTTTCACGGTTGCTTGGGCTGAACACATGGCTACAAAGATCTTGTAATATAAAAGGAGTGAATTTCATTGACAACTTCAATCTTTTCTGGGGCAATAGACAATTGTTTAAACCGGATGACCTCCACCCAAACAAACTTGGTGCTAGAGTGTTTAAGGACAGTATCTACTTTTCCCTCTGTCATCCTTCAGCAGAGTGTGTCAATCCATTTAGCACACACACACACCGGGTCCAAGTCATCATGTGGTTGACATATCCCACAAGGACACTGATAACACCATGCAGCCAAAACAAGCACTGCTGATAGACACTATCCTGGTTGAGCCCTGCCCACAGAGCTCCTCACAAACTGACTGTGATGTATTAAAACAGCTACAAGTTTCACCACCCAGGGATGACTTTCTGGAAAACAGCCAGGGAAGCCTGGACAACATACCACAGCCACCAGAAACACCAGAGACACAGCCCATCTCACCAGACACATTATCCCTTTCCCCAGCATCTCCACTTCTGTGCTTTTCACAGAAAACGGAGGAATTGGTGTATGCTGGGACTAAATTCTCTCATTTGCTGCAAGCCCGTAGATATCAACAAAAAAAAACGGCGGGCCCCAAAACCACCAAAGCCTGTGGTCCCTGCTCCTGCGAGAGCTCTTCGATCACTGCCACAACGTGAGGGCCCAACCCTCTATCTGCTGAAAGTGAACCAAAAACAACTGATAGAAGCTCTCAGTGATATGTGTCGGGTCCCCGCTATAATAACAGCAACATTCAGATTCAAGATTTTTATTCGTCACATGGACAGTGCAATTATTAAAGAAAAAAAAAAACAACACATATGAAAATATACATAAATATAGCTTTGTAAGAAATACAAATAATAAAATATAAAAAAAGATGTATATTGTAGAATTAAATATAGAACGCCAAAATATGTGCATGAAAGTAAACTGTAGTCTTAAATATTAAGATACACAGGGATGTACAATGTGCATATGTGCATTATACTGTAGCCTTAAATATTAAGATACACAGGAATGTACAAGAGGTAAATGTGCAAACAGATTGACACTGTCAGATTGTCAATGTGAGGTGGTGAATGATGAATATCATTTTGATTAAGTAAACATTAAGTGGAGACATGAAGATGTTAAGAGGCTGGTTTTGAGTTTAGGAGCCTGATGGCCTGGGGGAAGAAACTCCTCCTGAGTCTCTCGGTTTTTGCCATCAGGCTACGGAAGCGCTTACCAGATGGCAGCAAAATGAAAAGATGAAACCTGTGTTTGAATGTGAGTAGTCCAAGTCAGGTCCTCGGAGATGTTTACACAAAGGTACTTGAAGCTGCTCACCCTCTCCACAGGTGTCCCTCTGATCATAAGAGGAGTATAGGGCTGCTACTGTCTCTTCCTGAAGTCCACAATCAGTTCTTTAGTTTTGCTCACATTCAGAGAGAGACAGTTGTCCTGGCACCATGATGTTAATTTCTCTACCTCATCCAAGTATGCGGTCTCATTATTGTTGTGAATGAAGCCCAGAACCACAGTATCATCAGCAAATTTGATTATAGATGTGGAGCTGTGCGAAGACACACAATCATGTGTGTAGAGAGAGTAGAGCAGGGGACTCAGGACACAGCCCTGTGGGGCTCCTACATTCAGGGTGATGGAGTTAGAGGTGTACTGGCCTAGTTTCACCACTTGAGGTCTGCCGGTGAGGAAATCAAGAATCCAGTTGCAGAGTGAAGAATTCAGGCCGAGATCTATGAGTTTAGAAGCTAGCTTTAAGGGGACTATAGTATTAAAAGCTGAGCTATAGTCAATAAATAGCAGCCTTTCATAGTTCCTGTTATTGCTGTCGATGTGTGTGAGAGAAGAGTGCAGGATGTGAGAGATGGCATCATCAGTGGATCTGTTTGGGCGATAGGCAAACTGAAGAGGGTCCAAAGTATCTGGTATGGAGGTGCAGATGACATTTTTAACCAGTCCCTCAAAGACCTTCATGACTATTGATGTGAGGGCAACTGGACGATAGTCATTCAGACAAGAGGGTTTATTGTTCTTAGGCACAGGGATGATGAAAGGTTTTTTGAATGAGGTGGGAAACACCAATGTAGCAAGAGACTCATTAAAAATGTATGTAAACAAACCAGCGAGCTGATCAGCGCAGGACCACAGAACACGGCCAGAAATCCCATCAGGTCCATCTGCTTTCCTTACATTCACTCGCTTTAGTGCCCTCCGAACCTCGTCCTCCTACACGGTGATCACATGATGATCGCTGCTCTGACTGCTACTTCCTGACGCGCTGATCGGCAGACTCGCACTGCTTAGATTGCTTTCAAAGCGGCCGTAGAAAGTGTTTAGCTCGTCAGCCAGTGACAGATCTGCTCTCACCTCTGTGGAGGATTTATTTCCAAAGTCACAGATGGTCCTTAGTCCTTGCCACATGCGTCGGGAGTCATTTAGCTGGAAATGTGTCTCTATGTGTTCCCTGTATCTGTGTTTGGCGGCTCTTACTGCGCGTCTGAGAGCATAGCACGATACTTTGTACTCACTCATGTTTCCTGACAGAAGACCGGCGTTGTAAGCAGCAGTGCGTTTGTTTACTGCTGCACGGATTGATCTTTCCACCCACGGTTTCTGATTTGAGAATGCCCTTAAAGATATTGTATCTGTAGCTTGTTCGGCTAGCGTGTTTACAAAGCTTAATGCTACATCCGTGAATTCGCTGACGTAAGATGAACTTGCGCGAAGCATGTCCCATTCTATGTCATCAAGAGCAGCCTGCAGCATGGCTTCTGATTGGTCCGACCATCACGTCACCACCCTCTGAACCGGGGGATCTTGAACGAGCCTTTGTTTATATTCTGGTGTGCGGAAAATGGCGGCATGGTCCGATTTGCAAAAAGCCGGTAGTGAGCGAGCTTTGTAGGCATTTTTTAAACAGAGTGTAGCAATGATCCAGTGTATTCGGTCCTCTGGTTGGACAGGATACATGTTGATAAAAATTAGGCATAACTTGCCTGAGTTTGGCTTTATTAAAGTCCCTAGTGATGATAATAGCAGCGTCAGGATGTTTGTTGATGTCTGCTTGTGGTGGGATGTAAACAGCAGTTATGATGATCGATGAAAACTCCCATGGCAGATAAAATGGGCGGCAAATAATGGATGAATGTTCCAGATGAGGTGAGCAGGAGCGCGACAGGGTGGAGATATTCCTGGGAACACACCATTTCTTGTTAGTCATGAAACACACTCCTCCACCTTTGGCTGTCCTGTCCATCCGTAAAACAGAGAAGTTTTCAGACGGCATTACAGCAGCATCTGGGACCAAGGGCGTGAGCCATGTTTCAGACAAACGAAGGATGTTACAGTCCCTAATGTCCCGTTGGAAACTTATCCTGGCTCTAAGATCATCCATCTTATTCTCCAGAGACTGGACATTGGCGAGCAAAATGCTCGGTAGAGGAGGGCTGTGTGCTCTTTTCCTCAGTCTGTTGCTAATCCCAGCACGTTTCTCGCTGTTTCTTGATCCGTTACCTCGGGTGGTTATTCAGGTGACCATTGTTCATCTCGGCATTCCGGAGAATCTCATATGGCCACGATGGGTTGGAGGATAAAGTTTCCTGAAACAGGTCAGTGAAGCGGTGTCCAATGTCCAAATGTGTTTCTTTGTCGTAAATGATCAGTGCAGAGGTTGTGTGTGTAAAAAGAGAAAGCAAAAGTAGGTAAAAATGTAAATAAAAACATAATCTAAGCTGAGCGACCTGGACGGCGACCGGACTCGGCGGCACCATCTTGAAGATCCCAATTCACAAATGCCTACAGAACAAGCGGGAACCCAGTGTGCCTGTAGCTTTCTCTATTTCAGTTTTATCACGTGATAGAAAGCCTAAAGCCATATCAAGCCGAAGGGCAAACTCATCTAATCTGGGGCCTATTATGCATCAAACTAAGATTGATGTAAAGACACAAAGCACAGCAATCAAGTTAGCATCTTTAAACATTCGCTCACTAAAAAATAAATAATTTCTAATCAATGACTTTATAACCACAAACAATCTGGATTTTAACCCTAAACGAAACATGGCTTTAAGACAGCTGCAGTGCAACAGTCCTTAATGAAGCAGCCCCTCCTAACTTCACTTACATGAGTGTTTGCAGGACTCTTAGGAGAGGTGGAGGTGTAGCTGCTCTATTTAAAGATGTCTATCAATGCAAGCGTCATTTGGTCAGTACTTGTCTTTTGAATATCTAGGGATTGTGCTGAACGGTGCTCCACGCATTCTGTTTATTATTATTTACAGGCCTCCAAAATACTCTCCAACCTTTGTTGAAGAGGTCACAGAAATGTTATCCATGATTTCCTCAGAGTTTGACTGTTTTGCTATTGCAGGGGATTTTAATATTCAAATAGATAATGCAGAAAACAAAACTACAAAATATTGGTGCTGGTATTGCTAGATCTCAGTGCTGCATTTGACACTGTCGATCATAACATACTACTAGAGAGACTGGAAAACTGGGTCGGGCTTTCTTGGATGGTACTCAAATGATTCAGGTCATACTTAGAAGGGAGAGGCTATTATGTGAGTCTAGGAGAGCATAAGTCTAAGTGGACATCCATGACATGCGGAGTCCCACAAGGCTCGATTCTAGCACCGCTCTTGTTTAGCCTGTATATGCTTCCACTAAGTCAAATAATGAGAAAGAACCAAATTGCCTACCACAGCTATGCTGATGATACCCAGATTTACCTAGCCTTATCTCCAAATGACTACAGCCCCATTGACTCCCTCTGCCAATGCATTGATGAAATTAGTAGTTGGATGTGCCAGAACTTTCTTCAGTTAAACAAGGAAAAAACTGAAGTCACTGCATTTGGAAACAAAGATGAAGTGTTCAAGGTGAATGCATACCTTGACTCTAGGGGTCAAACCACTAAAAATCAAGTCAGGAATCTTGGTGTGATTCTGGAGACAGACCTTAGTTTCAGTAGTCATGTCAAAGCAGTAACTAAATCAGCATACTATAATTTTAAAAAACATTGCAAGAATTTGATGTTTTGTTTCCAGTCAAGACTTGGAGAAACTTGTTCATGTCTTTATCACCAGCAGGGTGGACTATTGTAATGGGCTCCTCACCGGCCTTCCCAAAAAGACCATTAGACAGCTGCAGCTCATCCAGAACAGATTAAAGTACTTTTACTCATTTACTCATTTAAGTCACTAAATGACCTAGGACCGAAATATATTTCAGATATGGTCACTGAATGTAAACCTAACAGAGCACTCAGATAATTAGGATCGAGTCAGTTAGAAATACCAAGGGTTCACACAAAACAAGGGGAGTCCTCCTTTAGTTACTATGCCCCCCCGCAGCTGGAATCAGCTTCCAGAAGAGATCAGATGTGCTAAAACACTAGTTACATTTAAATCTAGACTTTAGACTTTTTTATTTTATGTAAAATCATTTTCTAACTGTTTTAAATTCATTTTAAATAAGTCAATTTTTTTATAATTGTAAAAGTTTTAGATATTGCTTGTTTTATTCTTGTTATTATTTTTCTTCATTACTTCCTTTTATGTTAAGCACTTTGAATTACCATTGTGTACGAAATGTGCTATATAAATAAACTTAAGAGTTTCTGGAGTGTTTCTCGTGTTTCTGGAGTGTTTCTCGTGGTTTTGGTGTTTCTGAATTGTTTCTTGTGTGTTTCTCATGTTTCTGGAGTGTTCTTGTGTGTTTCTCGTGGTTCTGGTGTTTCTGGAGTGTTTCTTGTGTGTTTCCAGTGTTTCTGGAGTGTTTCTCGTGGTTCTGGGGTTTCTGGAGTGTTTCTTGTGTTTCTGGGGTGTTTCTTGTGTGATTCCAGTGTTTCTGGAGTGTTTCTTGTGTTTCTGGGGTGTTTCTTGTGTGTTTCCAGTGTTTCTGGAGTGTTTCTTGTGTTTCTGGAGTGTTTCTTGTGGTTCTGGTGTTTCTGGAGTGTTTCTTGTGTGTTTCTTGTGTTTCTGGAGTGTTTCTTGTGTGTTTCGCACGGTTCTGGTGTTTCTGGAGTGTTTCTTGTTCTGGTTGTGGTCAGACTCAGGGAGGTATCGATGGCAAACATCTCAAGAATGCTCTTCTTAACTCAGACTCTATGTTTATACTCTGACTTGACTAGAATATGGGTTTTCCTCTCATCTTTGTCTACTTCAAAAATCTCTAACATCTCACTGCAATAGAAATAAGTTGAAGTGAACTTGTACATGAGTTTGTGACAGTGTTGAGGTTTGGTGTTCATGCAGTGCAGATATTAAAAAGCATTGTTTTGATCTGCCCCTAATTAGCATTGGCGGCACCATGGAGGGTCTTGGGGGGTCTCTAGACCCTGCAAAAAAAATCGCTCTGACCCCCCATTTGACCCCCCATCCTCTTCCTGATTAAAAAATATATATCCGGGATAAAGATAAAAAAATGTTTCTCTTCAAACTACGTAGAACAATAATAAATAATAATTATTTCGACATTTATTCATACACTGAACCGAGAACCGTTTTTGTCAGACGCGTCTGATTCGAGAACCGAGGAGCTGATGATACTGCGCATGTGTGATTCAGTGTGAAGCAGACTGACAGCTTTGACTAAACTTTTATTATATTACAGTACTTATTTATTTTTTAACACGTTGAGTGCCTTAAAAATAATTATCACAACACTGGTAAGGCTTATTCAGATTTTCTCATTCTCTGAATTATCATTATAAAAAAAAAAAAAAAAAAATCAGAAATTAATTATATAATTATACTTTAATTGTGATGCAAATATTTTTTTCTACAATAGCAACAGTATTTACAACAGCAAGACCACTTTAGCCTGTAAACTCAATAATATCTCTCTGGAAATAAATGTAAAAATATCAGTGTCAATAAAAAATGCATAATATACCTGAAATCAAAGTGCAGTGTGAAGGAGATGAATAACAGATGTAGCCTGTCATTTGTTTACATTGCAAAAGTGTTCAATTTTAGACAACAACAACTACAACAGTAATAATTATATTAATCACTATATTCCAGTGTATCAGTTTTTTTATGTTTTGTATCAATATTTAAGGTGGACTTATTGATTAGGTGCAAGACTGGTAGTGATGGTTAAAATAATAGATTAATGCTGAAATAGTAAATTGAGCCTTGTTCCTAGATGGACAGAGAGTGGAAAGTAATAGATCAAATGAGGAGATGGATATAGAGGAAGAAAAAGAGGGAAATGTAGAGGCACAAGTGACAGAAAGAGAGCATGTAACAACAAGCCAGGAGACAGAGGCTGGTGAGAAAGAGGAACATGTAGAGGCACAACTGTTTCTATAGTTTTTACTATAATCGCTGTTCTTAATTATTCTGTAGAACAGAGAAGAAAAAGAGAAAAAGAGCTATTATTATTTTAAACTTAAAATTATCTTCTCTATTGTTTCTTTTTCAAAACTGCATCAAAGCTGCTGTATCAATACATAATCATCCATATCGATATGTGAATCAGCAAGGAATGCATCACAATATATTGCTGTATTGATACTTTGAACAGCGCCATTTAAAGCCTTGCTCCATGTGCCCCTTTTATACTTTGAGCACCTGCCCCTCCAAAGGTCTCTACACGGCCCTGTTCAGAGGGAGGGTCAGCCACATTAAAAAAGTTAACCACTTAAGTCATTTGTGGATTAATGCGTATTGGAGATGCAAACTGTTTCAAACGATTCAGTTCGATTTGGTGAACTGGTTCAAGAAGATCCGGTTACATCGAATGATTCGTTCGTGAACCAGATATCACTACACTTCAGTGTTTTGAACTCTCTCATTCACAACAGACCTGGAAGAGAAGACAATGCTGAATAAAGTCATAGTTTTTGCTATTTTTGGACCAGAATGTATTTTCGATGCAGTAATATGCAGTTATTAGCTGTGCCCACTGTATTTTTTGAGACCCCACTTGAAATGACCAGGACCCCCCATTTCCCCCCAATCAAAATTGTCTGGAGCCGCCACTGCTAATGAGAAGATGCATCTAGATTAGTTTAGAGCTGAGACAAACAAGGATTTATTTCTACTTTGAAACATAATTCATGGAAAGACTGGCATTAGTATCATCTGCTGAACACGCATACAATTCTATATTTACAGTACTTTCAAGGCAGACTTTCATAAAGATTTTTGCTTTCTTCATAGTATTTAAGCTTCAGTAGCTATATTCTGTCTTATAACTATCATCACCAACATTTGACAACACAGTTTATCTGTTTTATTAGTTATATATTATATTATATTATATTATATTATATTATATTATATTATATCGCTTGATTAATGGTTCAGCGAACAGTGTTTAAGAGCTGATTAACGGTTTGATGTAACCATAGCGACGGAAGCATAACGAGGCTCAGATCACGCGATGTACACGTAGAAGTTTTGAACAATTTACAATAGAAGATATTCTTATTTATAATTCTAAACTGACGAGGGATCTTTCACTTTTGATTAACCTTATCATCATTATGGGTAAATACCACATTCACATAAGTAAATGGAAAAAACAATTACCAAATGTAAACTGTTTTAAAAATGAATTTCGTATGTTATTATCCTCCTTGAACCTTGTAAAATATTCTAAACAAATTTTAGAAGCTATTTGTTATGCTGCTGAAATGTTTTTGATCCTGTAACACATATTTTATTTTAAAAAAAAACATGTAGAAGCACCGGTTATACAATTTTCTCTTCACTTTTTACTTATTAAATCAAATTAAATTGAATTGAATTCATGCATTTAGCAGATGCTTTTATCCAAAGTGACTTAACACTGCATTCAAGCTAACAATTTTCTACTATTAACAGACTGTTATTGTTATAATATTATTGTTATATTAAAAAAGATAACAGTTAGAGTTGCCTGAATTTATGTTTACCTTAATTACTCCCGTGTCGAACTGTTTGTCGAGCTCTTCAATAAATTAAAGGTTTTAAAGATTATGGGCCCTATCTTGCACCCAGCGCAATTGACTTTGTACACCGACGCATGTGTCCTTCCTATTTTGCACCTGCGCAAAGCGCGCTTTTCCCTCCACAGAGGCACGTCGCTAAACTAGTGAATGAACTTGCGCTCCCTGGGCGGTTCAGCGCAAAAAAGGAGGCGTGTTCCGGCGCAAACAATCCCTGGTGCTATTTTGCTTTTCCATTAAACAATTGCGCCACTGACCAGAAAAAACCTAGTCTAAAGTCAGTGGCGCGTTGCGCGTTGTTCATTATGCTATTTTAAGGGCGCATGCTTGACCATAATGTATATAGCGTGCACAACGCGCATACACTTTGCTCATGTAATCTACACAGATGCAACAGTTATTTTTGCAAATCATAAATTGTTACACTAAAAAAATATTAACACATGAGATAACGGAAATCATTGTGGTGTGCCACGAAGATGTGAAAAAAATAGGCATAAATCTAGCTTACAAATTATTCAGGCTAATTATTCTCCCATCCCCATACAACACAACTTCTCTGTCTTTCACTGCTCTTACAAGAACATCAGTCTCCTCGGCAGTGAACGCTCCTGGCGTGCGCCTGGTAAATACGCCATAATAATAGCAATCTATAATGGAACTTGCGCACCTGCTTTTAAAGGGAATGTTGGATGACGCTCTGATTGGTTTATTTCACGTTACGCCCAAACCACACCTATGAATAATGAAGCTGCTTCAGACCAACCCACTTTAGATTTGCGCCGGGCGCAAGAGCCATTTATCCCGCCGGGAAAATAGCAACAGCGCCGAGACCCGCCCACAAACTTACTTGCGCTTCGCGCTTTGACACTTGCGTTTCAGATCGTTAAAATAGGGCCCTATGAGTTTTCTGTTTCCTCGGTGAAGAGTGTCTCTGACGCAGCGTCTGTCCCCCTCTAGCGGCGGCTTTCTGCTTCTTCTTCTTGAGTTTTTTTTTTTTGTTTTGTTTTTGTATTTTTTGAGAACATCAAAAGGCGCTTTACCGCCATTTGCTGGAGGGAAAGAAACAATCTGTTTTTTTTTTTTTAATTTTTTTATTTGATTGAATTGTTTTTATAGTCACTGGAATGAATACTTGTTCTTTATCTTTAGATACTCTGTTAAGAGTTTAAAACAATGGCTGTGTAGGATTTCTTTGTAGAATACTTTTCATTTATTTTTCGATACAGTTCAATCTGACATGCTACAGTCTCTTTATGATTGAAGTCTGAAGTGTCTTTAACATTTCCCCTTATTCTGTTCTATAA
Organism: Carassius gibelio; assembly: GCF_023724105.1. Lineage (NCBI taxonomy): Eukaryota > Metazoa > Chordata > Actinopteri > Cypriniformes > Cyprinidae > Carassius > Carassius gibelio. The sequence goes on along the minus strand of NC_068413.1, from coordinate 16,178,142 downwards.
GGTGTTTTTTTTTTAAGTTCGGTACCAAATCTAGGTCTAAAGATCATGCTTCTTCACTTCTGCTATTTCTCCTGTACCAGAATTTTTTCTTCATCTTCTCCTGTTATTCTTTTAAAGGGTCATGCCATGATCTTTTGGAATATAAGAGAACTTTTATACCATTTAAACATCCTGCAAGTTTCATAGCTTTAATCTCTGTTTTAACAGCTCGTTCGTATCTTTGTGCTCTGTTTCGCACTTTCATCTATCATTTTAGTTTCCCTTTGTTGCCATTATTTTATGCCTGAGCTAAAACACAACTGTAAGCTATATTAAATCATCTGAATCTTGAATATTGTTTGAAGTCTCTAAATCAACATATGTGCTGTGGTTTCAGTATTATTTAGAGTCTTCAGAGGTCTACGTTCCTCAATCCAGTGTGAAGCATAAATCTAATAACATAAAACACAGCATGCAGCAATGAATGCTGGATGTGAAAGGAAACAGAAATATAAAGAAAAACAGAAATATAGTTTTTTGCGAAAAACTCAAACAATACTCAGGTATTCAATTAATATATAAAACAAAACTATAGTAGGCTACATATGCATAAATGTACAGACAGATTTATTGATGATCATTTAAATGTGGAGGGATCAACCTCGTGTTTTCTGCTGGATGTCATAGTATCTATGTGCTGGATGTGGGAGACGCGCCGGGATGGCGAACAGGTCACATCGGGTTTTCTAAGCTCGCTATCAATGCCCCCGAAATAATCTTTAAATCAATGTCAGCCACCCAAAATAGTTGCTATCATATAATAACATTTAACACCAGCATCTTTTTTTGAGAAAAGCCAAGCAGTTGCTTTACTTTTTTTGTCAACCCATCCGAGATATGTCAAGCAAGAAAAGCGAAGCTAATCTAACGGCAACCTCTGCTCAAACCAACGTTTATGACCACGATTAAACACCAATGGAAACTTCAGGAAGCAGCTACGGTAAGAGGAAAGACCACCCTCGGGAAACGGGGAAGAAAGGGGTCATCGCCAAGTGATCATCCAGTTGGTGATGAGACATCAGAGGGATGAAATCTGGAGACTGACTAAAAACTCTAAGTTCTGCAAGGAAGCTGGGATTCGTATCAAGCAGGACTTTTGCAAAGCAGACAGAGAGGCTCGAGCAGCGGTGTGGCCAAAGATGGAGCAAGCCCAAGCTGGGAAGAGCATCTGCTACAGAGGCCACAGGGGTTTTACTGATGGTAAAAGGGTTCTTGTTGATACCTGAGGTTGATTCTGATAGCTCTTATATCTGATCAATCAGGCAGATATGTTTACATTCAATACTTGAAATACAATTTGATATACTTATAAAAAAAAAAAAAACTTAACTGAAGTTAAATGTTCAAGGTTCTACCACACATTAATGGTGTGCAGTTTTATGCAGATTGAGATTATTTACTTTAATTTTGCATTCCTGTTTCAGGCTCCCTCTTTTAGAAGAAGTAAACATTACCGGCAATCTATTATATTCCTTTAAGTTCATTAATAAAACTGCTTAAGTTTCCGGTTTCTAAGATACTTATTACCGATTCAAAGTTTGATGTCTGATGTTGATTAATACCAACATTTGTTAGGGGCCTATCACAACTCGTTAGTTACAACTAACAAACCTACGTTCTACAACCTTTCATCTTTTTCAAGATATTCTTTCCTTCATCCTTTTAGTTTTTGTCATGTCTTTATTTAATTCTAACCTCTCTTTTGTAACACTTAACGCTAGGGGTTTAAGAGACTCTATTAAAAGGAAAGCAACATTTTTGTATTTAAAAAGTGAAAAAGCACAAGCTTATCTTGTTCAAGAAACTCACAGTAATGAGAAAATTTTGGTCAAATCAATGTGGAGATAAGATACTGTTTAGTCATGGTTCAAACAGGTGTTGCCCTACTCCTGAATAACTTTCCAGGGAAAGTGACCGCTACTAAGAAGGACCCGCTAGATCATTGGATAATTTGTGTTTTTGAGACGGGTGATAGAATTCTTATCCTAGGGAATATTTACGGTTTTAACAACCACAACCAGAACAAAAATCTTCTAATAAATCTAACTAATACTGTAAAAGACTTATCCAAACATTATTTCGACTATGATATCTTTATGGGAGGAGATTTTAACGTAGTAATGGATTAAAGGCTTGACAGGTTCCCTACAAGATTTCAAAATTATCACTACAATACAGCTTTGTAACTCACTCAAGCAGATAGATATTTGGCGCTATCTAAACCCAGACACTTAAGTATTTACTTGGTTTAAACCAGAAGGAACAATTAAATCTAGACTAGACTACTGGCTTGTGTCAGATATAAACTATCTAGTTAAAATTAATGTAACTCATCAAATATGCCCTTAAGAGAAAATGGATATTGGAAATTCAACTCAAAAACCTCCTTAATTATGATCCCTTCTGTCAAGAGATAAAAAAAGAACTATTAATGATATAAATATGGATCCATCATTCACAAGCTATAGAGCCAAATTGGAATATCTGAAATATAAAATTCGTCAAATTTCCATCTTGTTTGGTAAAACTTTAGGTAGAGACAGTAAACAAAAAGAAATGCATATTGTAAAGGAAATCAATAGTATTTACAATAAACATCTGATAAATGAAGATGATAAACAAAAATTAGCGACGCTGCATTCCCCACTGGACAGCATTTATGTTAATAAATAAAGCTAAAGGGGCTTATAGCCGCTCTCGAGCAAAATGATGGAAGAAGGAGAAAAGAGCACAGCATATTTCTGTCGTCTAGAGAAGAGAAGTCAGGAACGAAATGCGGTAAAAATGATCATTTTTGACGCTGATAATTGACAACCAAGAATGTACTGACCCTGATAAGATCTCCAGAGCAGTTTTTCAGTTTTATAGTAATTTATATTCCTCATCTTATTCGCAGGTCGATGATGAAGCTTTCTTTCATAAAATCTCTGAACAGATCCCTAAAATTGATGATTGTTTTAAGATTATCTGTGATGCTGAAATTAAAATGGAAGAGGTGGAAAAAGCCCTAAACTGTGTAAAACTGGATAAATCCCCAGGCTCAGACGGTTTAACAAGCAACTTTTACAAGCATTTCTGGGATAACCTAAAAGATCTCTTACTAAATATGCTAAAATAAATATGTAGTACACTCATTTTACCAACAACAATGAAGCAAGGAATTATCTCCCTTATTCCAAAACCTGGCAAAAACTCAAAAATAATTGACAATCTAAAGAATTGAAAAAAGGCATTTGGTCTGTTTCTCATTTACTGGACTGTAATGGTAACTTACTCTCATTCGAGGATTTTTGTGCTAAATTTAATATTATAGACAAACAGCAATATAAAAAAGTTTTTAATGCAATACCTAAGCAAGTTCTTTTAATGATATCTCACCGGCATCGAGACTGTTCGACTCCAAAGCTTCCTTCACTTTTGGTACAATGGAGTAATCTGTTTGAAGGTAAAATAAGTAACTTCGATATTAGACGAATATTTAACAAAGAACTGTACCCGTTCTCTAGATCTTACAATTCAATCTCCAGGTTTTATTTTCCAAAAAAGACTCTGAATGTTTAAGATCCTTTTTCTTTAAATTTCCAAATGTGCCAAAAGTTAAGGAAGTGCACTACAAGGTCCTAAATGGAATCTATTCATCTTCTGAGTTTCTTTCTAAGAGATTTGGTTTTGACTGTAAGAACGGTATGTTTTGTACCAATAACACAGAAACCACAGATCATATATTCTATGATTGTATTTACATCAATGCCCTCTGGAGTGATTTATTCCATTGGTTGTCAAAATATCTGCCTGTTCCTGTTTTAAAGAAAGAAAATGTTTTATATGGTTTTATTGCCAAAGATAACTATCACAATATGTTGATCAACTCCATAGTAATACTTGGAAAATTCTTCATACGTAAGAACAGATTTATAAAATCCATAAACTGTGACTACTGTTATACTGTTACTTTTCATCTCTGAAACACATGAAAGGAAAGAATGCTGTGAAACTCTGTACAACGATAGATGATCTCGAAATACTAAAAAAATCCCTAGCTCTCTCCCGTTTTTTTTTTTCCTCACTATGTTAATCTATCTCTATCTCTTGTAATTGTCTCGCTTCTCTTAAGCGTGTTTTGTGTTTGACTCTATCCGCAAGCCATCTTAAACTGTAATGTTCAAATGGTTATGTTTATAATTGTTATGACTGTACTGGAAAGATTTCAATAAAAAAAAATTTAAAAAAATGTGCTGGATGTGAGGTGTGTGCCTCAATCCCTCCGTCATTGGGTGTGACGCGATGACGTCACGTGCAGTGGCTCCGCCCTCACGCAGGCGCGCGCTCCCGCTCTCTCTCTCTCTCTCTCTCTCTCTCTCTCTCTCTCTCTCGGTACTGCTGACGGTTGCGTCTCCGTGTGCAGTTATAAAAGCTCGGTTTTCTCGGGATCATGTCTGTGTCACCGGACAAACGGCGAAAGATGGAGTCTGCGCTGGAGCAGATCAAGAAACACACGGTGGTGGTTGCAGACACGGGCGACTTTAACGGTACATTTCTTATAGATATTTCCGGTAATGTTAGCGGAGTCCCTTTAAAGGGAACTTCAGAGCGGTTTATATTTACACGTTTATAACTGACAGCCGCAATCATGGACTCTCTGTAAAGAAAACTCTCATACTTTTTTCCTAAAATGAACGCATGGACGTTATTTGGTTAATGATTGCTGCAGTTAACCCTCAGTGAGGAACTGCTGTTTTCACAATAGATTGCTTTCTACACTCACGGTATGAAGGGCAGATATATATATATGTTTAAAGCGTGATTTGAATGGGAGCCTAGAAACGTGTCGTGTTGAGTTAACTAGATCGGAGTGAAACACGTGATCTCGGTCATTGGTTTAATCTGACCTAAAAAACAAAATACAGCATGAGAACCGGAAGCGAAGTTTCATTGGGCGATCACGGCTCATCTCATGAATATTAAGCGTTTTAAAGAGGCAGTCAATCTGATTGGTCGATAGGCAGATCGACTAATAACTGAATGCTTTGCTAATTAATATTAATCATCTTACGTGCATTGTGCTGCAGTGCGTGCGTCGGTTTAATAATTTAATTATTTAATATTTCTGAATTTGGCTGATTACTTGGAACAGGAAGTTCTGATAGCACGGATTGTGTTTCCTCTGAGAATGCGGATACACATGAATGATGGAATCAGATCTTACTGAAACACGAGAATAGTTCATCTTCTAATAAATGTATTGGTTTCTTAATGCACAAAATGACCAACTCAATCACTAATGTTGATGCAAAGCCTAATCTTGATTTACACATTAATTTTGTACAAAAGTATTTAGATTCTCTCTGATTGTAGTCTGCATGTAGAGCAGAGTTTGTAAGCTGCTCTTGACAGTAATGTCTGTGTAAGTCTGTCCGGGACACAGAAATGAGCGTGGGATCAAATCCAGAATTTCTTGTTGTATGAACAACTGTAACTTACATCAGATTGAATTGCCCAAGACTGTCTTGTGAAAGTGTGCCGTGCTGTCAGTGATTTCAGTGTTTGTTACACAAGCAGCAGAGCTGGATGAAACTCCTCTGTGTGTTTCTGCTTTGTCATGATGATGAGGCTGTCGATCCGCTGACTCGTTCCTGAACTGTGTGTGTGTGTGTGTGTGTGTATGCAGCTAGTGTTTGGATGAATGCTCCTGAACAGTGTGTGTGTGTGTGTGTGTGTGTGTGTGTGTGTGTGTGTGTATACAGCTAGTGATTGGATGAATGCTCCTGAACACTGTATGTGTGTGTGTGTGTGTGTGTGTACAGCTAGTGTTTGGATGAATGCTTCTGAACACTGCTGTACAAGTCCTTCTCAAGAATTTGCATATTGTGATAAAAGTTCATTATTTTCTGTAATGTAATGCTAAAAATTTAACTTTCATATATTTTAGATTCATTGCACACCAACTGAAATATTTCAGGTCTTTTATTGTTTTAATACTGATGATTCTGGCATACAGCTCATGAAAACCCCAAATTCCTATCTCAAAAAATTAGCATATTTCATCCGACCAATAAAAGAAAAGTGTTTTTAATACAAAGTCAACCTTCAAATAATTGTTCAGTTATGCACTCAATACTTGGTGGGGAATCCTTTTGCAGAAATGACTGCTTCAATGCGGCGTGGCATGGAGGCAATCAGCCTGTGGCACTGCTGAGGTGTTCTGGAGGCCCAGGATGCTTCGATAGCGGCCTTAAGCTCATCCAGAGTGTTGGGTCTTGCATCTCTCAACCTTCTCTTCACAATATCCCACAGATTCTCTATGGGGTTCAGGTCAGGAGAGTTGGCAGGCCAATGGAGCACAGTAATACCATGGTCAGTAAACCATTTACCAGTGGTTTTGGCACTGTGAGCAGGTGCCAGGTCATGCTGAAAAATGAAGTCTTCATCTCCATAAAGCTTTTCAGCAGATGGAAGCATGAAGTGCTCCAAAATCTCCTGATAACTAGCTGCATTGACCCTTCCCTTGATAAAACACAGTGGACCAACACCAGCAGCTGACATGGCACCCAGACCATCACTGACTGTGGGTACTTGACACTGGACTTCAGGCATTTTGGCATTTCCTTCTCCCCAGTCTTCCTCCAGACTCTGGCACCTTGATTTCCGAATGACATGCAAACTTTGCTTTCATCCGAAAAAAGTACTTTGGACCACTGAGCAACAGTCCAGTGCTGCTTCTCTGTAGCCCATTTCCTGCACACGCCTGTGCACGGTGGCTCTGGATGTTTCTACTCCAGACTCAGTCCACTGCTTCCCCAGGTTCCCCAAGGTCTGGAATCGCTCCTTCTCCACAATCTTCCTCAGGGTCCGGTCACCTCTTCTCGTTGTGCAGCGTTTTTTGCCACACTTTTTCCTTCCCACAGACTTCCCACTGAGGTGCCTTGATACAGCACTCTGGGAACAGCCTATTCGTTCAGAAATGTCTTTCTGTGTCTTACCCTCTCGCTTGAGGGGGTCAATGATGGCCTTCTGGACAGCAGTCAGGTCAGTCTTTCCCATGATTGCGGTTTTGAGTAATGAAACAGGCTGGGAGTTTTTAAAAGCCTCAGGTGTTTAGAGTTAATTAGTTGATTCAGATGATTAGGTTAATAGCTCGTTTAGAGAACCTTTTCATGATATGCTAATTTTTTGAGATAGGAATTTTGGGTTTTCATGAGCTGTATGCCAAAATCATCAGTATTAAAACAATAAAAGACCTGAAATATTTCAGTTGGTGTGCAATGAGTCTAAAATATATGAAAGGTTAATTTTTATCATTACATTATGGAAAATAATGAACTTTTTTGAGCAAATTTTTTGAGAAGGACCTGTGTATATATATATGCATGTGTTCTTTTGTTTTTCAGCTGATGAATGATAAAGACAGCCAATAAGAATACATGTGGCAGACCGAAAACTGCTTTGATTTGGCATGTAAATATGCATCTTTGGCTGAGACTCCCTCTGAGTTCAAACAAACCAATATCCCGGAGGAATGCATGTACTCAAACAGTACACTGACTGACCTGCTGTGAAGATGAACACCGAACCGAGCCAGATAACGAACAATAGACTGACTCGTTCATGAGTCAAGAACCGGTTGCATCGGTGTTCGGATCACCAGTAGTTCTTTCGGACAGTTCGATTCAATAAACGGTTCACCGGTTCTTTTGCGCTCGATGTAATGTTGTCATTTGTGATGATTGCCCTTGATTCAAGCCTTCGGTTTAGCCGCACCCATAACACTAGCACAGAATCAGTTCAGTTCAGACGTCCTGTGTGTCGGTCTGCTTCACGATGAATCACACATGCGCAGCATCATCAGCTCCTCGGTTCTCGAATCGGACGCGTCCGACAGAAACTGTTATTGATCGGCTATTATTCAATAACTGTATATTATGATTTATGTATCGTGTTGAACCAGAAGTCTTGTTCCAGGCAGAATAGCAGTAAGATTTCATGTCAAATATATTGTTGACCGTCCTGATTACCTGTTAGCCACTTCTTTAAGTTAATTTTAAAAGAAGCGTACGTTCTAAAATTCCTAATGTGAATTGGAATAAGGTTCCATTCACGAACACTGACTTCTCCACCACAGAAAATTCAGACAACGTCCAGTGGTCAATAACGCAATAAAATACTATAGTAACGTTTTTTTACTTCTCGAAGTATGGTGACCGTGTCCTGCTGTCTAACCACAGAAACGGCAGATCTTTAGCATCTCTACTCTCTCTGCGCTCTTCTCAGGTGTGCACCGGTCAGACACAGGATCATTAATACTGCGCTCCATCTCTGTTTTCCTCGGAGCGCTCCATCTTCAGCCGTGCAGCATAGACCAGACACATCTCCCAAGCTTTTATTCACATCCCAGTGTTCTCTGAACAGAAAGATACATGAACATTCACACCTCAATAGTGGAGTAGAAATCAGTGTCACTCAAGTCGTCTTGGTTTATACTGACCTGATGATTACTTTAAGATCATTTAATCAAATGACTGTTATTTCTACTGTGTTGAGCACTGCTTGGGGAAATCTAGATGAACATGATCTGTGACCTGAGCATCCTTTCTGAGGACATTACGTGGAACATTTCCATCATACTCCAGATGTTCTGCTCACTATACTGTTCTTCCATTGTCTGCAGACTGGAGATCTGATGCTAGTAACAAACACCTAACTTCTCTGATCCACATCTCATCTGTTGAGAGTGCACTCGCTGTAATCTTCCTCGTTTGCTCTTCTCCGCAGCTATTGAAGAGTACAAGCCTCAGGATGCCACCACCAATCCTTCTCTGATTCTGGCTGCAGCGAAGATGTCCATCTACCAGCCTCTCGTGGAGCAGGCCATCAAATACGGCATCGCTAACGGCGGGTGAGAGCCCGGAGGACACGGATCTGATCTCTGTCAGTTCCTCACAGGTCTAATGTGTGTCTCTCTGTGATCGCAGGAGTGAGGAGGAGCAGGTGACCAATGCCATGGACAAGCTGTTTGTGAACTTCGGTTTGGAGATCTTAAAGAAGGTTCCTGGCCGGGTCTCCACTGAAGTCGATGCCAGGTAAGAGTCTCCATGATCTGCTCTAGTGAAGTCAAACCTCACCCTGCCAGAATAATTATTCTACATATTTCAGCAGGGCAAGTGGAGTTATTGATATTAATTATGACATTGTTAAATTAGATAACGTACATAACAGATCCCATGAGTGCAGCTGATGATGCTTTAAAGTGAATCTTGATTGATCAAGAATATTCCATTCACAAATAAGTGCTCTTTCCTCACTTCCTCTTCCTGAAGAGATGGAGCGGAGGCAGTGAGAGCAGGTCTAGTGTCTGGTGACAGAGATGTGTGTGTGTGTGTGTGTGTGTGTGTGTGACCCAGGCTGTCGTTCGATAAGGAGGCGATGGTGTCTCGTGCTCGGAGGCTCATCTCTCTCTATGAGGAGGCAGGAGTCAGTAAGGAGCGCATCCTCATCAAACTCTCCTCCACGTGGGAGGGCATTCAGGCCGGACAGTGAGTGTGTATTAAGATTAGAAGATGTTTGTGTGTCACACATCTTCAGGTGTTGCTCCTGTCTGCCGTCATGACCACAAACACCATGTGAAGCTGACTGCTTCATATACAGCTGTGTTAATAAACGGAGCGAGAGCTGCTCTGCTGACGTGTGTGTGTGTGTGTGTGTGTGTGTGTGTGTGTTTGTCAGGGAGCTGGAGGAGAAGGACGGGATCCACTGCAACATGACTCTGCTGTTCTCCTTCGCTCAGGCTGTTGCGTGTGCAGAGGCTCACGTCACCCTCATCTCGCCCTTCGTGGGGCGGATCCTGGACTGGTACAAAGAAAACACCGACCGCAAAAACTACGAGCCCCATGAAGATCCAGGCATGTTCTCTGATAACTGAACTTTTCTTGTTAGATCTGAGAGAATCGTTATGCATCTTGTACTGTGAAGCGTCTCGAGTAATCCCAATATCACACGCACGGCATATCATTGTGTGCTCGCCTGCTCCGGTTCAAGGCAGCAGTCCAGATCAGTCAATCTAACCTCCATACAGGCAAAGTGTTCAACAAAGTGACTGCAGAGAGTTGACTAATCGAGGACTGAACACCTCTGCTCCACGATTGGTTTTTATGCGGTTGCACTGTTTTTGTCAAGTCTGCTTTATTGTCAGTTCTTCCACATGTACAGAACATTCATACAGAGAAATAGAGAGAAAACACTAACAGTAGAACATTACAGATCAAATATAAAATACAACTATACAAAAAAAAAAAAAACGTAGTTTGTACCAGACCATATCCTTCTTTCACTGGTCAGTCAGCGTCTGTCTCTGTCCCGGTCTTTCTCTCAGGTGTGCAGAGTGTCACCAAGATCTACAACTACTACAAGAAGTTCAACTACAGGACGGTGGTGATGGGCGCCTCCTTCAGGAACACAGGGGAAGTGAAGGCTCTGGCCGGCTGTGATCTGCTCACCATCTCCCCGGGGCTGCTGGGAGAGCTCAGTCAGGACCACAGCGCGGTGACCTGTTCCCTCACGCCGCAGGGAGGTGAGCATCAGCTGACACGTGTCCCTCACGCTGAACCGCCCGCTTCAGATCATTTAAACTCCTCTCTCTTTCAGCGAAGCAGTGCGATCTGGAGCAGGTGCACCTGGATGAGAAGAGCTTCCGCTGGCTACACAACGAGGACCGCATGGCCGTGGAGAAACTCTCTGATGGGATACGCAAATTTGCAGCTGACGCCATCAAACTCGAGACCATGATCAAGGTACAAAAACACATTTTTTTTTATTTTTATTTCTTATTAGATTTTTTTGTGATCACATTTGCAGAATGCAGAAGTGTAATCTAAATGCTTCTTTAACTGAAGGCAGTCTGATTGGTGATTTTTTTTTTTTTTTTAAAGCTCCTTGACGAGGCTCAGTAATAAAAACTGTAGTATTATAGCACAGTTAAACACATTGGGTTAGCCCATAATCGTATATTGTCTTGTTTGCACTTGGTTTATGGTGATGTGCAGTTTGGTTTTATTTTATTCTATTCCTCTTGTGTTTCAGGAAAGGATGTTTAACGTGAAGAACGGCCAGTAGTGAAGCAGAGAGACTCGTTCGAGGACCAAACCCTTCTCTCCCGCTGCTCTCTCTGAGCAGAAGATGTGTCTGACTGCAGTCTTAAAGAAAACAGTGTGCTGCGTTTATAAGCCACTCATTTTAACAGGAAACTGATCCTTTGACCTTTAATGGAGTGCTCAGATTAAACTAGAAACCCAGACTAACTCTCAGCAGACCAACAGACTTTGTGCTTTTACTGTAGCTTTAATAGTTTGTAATCCATTTCTCCTAAATTGTCATGAGAAGTGCATCAGTGTTGTCCATCCAGCCACCCACGTTTTGATGATGAGATGATTGATCTTGTATCTATCATTAAAATCATATTTTTCATTCCAGCTATAAGGGTTATTTTTTTTTTTGAATGGGAGTCAATGGAATGCTAACAGCAGGTGGGGCTCCGCTAGCCAATGGCGGCGCCCAGGGGTGCTTTAAAAAAAAAAATTAAACCCTGCCCCCCTGATAAATACAGTAAGATTGTTATTCATGCCGGCGCTAATGATGTTCGACTTCACCAGTCGGAGATCACTAAAAATAACTTTAAAGAGGTGTGTGAACTTGCAAGCACGATGTCAGACACTGTAATATGCTCTGGTCCCCTCCCTGCTTACCGTGGTGACGAGATGCATAGCAGATTGTCATCACTCAATGGCTGGATGTCTAAGTGGTGCCCACAGAATAACATAGGTTTCATAGACAATTGGACGAGCTTTTGGGGCAGACCTGACCTGTTGAAAAGAGATGGTCTTCATCCCTCCTGGGGTGGTGCTGCTCTTCTCTCTAGAAATATGGCACATAGTCTTAGTGTTTCTACTTGACTAACTGGGGCCCAGGTCAGGAAGCAGACAGACTGGCTAAACCGACCGTCTGCTAGCTGCCTCCTGTCACAGAGGTCAGTTAAATATCAAAGTCCTTTTCTATAGTCCTGTTCTATAATATTTTATCATTACATACATACATACATGCATACATACACACACACACACACACACACACACACACACACACACACACACACACACACACACACACACACACATATATATATTCATTTATCTTCCTTTTCTTCACCATCAATATCAAGATCCAACAGTCAATGAAGTCAGCCAGCTTCTGTGGAACATTCTAAAATAATAGAATATCATTCAGTTATTCCTGGAATAAGAATATAAAAAACACATAATTTGTATTAGTAGCTTTGTTTTATGAAAGCCTTATAAATCTCACCTTTTTTTGATCAGCTACCTTATCTATCTATCTATCTATCTATCTTATTATCTGATTTAATCATTATATAAAAAATAAAAATTATTTATTATTGCCTGCAGGATTCACACACGATATAGCATACTAGCCTTTTTTTATTTAATTTTAATTTTAAATGTTTTTTATTTTTATTTTTATAATGCTTTATTAATTAACTCTGTCCCATCATTAATGGGGTATCTCGACATTTAGAAGACATTGCTTCCCAGCCACTTGTTTTCACTGTTATACACTTGGGGGCTTTAATTACACATCTTCTGAACAAGTACAAAACCTCCCAATTAAAAACACACATGAACAGGATGGAGAAATTAACTCTCTCTTATGTAAACCGATCCATATATATATATATATATATATAAAATAATGCAATCATCAGCAATACACAGCATATAAATGAAAACTCATACGTTGAGTGTTGGGTGTCTGCACAAGGAAAATGTCTCCTTTCTGGTACTTTAGGGACCCTAGTGGACGTCATCCAACAGTGGCCACCTACACAGTCAGTGAAGGAACTACAGAGATTCCTAGGATTTGCCAGCTTCTATAGGCAGTCCATTCACCAGTTAAATCGACTCACTGCGCCCCTTACCTCTATGCTGCGCAGCAAGCCAAAGTCTCTGTTCTGAAACCCAGATGCCCACGAAGCCTCCCACATTCTCAAAGAAGTATGCAGCATGGCCCCCATCCTTCATCACCCAGATCCTCAAGTCCTCTTCGTAGATGGTGGTGGAAGGCGGATGTCTCGACCACTGGAGCAGGGGCTGTGCTATCTCAGTACCATGGTGAGCCTCCCCACCTCCATCCTTGTACATATTTCTCCTGGAAACTGACCTCTGTAGAACAAAGCTACGACATCGGCAACCGTGAACTGGTGGCCATCAAGTTAGCTCTGGTGGAGTGATGTCACTGGCTGGAGGGAGCATCTTCACCATTCACCGTCATAACTGACCACATGAATTTACAATATCTCAGAGATGCTAATAAAGATAACTCCCATCGAGCCTACTGAGCCCTATTTTTCACACATTTCCATTTTACATCAAGCCCTCATTCTCAGCCCTATACACCGAACACATCCGTGACGTCACCCAAACCAAGCTATTTCCACAGGGAGGCTCAGTACACTAAATACCGGGCTCTGGACACCCAGTCTGCCTGAATGTGCAACAGCATGAAACCACCCTGTATCCTGACCCAGAGTAATTTCACAATAACCACATAGTTATCTCATTAAAGAATGTATTTTTAATTTACAAATTAGGCAAACAGAAACATTTTTCCCGCCAGACCTGTTGCTTTCTGTGTTTCCACCGTGATTTAAAGTACCAGGAAGATTAGGCAAATAGTCTGGTGATGTAGGTCTGCGCACATTTCTCAATACAAAGTACGCTGATTTTGGACGTACATCCTCAGTGGTTCAGACATCGCACATTTGTAGGGTGACCATATGTGCCGTTTATACCGGACACGTCCCAGCCAGGATTTGATAGGATAGGAGCCCTATGAGGTTCCAGCTGTGGACTTCTGGTTCTGAGAGAGCAAGATGTTATGGTACTCAGCACACATCCACCTTCAGTGTGCAGTGTGGAGGCATAAGTTCTTTACAGACGCTCATCAGTCAGACGCTCATCAGTCAGACCCTCCTCAGTTCCAGCAAGGCGATCAGGTCTGGCTATCGACCCAGAATCTCTGCCCCCACCTGCCCTGACCCTGCTATATAGGTCCCTTTCCAATCTAGAGGCAGATCAACAACATCACATATCAGCTCCATCCCATAATCCACGTCTCACTTCTAAAACCTGGCTTCCCTTTCTCCCCCAGAGAGCTTAGAATAGGCGAGGTCTATTAGTTCTGTGATATTCTGGAACTTTACCAGACTCCCTTATATTAATCTGCGTGCTCTTACCCTAAGACAATCCTATTTCTCCTTCACTCAGATCCTCCACTGCTCCTCAAACCATCCGTTGGAAAGCAAGGACTGACTCTAGTATCTGTGCAGTCAAGTTGATGAAATCGCTGGAAACGAAGTGTCCCCAACTAAGCAAGCCAGAAGGGACAGCAGCAAGAAACCAAAATTCCATTGGTGACAGAATGGAGAAAAAACCTTGGAAGAAACCAGGCTCAGTTAGGGGGCCAGTTCTCCTCTGTCTTTACCTGAATGTCCATTAAGCTAAAAAATGGTGAAACAGTTTTGTTCAATGAGACACTGAAATAATGCACTACTACACAACTACTTTACCATAACAAGGTCTGTCCTCTCACTGATCTCCAGTGAATACTGGCCCTCTGATATCTTTAAACAAGTCTTTGAACTTTTCAAGTATTTTCCATACTTGGACCACATTGTTGGTGACATGCTTGCGAAAACATGCTTGAGGAGAAGAAGGAGGGGGTTGAATGATTGACGAATTAGGGTACAGTATTTACAGGTGCATCTCAATAAATTAGAATGCCTAGAAAAAGTTCATTTCAGTAATTCAACTCAAATTGTGAGACTCGTATATTAAATAAATTCAATGCACACAGATGGAGTAGTTTAAGTCTGAGTTAATTACATTTAAGTTTATTGTGATGATTTTAGCTCACAAAAACCCACCTAACCCTAACCCTAATCTCAACAAATTAAAAAATGGTGACATGCCAATCAGCTAATCAACTCAAAACACCTGCAAAGGTTTCCTGAGCCTTCTAAATGGTCTCTCAGTTTAGTTCACTAGGCTACACAATCATGGGGAAGACTGATGATCTGACAGTTGTTCAGAAGACAATCATTGACACCCTTCACAAGGAGCCACAAACATTCATTGCCAAAGAAGCTGGCTGTTCACGGAGGGCTGTATCCAAGCATGTTAACAGAGAGTTGAGTGGAAGGAAAAAGATGCACAACCAACCGAGAGAACCACAGCCTTATGAGGATTGTCAAGCAAAATTGATGGAAGAATTTGAGTGAACTTCACAAGAAATGGACTGAGGCTGGGGTCAAGGCTTCAAGAGCCACCACACACAGATGTGTTGAGGAATTTGCTCAACCACAGACAACGTCAGAGGCGTCTTACCTGGGCTAAGAAGAAGAAGAACTGGACTGTTGCCCAGTGGTCCAAAGTCCTCTTTTCAGATGAGAGCAAGTTTTGTATTTCATTTAGTAACCAAAGTCTGGAGGAAGTGTGGAGAAGCTCATAGCCCCAGTTGCTTGGAGCCCCCAAAAAGACCACTAGACAGTTGCAGCTCGTCCGGAACACTGCTGCCAGGATTCTGACTAGAACCAGAAAATCTGAGCATATCACACCAGTCCTCAGGTCCTTACACTGGCTTTCAGTTACATTTAGGATTGATTCTAAAGTACTTTTACTCGTATATAAATCACTCAATGACCTGGGACCAAAATATATTGCAGATATGTCAACTTCACTGAATATAAGGCTAACAGAGCACTCAGATCACTAGGCTCGAGTCAGTTAGAAATACCAAGGGTTCACACAAAACAAGGGGAGTCCTCCTTTAGTTACTATGCCGCTCGCAGTTGGAATCAGCTTCCAGAAGAGATCAGATGTGCTAAAACACTAGTCACATTTGCATCTAGACTCAAAACTCATCTGTTTAGCTGTGCATTTATTAAATGAGCACTGTGCAATGTCTGAACTGATTGAACTGAATTTTAGGTATACACTGTATTTTATATAAAATCATTTGAAATTTATAAATATTTTAAATTCATTCTATTTAAATCATTTCCAAAGTTTTAAAATTGCTTGTTTTTATTTTTGTTATTATTTTTCTGCATGTTAAGCACTTTGAATTGCCATGGTGTATGATATGTGCTGTATAAACAAACTTGCCTTGCCCTGGAGTCCAGTGTTAAGTTTCCACAGTCTGTGATGATTTTGTGTGCAATGTCATCTGCTGGTGTTGGTTCATTGTGTTCTTGAAAACCAAAGTCACTGCACCTGTTTACCAAGAAATTTTGGAGCACTTCATGCTTCCATCTGCTAAGCAGCTTTTTGAAGATGCCAATTTCATTTTCCAGCAGGATTTGGCACCTGCCCACACTGCCAAAAGCATCAAATGTTGGTTAAATGACCATGGTGTTGGTCACCAGACCTGAACCCCAGAAAGAATCTATGGGCTATTGTCAAGAAGATGATGAGAGACGAGACCAAACAATGCAGATGAGCTGAAGGACACTATCAAAGAAACATGGGCTTCCATATCTGTGCCACAAACTGATCACCTCCATGCCACTTCAAACTGAGGCAGTAATTAAAGCAAAAGGAGCCCCTGTATTCAGTACATGTACAGTTAATGAACCTACTTTGCAGAAGTCAAACAATTCACTAATATGTTGTTCTATTGGTCTTATTAAGTATTCTAATTTGTTGGTGGGTTTTTGTTAAATGTGGGCCAAAATCATCACAATTAAAAGAACCAAAGACTTAAACTACTTCAGTCTTTGTGCATTGAATATATTTAATGCACAAGTTTCTCAATTTGAGACGAATTACTTAAATGAACTTTTCAACAACATCCAAATTTGTTGAGAGCCCCAAAAAACCACAACCCGCGACCTGGGATTTTTTTCACGCAACTTACAAAAAAGAAGAAAGAAGTCACGTGGTATAATAAGGGGACTTTGCAACAGTGATGATGAGCTCAACATCCAACACAGCAGACTTTGGAGAAATCCTCATATTTTCATGTGCCTTGATAACAAACCCATTACAGTCTTTGCTTCATTAAATTGCTGTCAGAATGGTCTGTGACTTCTTTTAAAAAACAGCAATATTTTTCAGTTTAAATGTATAAAAATTAATTAGCCTGTTGCTTCTTTATGTACTAATTAAATCACTACCAATATTATAACTGTGGAATTAGGATCACATCCTCCTGAGGCTAAAGACAAAAATCCATTAACTACAGAAGACACCTTCAAGCATCTCAGTGGAAAGTTATTTAACTTGTGTAGTTGTGATAAATATGAGGGTGTTTCTTCATGTGACTGGAGCAGTTTCTGTGAAACATGAGCACACAGAGCTCATATAACCTTTGATCTTCACTGACGTGTGAGGAATTAAGAGCTCAGTCACAGAATTCAGCTTCATGTCTGTTTAATGTTTGTAGCCTGTACATTTTCTCAGTTTACTGGCCATTAGCAGTTGTGAGTTTTGTGTTCTGTCTACGGTATTCAAAGAGGAAGCAGTATTTTTTTTTTTTTTTTCTTTTTTTCTTTGTTGAGCTTCACAACATATTGTCTGTTCCTGGCATTTATGCTGCTTGACAGGTAAACACTTAACAATAGACATAAATGCCTTCACAAATCTCGCCAAGCCAGTTTGCTCTCCTCTTTTACAACATTTTACTTTCACATTGATGCTAGGAAACAAGATGTTCAGAAGCTTGGGACATTCTCTAATCTATCCAAAATATCCAAGTTACTGACAAACCAGCGATAATCAGAGTGAAGGGAAACCATTCTGAAGGCAGACAGACATCAGGAGGTCAGTGTTTCTGATTCTTTCACAATCATGACATGAGATACTTCTTTTAAAGGACTGCTAAACTGCTAATGCAAGCTTTAACATATTTGATCAAGGTTTTGGAAAATCTGAAGATTGATTAAAAAAAAACAGTTTTCTTGAGAGGAAATCATAATAAAACTGAATTAGCAGCTTAAGTTAATGAAGATTCTGTTTAGATGTTTCTTGATGGTTAACACTTTGAATATATTACTGTCAGCAGAAAGAAAGGTGAAGGATATTTTGTGTTTGTGTTGGTCTGGATCAGCCCGTGCACAGCAGTGATGAAGCTGGATGTGGGCTGCAGTGTTTGGTTTCTGGCCGTCAGTTTGCTGCCATTTGTCCGAATCACTGCCGGATCTATTTTGGGTGCAGCTGTTAACATTGAGCTGCTTGACCAGGACAGATCCCAGCCGGTGAGACCCATCACAACTACAAACACAATATTGCTTTCTCTGTTCTGTATCTTTTCCCATGTGTCTTGATTTAAAACCTCTGATTCAGGAAAAATGTATTTACCCTCTTTATTGTTCATCTGTATCATCTTTAATAATATAGTGATTGTTTTAATGAAGTGAGGGTAGACATGAGCATGTTACACACTTTAAAAGCATTGTGTGATGAAGCCTATGAGAATTCAGTTAGAAATGACCCAAGAATTCAATAAATTCCCATGTGTGAGTTTGTGTCTTATATTTATATCATATGATGTAGTTAAGTAATACCACACAATGTTTCACTGATTATCTGCACAATCGCAAATGTGATATTGATTTTAAAATAAATATTTTACTATTAACATTTAGATGCAGCTTATGTTTGGCACATTGTGTAGTGAAGAAGATAGTTGAGGCTCAAACTATTTGCAAATTATTCTTTACCAAAACAAAGACAATATATATATACACACACAAGAACAGACAAAGAACTGAACTATCACTCGTAGGCCAAACAAGGGATAAAGAGCCACAGGCAGGGCTTATTGTGTTAAGATCTGGCGGCTGTGTGCTGCAGGTCAGGGCTCATTACAGTGTGGTGTCCAGTCTGCCGTGTCCGGCCCTGGATGAGCTGTGTAACGGAGGAGACTGCAAGGATCAGCTCAGCTCCTCTCCTCTGACAGGGGCTTTACCTTCACCTGGCTGGTGTCTTCATCAGTGGCAGAAGAACATCCCTGAACACCACACATCTGCCCTTCAGCTCGGGTGAGTGATCACGCACTCTGTCCAAGTCGATCACCTGTGGAGCGACTGAAATCTCACACTGCGTTCCCTCCCTTCAGATCTGAAGGAGCCGTGTCACTGGATTCACGAGCAGATCTGTCTGTGAGAGCTGACACTAACCGTTTTAACCAGCCTCCGTCTGTGGCTCTTCCTCCTCCAGTCAGGTGAACAGTGCTTCCCATGCCCTGAAATACTGACAGAAAATATACTGTATGTCTTAAACCTGTACTTCTCTTGTGTCAGGTTACAAGCTGCTTGTCCTCAAGAAATCCCGGTGAATGTGATGGATTTGGATGGAGATGAGATTCGCTGCCGTTTTAAGAAGAATGAACTTGGTGAATTTCTGCACCTTAATGAAGTCAGACATCTTTACCTATATTTGCATTTGTTTCAATCAATTTGTAACAATATTTTTTTTTAAATACATTCAATAATGAATATGATGTGGTTTCTTCCCAAAATGCTTGTGTTTAACCCTGGAAGGAGACATGTACACTGCTGTATGAAGGTAGAGCCGGTCTGGGTCAGTATTCAGTTCTGATCATGGTGGAGGATTTTCCTTCATCTGATAGCAAGGCCGAGCCGCTATCTACTGTACCTGTGCATCTCCTAATAACAGGTCAGCATTTCATCTGAATATTCACAGTGGACTTATGAATTACTCTAGCTTGAAGCTGTAAAAACATTCAACAATATAACTAATGAAAAAACTGAAATGGGCGAAACTACATCAGATATACATTCTATCAGTCATATGTTTCATAATAGTTAGTAATATAGTAACAAAGTTACAAAGGTAGGAAATAATTATGTTGCTTCTCTAACATATCTGAAATATATGAATTATGTAGAGATAATGTTCAAACAAATAAAATAGAAATGATCCAGATTCTCTCAACTAACTTCATCCATGTTTGCTGGACACTTGCATTAGAGCCGTGAGATCACAGTTTCTCTCGATTGCTGACACACTTTATATGATTCACTTGGCCCAATTACCTCAAGTGTCAAAGAACTCAAAGAGCAAGCATTTATCTCAGGAAAATGAATCCTACATGTGCGAGACAAAGAGAAACAGGAGGGGAAAGAGAAATGAAGGGGTCAGAGGTTATTTGTTTTTGATGAAATGCAAAGCACAATAGTTGACCATTTTCTTGCATGAGGGAAGCATGCTTACAGGCTCACCTACAGGGATTTTACAATAATTACACATACAGTGTAACTACAGAACACACTTTAGATGAGAGAAATTGTACTGTTCTACGTACAGTTAGTACTTTAGCACATCGTACACCCACAAACTCTGACAAAAACTGAGGAACTGATGGACTGATTTGTACTTTCTTACATGTGCTGTGTTCTTGCTGGATGAGTGTCTATGGGAGATAGAGAGTGTTTTGTCAGAATAGTAAGAAACTGCTCTAGTACGGCAAATAAGGTCATTACCAACACTGTAATGCAACCTGGCAGAGGATGCTGAATTCAACAATTGACATTATATGGTGTTGTGTTGCATAATGTTAATTGAGTTACTTGAGCATTGAGTTAATATTCAGTTGTTTTATATCTCAACCTATCTTTCCTAATGTTTTTATCTACTGTAAAATATATTTTACATTATTGAATTAATAAGAAACCTTAAAGCTTATTGTTAAATTCCACTGTATCTGCACTCCTGTATTTATGTTATACTGTAATAGTCACACACTTTTGTAACAGTGTTTTTGAATGTATCTCACTAGTGTGTAGTCTGTGTATTTGTAGGTTTTGTGTGTCATGTGAGACTAAAGTGATACTAAATATGAGACTAAATATTTATAAATGTAAAATACAAAAAGCGTTTAGATTAATATATTTAAACATATAAAAAAGATAAATGAGATAGGACTGTTCCATGCACATTTGTAGGAAGTTTAACAGTGTGTAATGATCTATTGCAGTTGAAAGCGGAGCTGGCTGCTCAGTTGTGCCGGAGTTCACAGGCGTCAGTCCAGCAGGAGGCGCTGTAATCCACGTACTGCCCTTTGAGGAGGTCCATGTCAACATTACAGTGGACTCAAGAGTACAGAGGTGAGCTGACAGCACAGGACAGTTATATCTTGTGCTGATCTTATACGCTGATTGACAGCGAGCACACACCTGCTCAACTCTCTGGTTCTCTGCTGTGTTTTTCCTGTATATTTACAACGTCCACTGGATTCGAGTGCTGTCAATGTCACAGCTCAAACACCAGAAGCACGGCTGCAGACCACATCTCTGTTCATTGTCTGTTCAAATAATAGATTCAAATTATAATTATAAGCTATATATATATGATGAAATCGTTATGTTACATTTCTTCCCGTTGTTTTAAAGATTAAAGGACACAATCACTTTCACATATAGTATTAGTAACATGGTAATCGTACTAATGTTAGTGTTCTGACACTTGGAATTTTAAGTTGTGGAATAAAAAACCTATTAGTATTGAATAAACTCAAGTTTTTGCTTGACAGTCTCATATATATATATATATATATATATATACATATATATATATATATATATATATATATATATATATATATATATATATATATATGTGTGTGTGTGTGTGTGTGTGTGTGTGTGTGTGTGTGTGTGTGTGTGTGTGTGTGTGTGTGTGTGTGTGTGTGTGTGTGAGTGTGTGTGTGTGTGTGTGTGTGTGTGTGTGAGTGTGTGTGTGTTAGTGGTGGGCATAGATTAAATTTTTTAATCTAGATTAATCTCACTGTAGTCTTGGAATAAATCTAGATTAAAATGGCTCATTTGAATTCCGCCGAAGGCATTCAGAATATGTGTGCTACCCAAATAAAATAATGACTAAAAGTAACGTTAAGTCTTTGAGAACGGGTTTCTCAAGACAGGTGGTGCATTAGACCAGGGGGTCATCTCCTGTTTCCAAAATGCATCACAAACTGCTTGAGAAAGCTGTAAACTAATTCCAACCTTACGCCTGTTTCACACATACTCCGTCTGCAGTGCATATGCATTTCGTATTTTTTTTTACACACCCATATTAAGATTCCAGCGTTCATTGTGTTCCAGGAGCGTTGCGTCTGCAGCAGTGCAGTGATCGTTCACGTACCGAGTAGAGGACTGCAAACGCGTCCTGTGTGAAAGCACAATGAGTATGAGTCCTGCTGCTTCTGCACCACATACGAAACGCACAAGGATTTTTCTCTGGGCTCGCTCAGAGAATATGCCTGCACTTAAAACGTTTTCAAGAATCGGCTTAAAACACATCTCTTCCATCTTTATTTGACCCTCTAATGTTTAACACTCATTATTCTAATTCTATTCTTTAAAAAAATCTAACTACCTTTCTAATCTTTTTGTATTCTATTTTCTTTTCATTTATTATGCAATTGTGTGTGTGAATATATATATATATATATATA
The DNA here is from genome assembly GCF_023724105.1 of Carassius gibelio. Taxonomy (NCBI): domain Eukaryota; kingdom Metazoa; phylum Chordata; class Actinopteri; order Cypriniformes; family Cyprinidae; genus Carassius; species Carassius gibelio. Next base: position 16,155,561 of record NC_068413.1, on the reverse strand, counting down.
TATATATATATATATATATATATGTGTGTGTGTGTGTGTGTGTGTGTGTGTGTGTGTGTGTGTGTGTGTGTGTGTGTGTCCAAGAACAGCTTCACATTTAAATGATTGAGATGAGAATTTGGCTATTAAATATACAATCAGTGTAAGCTAGACGTTTGTTATTTATAGACAGAATTTTGTGCCAAAAAATAAATAAATAAATGAAATGTGCACAAAGTCAGGCACAGCAGTAATACCTTCAAGGTTTTTTCAAGCAGAATTCATGTCAGAGACAGTACAGTACATTAGCAGCCCTGAACCTGGCACACACACATCGTCAGTTTGTACAATAATAGAAGTTCAGAACAATTATAGTCTGTTCAATGGTTTTATTTATAAAAAGAGAGATGTGTTGCCCAGGCACTTGTGCACTTGTGTTGGGACATGTTAATTTCCCCATGTGCCTGGTTCCTTTGAATCACCACTGCCCAGATGTTCAACAGCTGTTACTGCTGAAGAAAAAAAAGAGAGACATTTTGAAGAAGAATGGGATGTAATCTAGAGGAATTGTCAGGTTTTTATCCATCCTCAACCTGATCTGACCAGAATGACTTAACTCCAGTAAACTCATAAACCCGGCGCAATGCGACGCAAGGCGCAGCGCAAGTGTTTTCTAGTTTCAATCCGGCACCATTCGCATTTTCCCGTCCAGCGTCTCGTCGTTTAATTAGCAAATACATTTGCACTCATTTGTGCGCCCCTGGGCGTGCTGGTCTAAAATAGAGGTGTGTTCAGGCACATTGCTGGCGCTTTGCTATTTTAAAGGAGCTTTTGTTATTTAAAGAGTGCTTTGGTAGAAAATGCGCCTCTGGGACTTTGCTTATTACACACAGATGCGCATCACACAAACATGCCAAATATTAAAAACAAAAGGATTACAGTGTAAAAGAATATTATTTTGTAGGCTACATAAATATAAAAAATTTAATGATGGATAGTCATTGCGTGTATTAGAATAAGGCTACCTATTTGCAGTTCAGCCTATTACTACTTATAGCCTAATGGTGAAGGAAATTGGCTAATTAATTGAACAATCATGCCAATACACACACATATATATATTTACTGACTCATCGCGCGGAGCTTTGGTGGACTCTTGCTTGTCCCGCACGAGCGCAAGTTTGCTCGGATAAGGTTGCTCCATTCAGAATAAACACACTGGTGCACTGAAGTGTGTAGTGGTTATCATTTTTGATGATTAAATTGGGTTATATGCTTTTCTAATTAATAGAAAGGAATCATCTAAATTCTCACATCATTCACACATTGTGAACTCAAAAACATAAGCACCATAATACTTAAAGCTAATTCATTTTTTTCAGTAAATCAATTGAAATCTCTGGTCATTTCTCAATGCAGTGTGTCTGAAATGGCTGTGACTGGTCCGCCGGGGCTCTTCATATCAACAATGGAAATAGGCCAGAATTTCCAGAGCTCCGTGAAGCTGTCCTGGGTCCGAGGTCCGAATCAGTTCGCCCATCTGCTGTCCGTTTGTTTCGCTGCTAATACTCAGAGGTAGTCAGCAATCAACTCTAATTCTTTCTATAACAAATGTACAAGTGACAGCTCAGTTAAACACCTTATTGTTTGTTTCACAGCCTGCAGTCTAACATCAGGTGTATATGGCTTCAGCAAAGTAAGATTGTTTTACTCACGTTTTCCTGTTATTATTTACAAAAACTGGCAGTGGGAGATCAAATGCCTGTGATCTTTATTTCATGTAGTTTCACTCTCTTTCAGTGCAGACAGACCCTCTGCCGCCTGGAACAGGTAATAATGACATTAGTTGGTTTTGTTGAAAATCATTAAACCTAAGCTTTACACTTCCACAATTTCAGCCTGTACTGCTTAATATGGAGAATGGTTTTGCAGATACTGTAAGCCTCAGATGTTGCAGTATTCCTAATGTCATACTGCACATAACAGTGACAGGCATCTGTAATGAAATCAGAAACAAACTAAAGCTTTATTACAGAGCACATGTACACTATACTCACACACCTCAGAACAGAGCAAAAAACATCATACTCTAATGCACTGTCCTGCTGAACTATAGTGATACCTAATGTCAGCAGCAATAATGATTTGTAACACTAAAGATGTCGTGTGTTTTTTTATTTTTTTATTTGTTAGAAGTACAAAATTGATATTTTGAAATCTCCCACCGACAGATTAAAACATTCAACTGTCAGCAAATAATGTCAATGTTAGCATAGTAAATTAATGATTTAGATTCTTAATCATACTTTGTTTGTGTTCCTTCTATATATTTAACCAGCGATAGTCACTATTACAATCCAATGGTATTGGATTGATTTTATCTTTATTCTTTTGCACAGTTTTCTTTCTGATATAAAATTCAATATTTTATTTGAAGAGAATAAAAAAAAAAAAATACAAAACTTTTATAAAATCATGACACGAAAAAACCTAAAACACTATCAGTTCTACCTATATCTGTTGTTTCAAAACCATCATGATTAGTTTAAGCGAAGGACTGTCTTCAGAAGTCTTACTCATCATGTTTGTCTCACCCTCATTTCATTTAAATGTAAAGATAATTTTCTTGAAAATTTCCATGTCAGAGTTGAAATGTAAAGAGCGTGAGCTTCAGATGTCACTAGTGCTGCCAATCTCCTTCCTGGAGAAGCTGCATTTCTCTGCTCTCCAGCTGAATGATCCGACCTGTCCAGTGTTTTATAACTTGACCCACGTCACCGCCACCTTCTCTCTGACGGGCTGCGGAACCAAGAGGATGGTATGAAACCTTCTCACTTCATAGATTTATTAATAAATGTAATTAATAATAAAGTAATCTCACATGGAAAAATGTAATCTACAAAGAGAATGAGGGTTAAAGAAAAAAGTCAATAAACAGCATGAGGCGAGAATGATGCTGCTTCTATCTTTTCATTTTAATTTCATTTGATTGTTATCTGTTTTTTATATTATCCAGCATTTAGGATCAGAATTGCTGTACACCAACACTTTACGAAGCATCAATCCTAACTCCACTATAAGCCGCGTGGCCACTCTCATCCTGCCCCTCGCCTGCCGGATTCCTGCTCAACAAGCTAAAGGTCCAGCTTTTAAAATCACAATTCCTGAAGAAGTGAAGACGTTTGGTGCCGTTTCCTTCTGGCTGGAGTTCCACCTTCCCGGAAAGGGTCCTATGGCCAGCAAGACAAGTCTGCCGCATTTGCGCAGTTCACCACGAGTGCGTGGGGCTCGAGAGTTACGCGCTTCAGACCGGATGGACATGCTGGACCTGCATGTGTTCTCCAACTGCTCTTTGGCTCGAGCTGAGCTCATGGTGGGCCGCTGTGTAGAATCAGAAACAGAAGACTTAACAAATGCAAGGCCACTGCTGAACCAAGGGTTAGTAGCAACATCACTCAAATTAAAAACTGTTTCTACTGCTAATAGTTAGCATCAGTTATCGGGGCAGTCTTGGCCTAATGGTTAGAGAGTCTGACTTGTAATCCAAAGGTTGTGGGTATGAGTCTTAGGTCCTGTGGGGATTGTTGGTGGGGGGCTGGGGGGTGTGAAAAAACAGTGCTCTCTTCCACCTTCAATCCCCCGACTGAGGTGAGGCCCTTGTATAAGAACTGAACTCCAGTGGCTCTTGGTGTGTATTCACTGCTGTGTGTGTGATCTTGGAGGGGTTAAATGCAGAGCACAAATTCCAAGTATGGTTCACTGTTATTGGCCAAATTTCACTTTAACCCCACCCCGTTTTCCCTACTATTTTTTTTTTTCACTAGTAATTTGAGTAAGTGTTCAAAAGATTTTTGAAAAACTAAAAACCTCAGACACCTTGTGTGGCTGCATATCAGCACCCTGGAAACCCACAACAGCCCAGCAATTCCTCATCCTCGACATGACTATTAATGTAAAGATGGCTTGTTAAGGAGAAATTTATATGTTTTTTATGACTTTGCCCTGAATCTTATTTATTGACTTACCCTAATAGGATGTTCATTCTTAGTCTGTCTGCACTGCCATAAATACATGACTGTCTCATATAGACTTCTGTGCTTTACGTAATAATAGTAAAAAGCAAAAGAGCATTTCTGAATATTACTAATAGTTATTTCTGTAATATAATGGGTGGAATCTCACATTAAGATGACTTAGCACCTTTTCTCTTGCTTCATGTACACCATGTTTTTTTGTGTTTGTTTTTTATTTATCTATCACATTCTGTTTCATCTTTAATCTGGATTCATCAGTCACATGGCTCTGTTTTTCAGCTGTGTATCTGGAAATGGAACCTTGGAGATCCTGACATCAACTTCAACAGTTCGGATTTTCCGCTTATATCTTGGTGATCTGGGAATAAAAGGAGACACGGTATGCTTCATTATCTGTGTTTTTATGATGCTCTATAGGCTCTTTATGTCTGTTGTGTGTGAAGGTGTTTCTTTCCTGCATGCCTGTTGTTAAATCCTATTTGATCTTGTTTTTCTAGATGTATGTTGAGTGTGTAGTGCACCTTTGTGTTACCACAAAACAAACTGACAGATGCTCTGATCCCTGTACGGGAACACCAGACCCGACCATATTAGACAGCATTATGACCCGCAGCTACACTGTGCGCTCAGGGCCCGTTTCCCTCCTTAAAGTCACAGAAACCAGCACTACAGCAGCTAAACCACAATCTGCTACTCCAGTTGCTCAGCCTTCCACTAGCCAGGCCACAACATCTACTGCGTCTCGCTGTGAGTGCTTTAAAACTATCATTGCCATTGTGCACATTTCTGTTACACGGCACATATGACAATATCTTTGCTCTTCTCTGTTTCAGCTCTGGATACTGGTGCAATCTGGGTGGTTGCTCTGTCATTGCTTGTGCTCATGCATCTCCCTTGAACTGTTATGACGCATTGGAGAACTTTGTAGAGCAGTTCATTGGTGACTAATCAAAATGATATTTTCTTCTTAACCACCATTATGATGTTTCTTTATATATCCTTGAATCACATAAAAAGCACATATTGTAGGAAAACATACCTCATGTATTTACAGGCATTTACAAGTTTTAGGTAGCAATAGGAAACAAAACCAACTCCTGCTCTTCTAATCTTTTACATTTTTAAGTAACTATAATAATATTATGCCTTTTATAAACAAGAATAAATAAAATAAAATAACAGTTTAATCATGTTTTCCAAACCAATATGAAGGAATAAAGGCTGATGTTTATCATAATGCTGATGTTTCTCTTTTTCCTTATGATATCATTAAAGCGGACAGTAACCTTGGACTTTATATATATATATATAGGCCTGTGTGATGTTGATCCACTCCTCTTCAATGCCTGTGTGAAGTTGTTGGATATTGGCAGGAACTGAAACATGCTGTCGTATATGCCGATCCAGAGCATCCCAAACATGCTCAATGGGTGACATGTCCAGTGAGTATGCTGGCCATGCAAGAACTTGGATGTTTTTAGCTTCTATGAATTGTGTACAGATGCTTAGAACCATCTCCAAACGCACAACATGTTGGACCCTGAAACAGATGAGCTAAAGCAGCAGAAGACCTCACTTGGTTCCACTCTAGTCAACTCAAGTCAAAATACATTGGGTCAAGGCAACTGAACAACATTCATTATGAAAACAGTGTGTCAGTAATGCAAAATGACAGTTAAAGGCAGTTCATCATTGAATTCAGTGATGTAATCTCAGGTCAGTTTAAATAGTGTCTGTGCAATCATTTGCAATCAAGTCAAAGATATCGCTGTAAATGAAGTGACCCCAACAATGGCAGTAGAGGTCCTTTCTAGGTGCTAATCCACCATCTGGTCTGGATACGTACTGGATCCGGGTGACTGCAGTGACCCTCTGATCTGGATACAGCATAGATGCCATTCTTCTAATGATGTAGCAAGTACATAGGGTGTCATGGGAAGTGTTCTGGGTTCTGGTTAACCTAATTAATGCAGCCTATAAATCCTTTAACATATTTGGATATTAGAAGCATATTAGTATGTTATGTGTAAGCCAGGTTAAAGAGATGGGTATTTAATCTAGATTTAAACTGCAAGAGTGTGTCTGCCTCCCGAACAATGTTAGGTAGGTTATTCCAGAGTTTAGGCGCCAAATAGGAAAAGGACCTGCCGCCCACAGTTGATTTTGATATACTAGGTATTATCAAATTGCCTGAGAATGTTTTGAGAATGTAGCGGACGTATAGGATTATCACGTAAAAGGAGCTCATTCAAATACTGAAGTGCTAAACTATTCAGGGCTTTATAAGTAATAAGCAATATTTTAAAATCTATAAGATGTTTGATAGGGAGCCAGTGCGGTGCTGACAGGACCAGGCTAATATGGTCATACTTCTTGGTTCTTGAAAAATGCAGTTTTACAAATACTAGAAATGTGGCTCAGTCATCAAGTCTTAGACAGTATTCTAGGTTATTACATGCAGAGTTTTTAGGTCCTATTATTAACACCTCTGTTTTTTTTTTTTTTTTTCAAAATTTAGTAGTAAGAGATTATCATCCAGTTTTTTTTATATCAACTATGCATTCCATTAGTTTTTCAAATTGGTGTTTTTTACTCGGTTAGAACAGAAAAATGCACATGAAAGTACATTGGTCCTTAGGTACACTACTGAAGATTTTTTCTTGAGAGTTTCCTTCAATCTAGCTGATTTGAGGTAGCAGGAAACAATAATCCGTTGCATCATACTTCTACCAGGCCTCAATCCTAGAAGTTATTAAATTCAATTCAATTCAAGTTTATTTGTATAGCGCTTTTTACAATACAAATCGTTACAAAGCAACTTTACAGAAAATTATGTTTCTACAATATTTAGTAGTAGCTAGTAATTTGTGCACGTTTGACAGGATTTTGAAAAAATAAAAAATAATAATAATAATACAAGACGTAGTCAGCTAGACGATGAACTATCAATATTAGTAATTAATAGTTATTATATGATGCAGTCACACATTTAGCAATAATTGTTAGTTCTGTTTGTTGATTCAGGGTTAGCATCATCTGGGGTCCTCTGATGGGGAGCATCATCTCTTCTCAGGTGTTCTGGATCCAGACTGGAGCTTGTGTAAATCCCATGGCAAAACAAAGAAACAAAATAGAGACATCATTAGCATAGCTGCTGATCCAACAAAGTAAAATTAGTTTAACCCAAGCTAATGAATAAAAAAAAATACACATTTGATCAGATGCAACTACACTCACAATTTAAAAGACACATTATTCGTATGCTTGGTGAAAGAGATGTGTTTTTAATCTAGATTTAAACAGAGAGAGTGTGTCTGAACCGCGAACATTATCAGGAAGGCTATTCCAGAGTTTGGGAGCCAAATGTGAGAAAGTTCTACCTCCTTTAGTGGACTTTGCTATCCTAGGAACTACCAAAAGTCTAGCGTTTTGTGACCTTAGGGTGCGTGATGGGTTGTAGCGTGGTAGAAGGCTAGTTAGGTACGCAGGAGCTAAACCATTTAGGGCCTGATAGGTAAGTAATGATCATTTGTAACTGATACGGAACTTAATAGGTAGCCTGTGCAGAGACTGTAAAATTGGGGTAATATGATCATATTTTCTTGACCTCGTAAGGACTCTAGCTGGTGCAATTTGGACTACCAAACTAAGTTATGACAAAACAATGATATATTATCCTCACAGAAGGAAAACTGTTGGATGCGATTACTTCTAAAATATACAAAATTACAAATGGCCTTCTATTTTTGTGTTTTTGCGTACACTTTTATATGATGGTGAGTTCAAAATAATTTTTGAGCTTAGACACAACTTGTGGTTCTACAAATATGTCTGGCAAGACAATATTGTTTTCCCAGTAATTTTTCACTGACAAACAGCTGTTTTTAGCATTTCAAGTCAGCTTTCTTGACAGCTAATTAAAAATGCGAATTCCATGTCAAAATACATTCAAAGGCGTATATTGCTGGGGATTAAAGTTAATTTTAACTCTAACCCTAACCCTAACCCTAACCCTAACCCTAACCCTAACCCTACACCTACCCCTAACATACCCTAACCCTAACCCTAACCCTAACCCTAACCTATCATAACCCTAACCCTAACCCTAACCTAACCCTAAGGTTTATGTAAAGACAGCGCACAGCCCAAAACTCGGTCCCCATACGTGCGGTCCAGAGAAAGAAGGCCGGGGCTGGGTAAGGTTTATGTAAAGTCCAATAATCGAGCTCCAGAGGAGCCCGAATATGGTTGTGCACTGTCCATTCTATCAACTGGCCACTCCACACGTGTAAGAAACCGAGAATCAGGAATGCCCGCATCTATAGCCCATTGTCCACTCTCCGGTCCACCATACAAAACAAAGATGATCATGTATATTCACAGATATAAGAAGGAAAAAAGGAAGAGGAATAATCTCCACCTCTGAAAAAGATCCTGTATAGATGTAAATTAATATTTGTGAAGAGAATAGAAAGGAAAGGATAGTTATATTAAAGTAACTCCTTGAGGAGTTAACTGTATTTCAATCCATTTGTATTTAAAGAAGGTGGTCTACTATAGAAGTTGTTTACTAGTTAGTCACAAGTTTTTGAACCCCCATGGACTGTTTTTAATTTTTTATAACCATGCATTAGGTTTTTTTTTTTTTTTTTTTTTTTTAAAAAGGAAGTTATATATCCGTAGTATATATAACTGATTATACCTCCATTATGTTGGGGTAAAAACCCAAAAAGAGTTATGAAAATCAGGGTTTACGGTATGCAGGTTGTACCGTAGAGAAAACCAAAAGGAAAAATGATAAGATAGGATGAATAAAATGATAGGAAAGGATAGTAGTTTTACAGTAACTCTGTATGGAGTTAACTGTACTTCACTCCATATTAGAAAAAGGAACACTGTATCAGTTTAAAGCCCTTTATTCTGTGCATGTTTTTCAATCCCCATGAACTTTTTTTATATATTTATTTATTTATTTATAATAATCATAATTTTAAGGTTAGGTTTGGAAAAGTACAACAGCTCCCCCCAACCTAGCCCTCGTCTAGGCCGGTTTGGGATAGGGAGACTGAGGGAAAGGTGCACGGGCCCACGCTTGTCAGACTATACCATATCGCATGAGATCATCTCCGGTCTAGGAGCTGTGCTTGTCTAAGCATTGGGCCTAAAAAAGTGAAAGTTATGTTTTTGGTTAAATTTAGGCTCTGAATTTTTTCACCCTTAAGTTTCATAGTGCTCGAGTTGAACCGGCTGGGTTCATAATTGCTGAGGTTATGGCGGTTAGCTTGAGAGTGCAGTTTGTTCCAGCACTCAATCTAGATCTAAGTAGATATGAGAACACAAAGTTCTTGACTGAACTTGTTCCAGATCGGCGAACCAGACCACAACTCGAAGGTCGCAGACCGGTAATCCCGACCCAGCATCGTGCTCTGCCAAAAAGTATTGTTTCAGCCAGACTGCCATGTTATCAAAGACGGTTAATGTCATAGTTAAATTATAATCATTGGGTCTGTGATTGTTAAGTTTAGGAAAAAGGAGAGTTTTCCCAGGATAGGACCCTGAGGGTCCCACTCTGGGTTGTGCACGGTCCATCCCTCCACTGGTCACCCCCAAATCACATACAGACCAAGAGAGGTCACAGCAGGCCAACTGTTAAGGGCTGTTCATAGGGCTATTGAGGCCAGGGCTATTCAGTTTAGGTCTGGTTAAGTTTAGGTTTGTGCAGGATGGGTCTGTAAAATCCAGGTATGAATCCTGGGGTGTCTGGTAGGTTTTAGGTTTGGATATGGTGGGTTAGGGTTAGGGTTAGATTTTGAAAAATACAACAGCTCCCCCCAACCTAGCCCTCGTCTAGGCCGGTTTGGAATAGGGAGACTGAGGAGAGATGCACGGGCCCACGCTTGTTAGATTATACCACCAAGGCTGTTGATCAAATCCTGTCTGGGAAATGCCTACTGGGCATCAGGCCTAGGCACAAGAGTGGAAGAAATAAAAAATCTGGCCCATATGACTACAAAATGTAGGATGTAGGGCAGCGTATAGAAACCAGATTTAATTTCTGGTGGGATACAACTCAGTTACATGTCCTCAGGTCCAAAGAGGTTAAGTTTTAGGGCAGTGTTTGTTATTAGGCTAGTTTTATAAGGAGCCAGGCCAAAAGACGTCTGGCCAACAGGGCTACAGTGGTTAGGTTTTTGGGCGTGGGTATGTAACGAGGCTAGATTTGGATCCAAACGGATCTAGGAATGCGAAGTTCTTGGTTAAACTTGTTCTAGGCCAGCGAACCAGACCGCAACCCGAAAAGGTCACAATCCAGTAATCCTGGCCCAGCATCACATTCCATTGAAAATCTATCATGTATACATCCCTCCTTAGGAGTTAATTTTCAGTACTGGGTTGGATTTATTAAGTGCCAGTTCAGAAGATATATGGTCCATAGGTTAGGTTTTTGTGCGTGGGTATGTCCACGGCTCGATTTAGACCCAGCAAGATTTTATGAATGTGAAGTTCTTGACTGAACTTGTTCCTGGCCAGCGAACCAGACCGCAGCCTGAAAAGGCTACAATCCAGTAATCCTGGCCCGGCATCACATTCCATTTCGTTTTGAAAAGAAGAATTTAAGTTATAAACACATCCCTCAATTTCTTAGATGTTTAGATTTATTTAGAGCCAGGTCAGAGGATGCATGGCCCAAAGGGTTGCAGTGGTTAGGTTTTGGGCGAAGGATCGTCCAAAGCTGATGATAGATAGGGAGGGGGGCAGCAATCTCGGTCCAGCCTTAGGGTTAGGGTTAGGGTTAGGGTTAGGTTTGGAAAAGTACAACAGCTCCCCCCAACCTAGCCCTCGTCTAGGCCGGTTTGGGATAGGGAGACTGAGGGAAAGGTGCACGGGCCCACGCTTGTCAGACTATACCATATCGCATGAGATCATCTCCGGTCTAGGAGCTGGTTAGGAACGAATGAGATCCAGAAGCTGAAACATAGTTCAACGTCGGTAAATGCACTGTCCTTCTTATACTCCTGATGGCCACCTGTTTTCACCGCTCGAGCAGAGCCCCACAGCCCAGGCCCACAACACCCCCCCAATAAAATGAGACTTCAAATTAATATGCTATTATAATCATTATTTATATTATAAAAAATAATTTTGTAGGTTTCAACCATTAGTGGTAGAATGGGTAGGTTTTAGGTGTAGTGTGGTTCTGCTGGTTAGGTTTAGGTGCGGTGTGGTTGTCCTGGTTAGGTTTAGGTGCGGTGTGGTTGTCCTGGTTAGGTTTAGGCGCGGTGTGGTTAGGTGAAGGAAAATCCAGAATCCGAATCCCGAAGGATTCGAAAACGGTTGTGCACGGTTAGGTTAGGGTTAGGGTTAGAGTTTAGGTTAGGGTTAGAGTTAGGGTTAGGGTTAGAGTTAGGGTTAGAGTTAGAGTTAGAGTTAGAGTTAGGGTTAGAGTTAGGGTTAGAGTTAGGGTTAGGGTTAGGTTAGAGTTAGAGTTAGGTTAGGGTTAGGGTTAGGTTAGGGTTAGGTTAGAGTTAGGGTTAGGTTAGGTTAGAGTTAGGGTTAGGTTAGAGTTAGAGTTAGGGTTAGAGTTAGGGTTAGGGTTAGGGTTAGAGTTAGGGTTAGAAGGTTAGAGTTAGAGGTTAGGGTTAGGTTAGGGTTAGAGTTAGAGGTTAGGGTTAGGTTAGGGTTAGGGTTAGGTTAGGTTAGGGTTA